>NC_133345.1:23477532-23810866 GCF_030506205.2 Paramisgurnus dabryanus | reverse complement strand
TTCTGTCCGCTTTATTTCACTTTTATTATCTTATTCTGGACACACACATTTACACACACAACATACTCCTCTTGTCAAACTTCTGTTTTTGCTGCAGCCACATACATCTTCTGACAGCTGCTTTCAGGCACCTTGCATCTTAGAACTAAACATGCAAATTTATTTCGGTGGCATTCTTTTATCTGATTTTGTCGCGTTTGTCTGTTTTGACAGCACATGCTGCTAGATATACTGTACTGAATGCTCCCTTAGTAAAGCTTGGAGGAATAAAGCAATTAAAGTGAGAGAGTGGAGAATGGAGAGCGAGTGAGAGAGTGGAGAATGGAGAGCGAAAGAGAGAGAGATGGAGAAATGGAAGAAAATGGAAGCTCTTGGGATTAGATAGAGAGAGAGAGAGAGAAAGGGAGAGTTTGGCTTTTAAATAAACTGTAAAAACTGTTTTGATGGGTGACCTAAAATTGGGCTTCATGTAGTAATTGCATTTAAATAAGTTATAATATATTTAAATAAGTTATAATATGATACATGACTGAGTCAACCAACTAATGTAAGGCGGAAATATCTTTTTAAGGGCACATATTATGCACATTTATACAGATGTAATACTGTAATACTGTATACAGAAGTCTCAGGTGTGCCTAGATTATTTCTACAGAATGTTCAAAATGCCCCTATTTGGGTGAAAGCAAAAAAGTGCTGGTTGTTTGTGTACCTGTAAATGCAAATGAGCTACTGCTCCTCATTCCCTTACCAACAGACAGTGAGCGCTTTCAGTTAAAGGGATAGTTCATCTTATAATGAACATTCAGTCACCATTTACTCATCCTCATGTTGTTTTAAACCTGTATAAATTTCTTTTTTTCTTATGAACACAAAAGAAGATATTTTGAGAAATGATGCAGCAGACAGTGACCATTGACTTCCATAGTACCCATTAAATGTCATCATATTTTTTATTTATATTGTCAACTGTGTGCTTACCATCATTTATGTCCTATCCTGTTCTCGTTATACATGTTACCCCTAGGAGACATTATCAGGAAACATAACATAAGTTTTCACTGCTATGCGGATGATACCCAGCTTTACATCTCCTCGCATCCCAGCGAAACACACACGTTTTCTAAGCTAAAAGACTGCATTAGCGATGTTAGTGACTGGATGGCACATAACTTTCTTAAGCTCAACTCCAATAAGACAGAGGTACTTATTATTGAACCAAATCGCTACAAACATAATATGTCAGATTACAAATTGCACATAGATGGCTGTACTGTGGTGCCATCTTCCACGGTTAGGAACTTAGGTGTGATGTTCGACAGCAACTTATCCTTTGATAGTCATATCGCCAACGTCTGCCGCACAGCATTCTTCCATCTTAGAAATATCTCAAAAATACGCCATATACTGTCTACATCTGACGCAGAGAAGCTTATTCATGCTTTTATGACCTCTAGAATAGACTATTGTAACTCGCTACTCGGGGGATGCCATTCAAATCAGATCAACAAGCTTCAGCTAGTTCAAAACGCTTCTGCAAGGGTACTTACTCGATCTAAGAAGTATGACCACATAAGCCCAATTCTGGCATCTTTACACTGGCTACCAGTTAAATATCGCATCCAATTTAAAATATCACTAATCACCTACAAAGCTTTAAATGGCTTAGCACCCTCATATCTTAGAGAATTACTATCAGAATACAATCCATCACGCACACTACGGTCGCAAAATTCTGGCCTATTGATTATCCCTAGACTATCAAAAGTGTCTAAAAGTGGAAGATCCTTTTCCTACTTAGCCCCTAAGCTCTGGAATGATTTACCAACTGATGTCCGAGAATCAGACACAGTCGATCATTTTAAATCTAGACTTAAAACTTTTCTCTTCAACAAAGCATTCGCATAATTTGTCTAGTAAAGGTTCTTAACTCGCAATAGTTATTTTCACGGAACACTCACGGTCATAACACAGACCAACCAAATAAATAAATAAAAACCTTTTCTGCATGAACACTTAAAATGAATTGCATTAAATAGTTTGCCACCGTTTGCCACTGAACCTGCATTAACGACGACAGTGGGGCTTCCGGCCTTAGTCAAACCGGGTTTGGCACGTATGGTCGGGTTGCGATTTTGGTGCTTTCGTGTGTCTTGTGAATAGTATGCCATACAGACCCGTTTGCCACTGAACCTGCATTAACGACGACAGTGGGGCTTCCGGCCTTAGTCAAACCGGGTTTGGCACGTATGGTCGGGTTGCGATTTTGGTGCTTTCGTGTGTCTTGTGAATAGTATGCCATACAGACCCGTTTGCCACTGAACCTGCATTAACGACGACAGTGGGGCCTCCAGCCTTAGTCAAACGGGTTGGTATGTATGGTCGGGTTGCGTTTTTCGCGCTTTCGTGTGTCTTGTGAATAGTATGCCATACAGACCCGTTTGCCACTGAACCTGCATTAACGACGACAGTGGGGCCTCCAGCCTTAGTCAAACGGGTTAACACGTATGGTCGGGTTGCGATTTTGGCGCTATCGTAAGTCTTATGAATAGTATGCCATACAGACCCGTTTGCCACTGAACCTGCATTAACGACGACAGTGGGGCCTCCAGCCTTAGTCAAACGGGTTGGCACGTATGGTCGGGTTGCGTTTTTCGCGCTTTCGTGTGTCTTGTGAATAGTATGCCATACAGACCCGTTTGCCACTGAACCTGCATTAACGACGACAGTGGGGCCTCCAGCCTTAGTCAAACGGGTTGGCACGTATGGTCGGGTTGCGTTTTTCGCGCTTTCGTGTGTCTTGTGAATAGTATGCCATACAGACCCGTTTGCCACTGAACCTGCATTAACGACGACAGTGGGGCCTCTCAGCCTTAGTCAAACGGGTTGGCACGTATGGTCGGGTTGCGATTTTGGCGCTATCGTAAGTCTTATGAATAGTATGCCATACAGACCCGTTTGCCACTGAACCTGCATTAACGACGACAGTGGGGCTTCCGGCCTTAGTCAAACGGGTTAACACGTATGGTCGGGTTGCGATGTTTTTGGCGTTTTCTCCTGGTCCTGTAAATGGTATACAATATAGACCCGTTTGCCACTGAACCTGCATTAACGACGACAGTGGGGCTTTAGGCCTTAGTCAAACGGGTCGTCAGGTTTCATTTTCTCTTAAAGATCGGAAGGTGACCCTTATTTACCATATATACCCTCGCATTGGGCCCCCAATTTGCTAAATCCTCAACTGTGGATAACATAATTATGCCGCTATATTTAGTCTGTCTGGAACTAAGCTGAGTTAAACCACATCACTGTGTGACACTTCAATACATATGAACGGCCGCTACGCTAATACGATTTTGTTTTTCTCTCCCTGTCTCGTCCTCGACCCGAGGACGAGACAAACAGACCCAGTCCCGGTAGATGTGAAAGTCGGCACACCTCTGATCTACTGGCTGTCCTTCAACGTTATGCCCAGCTGATACCTGACCAACGATCACCGGCAGAACCGCTTAATCTCCGCTAAATCTCCTTTTCCGTTCTCCCAAGGGTTTTTCCCTCCTAGGACTTATTTTTCCTCGGATAAAAGCCCGGGGTTTTTTTCTCCTAGGGGGTTTTTCACCCCGGGGAGGCAGCCTTTTTGGGCTTTACCTAGCTTCCTCTTCTATACGTTGCTTTAGTAATACGTGCAATTATAATATTGAGTCATAGCCGCAGCAAATTTAACTGCTCATGCTATCATGTATTTTGTTGTGCTATCTGTCGTTTTCTGTGCTTTTCACTGCTTCTATTTATGTAAAGCTGCTTTGAAACAATTGACTTTTGTGAAAAGCGCTATATAAATAAAATTGAATTGAATTGAATTGAATTTATCTAAATATTTTCTTCATCATTTATCACAATAATTCCAAAATATTTTTTCCTACTATGGAAGTCAATGGTCACTATCTGCTGTGTGTTTACCATCATTTCTCAAAATATCTTCTTTTGTGTTTATCAGAAAAAAGAAATTCATACAGGTTTAGAACAACATTAGGATGAGTAAATGATGACAGAATTGTCATTTTACAGTCCCTCCAGAAAACGTGATTATGCGATCGCATGATTTAACGCATAATCAGTCAAAATCCACATATTTATGCGGGGACGCATTTTTTCAAATACACTGCACTTTCGCAGCATAAATTGCAGATTTCCATGCACAAAAATATGCGGGGCTTGCATGATTTTAAAGCAGAAAGTTGAAAAATGTTGCATTTACCTCACACAAACGCAGCCATGTCCCCTGTTGCCATGGAAACGCTATGAATTGACGTGATTATGTGACGTGAACATCATTGAAAAGCTGAAAAGCCGAAAAGCCGTTTTTGCAAGTTGCCGCCGTTTTTGCAAGTGCCCGCAGTTTTTGCAAGTTCCCGCAGTTTCATCGCATAAAATTGCATAAATATCCCGAGGATTTTTACCTGCAACAATTACAAAAAAACTCGCGTTTTTTGGAAGGACTGATTTTAAGGTGAACTATCCTTTTAAAATAAATATCTTAACTCTTTCACCGCCAGCGTTTTTAAAAAAAGTTGCCAGCCAGCGCCAGCGTTTTTCATGATTTTCACCAAAGTTTAATGCCTTCCAGAAAATGTTCTTCTTTAAATATATAAACATACAATATACCAACTGAAAGAACAGACCCTCTGCTTTCAAACAAAAAAAAAAAACGTTTCATCCTACCTTCAGTGGTTCTTTTGTAATCAGCTTTTGAATATGGGTAGGTTTCTGCAAAAACACCACATTTTGAGCAAAAAGCAGAGATAATTCCATTTTTGTGATGGACTTTTCATAGAGATCCCATTCAGAGCGATCTTTAAAACAGACACGGACATGCAGTGGTTTAAAAAGTTGCGAAAGGGTGGATAATAGCGGTATTGCGGAAAGACTGAAAATCTCGTCATTGGCGGGGAAGCATTTTCTCTTAATTGACGAGATATCTCTTTAATGGCGGTGAAAGAGTTAAGCAACATTAGCGCTACAATGTGCTTACCAACACATTAAGAAAAGCTTAGCCAGTCATTGTCTGTGGGCGGGGCTTTGTTTTCATGATGTCACATTAACATGAGAATCATGCTTTGTTTTATTGGGGATTAAAAAAGAAATAGAGTTTGGAATTTGTTTTTTTGTAGGGTTGTTGTCTTCACACTGCCCGCACACATTTATTTATTCATATAGCTTACGCTTTTATCAAAAGTGACTTAGAAAAGCTATATATGTCATAGGTCGCACGCCTCTGAAACAAATAGGGGTTAAGTGTCTTGCTCAGGACACAATGGTGTGTGGCAGTGGATTCGAACCCGGGTCTCTCACACCAAATGCGGGGGTCTCATCCACTGCGCCATCACCAACCCATTTATTTCCAAACACCTTGTAAACTTGGATTTTGCATAATAATTTTAAGTAGCGAGAGAGAGTAAATGCATATTTTCACCTTTTATGGCAGTGTTTCTACATTCTGTTATTTATATAGGCCGACATATAAAACATCCTGGGAGGGGGTCCCAGATGACTGGAGTTGAGAAGCACTGCTTTATGGGATATTGACATTAACACTAAATGATCTGATGGTAATGACTATTTAGTTCTTTTCAGTATATTTATGGTGTTTGTCTGACCCACAGGCTCCAGATGTGCCTCTGGTTCCTCTATATCAGAGACTGGTTTTAAAGAGTGTGTCCTCCCTGAACCTCTCTATGAAACTGACCCTGCATGAGCCCTTCGCCCTGTGTGAATATGAGGGGGATGAGCTGTTTGCAACCTCAAAGGTAAACAATTTGACATACAGTATGATACATGAATTAATTATTTAAATCTTGGCGCAATGTAAGTATAATTATGTCAGTGTAATTGCAATACATATTAGCATTTGTTGTTACCCTATGGATTAATGAACAATTGCTTCCACAAAACAAAATAAAAAGCAGACTTAAAGTAAATTAAAACAATAATTGCGTTGCATGCAAGTTGTACAGGTAAGATTATAATGCTTTTAAATGTCTACATATCAAAAAAAAAAAAAAAATGTAATAGTCACATTCTTGTCTTTCTATAGAGTCTGGTGTTGGCTGTGGGAGCTGAAAAAGAACTGTGGGTCTGTTTCAACCCCATGTATCAACAGGACTGCTTCAGCCGTGTGGTTGAAGATGAGCTAGAACTCTGTTACCACAGCCACCCACAGCGGGACAGGGTGGCATTACGGGGTGAGGTGCACTTCCCCAATCTTCAGTTTTCCAGCACGACCCTTGACTTTGGCTGCATTCTTAACAACACAAAATCCCGCCGCAAACTCACTATGACCAACTGCAGTCCACTTTGCGTTTCTTACCGTTGGGCCTTTCTGGTGGACCGACAACAATGCCATATTGGGTAAGAAAAGCACACTAAATTTAATTTATAATTTAATAAATACTTACCTATTTAGTATGGTGCACGATTTTTGAAACGCTTTGAAAGGGAGAGTCGGGCCGACCATCAAAACAAACTTGCAGCCAATCAGCAGTATGGGGCATGTCTACTAATGACACGGAGAATGTCTACTAATGACACTTACTTGTGCTTTGCAAGTCTTTGAGTCTGCAGCATGTGTATGTGATCTATGTCTCCTGTAGCTGTTTGTCCGTGGCAAAATTCTGACTTCCCCTTTTACTCTTGTGCCGGGCTTTTAACGTCGCCTTGCGTGTGAAACGGATTCACATGTTAAAACATGCAATACTATCAAAACATATTCGACCTGGATTACCGTAGTAATGCACATTGCTTTCACTCATTTACGACATCGTTGCCTGGGATGCGTATGTGTGGGCGTGTCTATCAAAAGAAGGTCCAGATTCGACTGGGTTAGGGGCGTGTTTGCTTAGGTGATTTCAAATTTCAACATTGACATTTAGAGATCGCGCACCTGCCTTTAAGTATATCAAACCTACTAAAAAATCTTGATTGCGTGTAATTTGCATCACAAGTGTTGCAGAATTGCACAAGGTATGGTTTCACAAAGACCTCCCCTTTCTTTATGCTTATTCTTTGAAGCAAATCCCCTGCCCCAAACTAGCGCCATTGGTTAAACCAATGCTACTACTGAATGTCTATTCCATATACTGTAAAAAAGATGGACGTAGTGTCCGCAACGTCACCCATAGGTTAGCTTGACTTTAGTGACAGCAGTAGCTGTTCAATGTCACTCAAGTGGCCACGCCCTTAATTATGCAGAACTTTAAGGGTTAATATAATTTAAACGGATGAGTAACAAAAAAATTCATCCCCCTCACAGTTGTCATGAAGGGCAAAATTAGCTATATAGAAAAAACTTTTTGTACCAGGCTGTTTATTATTTTATACTGTGAAGTTGGAGCCTGCCTCTAGCGGCCAGTCGATGAATTGCAGTTTAAATCACTTCCGTATTGGCTTCATCAGAGAGATCGGAAGGTTGCCCCTGGGTCTATACATGCTTACTTATTTACTTGAATAGAAGAATGGATGTACAAAATAGAGACATCACCTTTTAACGTATACTTTAGAATTTTCATTTAGTTTATAAATGTTTTTCTGCACCCTTGAAGTCATAAAATGTAAGAAGCACAAGGGCACCTCTGCATTTTTTACTTGGCTCGACTGTGCTATGTTTTAATTTGGAGCCGGTGCATTTTTAATGCAGCCAGCTGAGGAAAGCAGTCCATCAAGTTTGGACCTAAGCTGATGTTTAGCAATTCAAAGGGTGCATAAACAACTTCTTGAGAAATGTTCAAGGAGTATTGATTTTCTCTTGACAAATGCAACATCAAAAACAAATTAGTGAATAAATACATTTTGGAACAAATGTTTCTTCTTTACCTCTAAAGTTTAAGCAATCAATGCTTCAATTCAGTACATGTTAAAGATGGACAGATGTATGCTGTGAGAAAATGCAATAACTTACCATAATTGAATAAGCGAGTTATAATGTATGACAGATTGACACTCAATGCTGATGGTATAGTGTACAGTATAGTGGAACGTCATGTAATTAAATAATAGATAATCAGCATTTACAGTCTTGTCTAATAAAATGGCACACAGCGATAACTGACAAACATTTGCAATGTTCCAGAATATTTCCTGTGTCTGCAAATGATTTTAGATTCATCACAATACTTTAGAGCTTTGTCATGCTCACACACAAAGCATCATACTGTATAACCATACGTCTTACTTATGGATTCCTGTTTAGAATTAAAAAATGGCTTGCACAAAGCTTCCTTCTAAATCTTACCTGCCGATAGTAAAGAGTTGAGTTTTTATTGTTTTAAATTAATGTTTGGTAGCTGCCACGTCCCATGTCAAATAAATCAATAGAGCCCCTGTGCTGAATACAACTGCAATTCATCCAACTCCTGCACGAGCCAATACAACTGTGACCTTTCCTATCAATACAGCAGGGCTTTCTGCATACATTGTCCAGCCTGCTAATTAAAAGCCTATCGGTAATTAAACCACGAGCGAGACCACTATTATTCTTTGATCCTGTTGGGCTCTCAGCACATGGCGGATTTTGTGCTGATGGACGGCTTTTACTTTGAGACAGATGTGAGACTGATTACTTTTTCCTTTATTTTTGATAGGTTTTTTGATGTGGAGAGCCGAGGGATCGAAGCGTACACCGCGGGGAAAGGAGAAGAGAGCGAGGAGGTGCGGAGGGAGCTGTTAAAGACGAAAGAAGCTGACGCCAAGACGGACCCAAACAGGTCCGAGAACAGCTTTTGTGTGAGATCGGAGGCTGACAAGTCCCTCGGGCCGCACTAATAATAAGCGGGAATTATGAGGATACATATAAAGTGGGATGTTTACTCTGAATCTCATCATGTTAGCAGACCTCTGAGTATTACCTCACTGCTTCATAATGAGATGATGAGGCATAACCTCCCACGAAAATCATTAGTTTGCTCATGAGCAGCCATCACACACACACATTCTTATAGGAAGATCAGGTAGGCATCGTGAGTCATGTAGACGGCATATCTGACAGAACAATCTGTTGAGGGCTGCCTTTGTGAACACCTGCACCTGTCTTTCTTCCCACCGTGTTTGTATATGACAGTGGAGATGTTGGGGAATAAGTATTCACTTTCATTAACAAAAAAACAACAACAGGAAAAGAACACCACAGAAGCTGAGCTTATTTAGATTTAGTATTTAAACCGAAAATGTTTTATAAGATAAAGATGCTTTATTTCCTGTTTGTAGCAGAAAAATCCATTAAAGCCTTTTTCTTTTTATTACACATACAACACTGCCCCCTGCTGACTGTGTTAATTTGCCAAATACATTTACTATAACAACTTGCCTACTGTAGATTCAATACAGCTTTGCGTTTTACCATGATTTTCATTGGAGCTGTCCTTTAGGCTTAAGGCCAGGTGCTATTATGCATTAATTTCATCAATAAACTCATTATCATGTTGTATTATTTTCCATTTCCGTCCTTCTTCACAGCTGTGTGAACTTTTTCGTGTGACAAATTGCACCCATTTAATTATTTATTGCTTTCTGTAATTAATGCCTCTCTTGACAGGCCCAATTTAGGTTCTGTCTGACCCTATGGGCAGGCAGAAAAGGTAAGAGATATAGATATTTTGTAAAAAAAAACACTTCTAGTTTTTAATTTATCGGTCATGCTGTGTTTTTAAAGAAAACCTGACGTTATTAAACCTCACGTGGAAGAGGACGGATTGCAATGCGGTGTCTCTACGTCCAATGGACAGGAGACGAATAGTACTAACTTGAGACAAAGGTCAGCGACAGACTTGAGAACCATCCCCATTAATCTAACAGCCAAGGGCCATCCACATGTGGGTGTGAAGGAGGTATACCTTGTGTTCCTTTCAGTTCTCCAAAAGTCAGATTTTTTTTGTATACGAGTGCCCATATTTCATCAATTAATTCTTGTTGTGCTTTGTGGCAGGTCTTCGATATCTCATCACTGTATGGAGAACTGCAGCCTGGTGACACCAAACTGGTGACCTTCTCATTTCTTGGCCATGCTAATATCAGCACTCATGTGTTGGCATTGTGTGAGGTGGAGGGGGGGCCCACCTATGAGATCACACTGAAGGGTCAAGCCTCATTTGTGTCATATACACTAGACAAGAATGACATTGACTTCGGCTTGCTGGTAAATAAACCAACTTTAACTATAAAGGAAGTAGAATCTGGTGTCTGCTTGGTTTTTATGGATATGAATTTCAAGTGTTTCTGTCTTGTTGCATGTAATGGCAGTTGTTTGACCATGTGGCAGAGGCAGAGATCACTTTGAAGAACACAGGGGCAGTTTGCTTTGATTTCTCCACTTTACCTGATGAACAAGAGCTCTCTGTTGACCAGCCCTTACCTGGTCAACCGCTCATTATCCCGAGCAAGGTGAGTCGTTCTCCATGACCAGACCAGAGTGAATCTGTGGACATTTTCTGCACTTTTTTTGGGGGGGGGGTAAACATGAAAAATGTATGGGAGAGCAAAGAGTATTATTATATTTTTATTGGTAGCAAAGAGAGATGAATGTACTGAAGTCTGTGACTGCTAATGACTTTTTTTTATGTTAATATATCACATTTATAAAATTACAGTTATAGGTATATGAATGTATTATGGTTAAGGTGATTTGATTTGCTCATGTTTCTCCTGAAGGGCCACCTAGAGCCATATGCAGAAATAAGACTCAGTGTTTGCTACCTACCAGGGATCCCGGAGGTTTTTCACAAGACTTTTCAGTTGCAAGTGGCCTTCTTTGAGACAGAGAGCATAACTGTAAGAGGAGAGGGCATTTTCCCTAGAGTGTGTCTGGACCTGCCTACAGATCTGAGTGAGTCTTCATTAGTGCCGCTTGCTAAGATGCTGATACATTTTTAACCCTTTCCCCTCGTCAATTAAGAGAAAACATTTCCCAGCCAATGACGCTTTTCTGACAAGTTTTTACGGTAATCTGCAATTCCACTATTATCCACTAGATGGCGTAATTTACCCAATTTATAAAAATCTGAAGCAAAAACTGATTTAAAGGCGCTCTAAGCGAATTGACGCGTTTTAGACCATAAAATTTTTTTGTTACATACAGCAAACATCTTCTCACTATCTGCTTGCTGCCTGTCCGCTGATCAAACTATAAAAAACACGATCTCTGTAGACAGCCCAGGCTTCACAAACGGCAATAACAACATAGTGGACAAACCTAGCACCACAAAACAAAACAAAGTGTTCCAGCCAATAAACGACAAAAAGGATTTGGGGGTGTGGGTTGGGCGCGTTCATGAAAGCACGGAAGGGAGGGGGAGGAGTTAGCTACGCTCTGTCTGTTTGAAAACAATTCAAACGTCAACAAAAACTAACGTCTCGCAGATTCGCTTAGAACGCCTTTAAATAATTTTAAACTCCATGTATATTTTGATAATTGTTCTGAATCAGGGGCCGTATTCACAAAGAATTTTAAGGCTAAAAGTAGCTCCTAACTGGCGAATTTAGGAGCAACTCCTAAAAATAATGGGCGTGTCACTCCTAAAATTAGGACTCCTAATTTTTTTCACTAAGAGTAATTCACAAAGCATTTTAGCCCTAAAAGTAGCACCTAAGTCTGGGACAGCTTAAAAGAAGTCGAGAGGACTCCTAACTCACTAAGACCTATTCACAAAGGATCTTAAAATGCCTTATGTGCTTAACATGGACAGTTTTACCAACTCAAAAGCATTGCACATACTTAAAAGCACACTTTAATGTAAGCATATTGTTTATGACATTTGTTTCATAATTCATTACATTCATGACAAGCAGGAAGTTTTTTAGAATTACATGAAACAATAATGATATTAAATATTTAATATTATAGGCATACCTGTTGCCATGCTAGTCTGTTTAAAGGCTGCAATCTCAACCCTCTACTGCGATTGTAATGCATATACCACCGCCTCTCGCATTCGTCCGGGGTCCGCGACATAAGCGGGAATGTTGCATTGATCTGCAACAAATCCTCTCCCCAGTGATGCGCGGGTTGATCGGAAATGAGCGGATGCATGTGGTCACCCGCGGTCACGAGTCATCCAAAAATATTTTTTATGATATTCGGGTCGCGTTCGGTCGGGTCGTTTGAAATAAAGATTAACTATTAAACAATTACTACTTAAAAAAAATGCTGGCCAGGGAGCGGGTCGGGTACACTATTTATTTTTTATTTTTTGCGGTCCGAGTTGCGGGCGGGTTAGTTGAAAACGTTGGTCGGGTGCCAGTTGTTTTGTACATTGACCCGCGCATCACTTTCTCGCATGTCTCACGCTTAGTTTTGCTTGATATCTCAGTGCCGAATTTCCCTTTTATTACGTTTCTTTTTTCCAGCACCAACTGGGCCAGCAGCAGTAACTGATCCTGCATCCATTTGGGCTTTCTTTTGGCGAGTTCCACCATCATTTATTTATTACATTAGGCAGGCTTCTTTAATATGGGCAACATTTCCTTGCTTTAAGTAGTCTATTTAGGCTAATAGGATGTACATTAATCAAGCAAGTAATGCAAAGTCGTTTTATTATTAGGCAATTGGCGGTTTTCATTTGTATTAGGCTTGATTTAATTTAATTTAATTCACAACTTTTCTTTAATATATGCATTTTGATGGCATTATTATTATTTTGTATAGGACACAGACATATTTCGATATTGTAATTCCATGATTTGGTGCGTCTGTGTTATGTTACGCATGACAGCCCTGTCATCTAACAACCAATCACCGTGGTCATTGCGAGGCAGCTCGTGCATGAGAATTGACGTCATCCGTAGCAACGAAGACTCACTCTTAGTTTAGGAGTTATCATTTTTCCTTACTAAAAGTAGGTCTGAAAGGCGTTGTGAATAACTTTTAAGAGAAAACTCCTAGCTAAAATCTTTTAGTGCGATTTAGGAGTACTCTTAGTGATAAGATAAAATGCTTTGTGAATACGGCCCCTGATCTCTAACAAAATTCCATTACAAAAATGCATTTATTTCAGCTTTTTGCTCAAAATTTGGTATTTTTAAAGAAACATACCCATATTTAAGAGGTTATAAAAGAGAACTAATGAAGATAGGATGAAACTTTTTTCCCGTTTTGTTTGTTTGAAAGCAGAGGGTAGTGTTGTAGTCAAGACCACCTAAACCAAGACCAAGACCAAGTCATGACCAAGACCAAGACAGGCTGAGACCGAGACAAGACCAAGACTTTAAAGGGTCGAGACCAAGTCAAGACCAAGACCAGTGCAAGTCACTGCATTAAAACACGTTATCGTCTCCAGCGTAAATCTCTTTTCTTGGACTACAACAAACACATGGATTGTAGGCAACAGTTTACTTACTGGGATTGGTGATGTAGACAAGACTAACATTATCATAATTCCTTCCGCTTCGGACTCGCTTGTAAATTAACTCCTGTTAGCATTGCATTGTAAGGGAATCTTTCAAACATGGTAAGGAGCGTCACATTTCCGGCTGACGTCAGGGGTATTCAGGCCAATCACAATGTAAAGATTAGTTGGCCAATCAGGGACACAACACTTTTTAAATCGATGAGTTTCAGGAAGAAAGGGAAATCTGGAGCTACAAAAATGTACAGTATTTCGAAAATAATGTGTTTTTTAACCATAAACAACGCGAACACATTGTATTATATCAAATACATAAAATAACATTGTTTTTTAGCAATGAAATAGGTTCCCCTTAAGTACGTTTTGGCCAGTCTGAGGTCATAGGAGCTTCATGATCACAAGATTGTTTGAGATAAAATTAATATTTTAAAATTCTGAACACGCTCCAGTTTATTCCCCTATCAAGTATGTTTGAAGAGAGGCCAACTAAGTGTCCTGTCCTGCCTAACCTTAAATTAAACACAGTCAGTCTGTGCCAGCTCTCAGATAGGCATAATTGTTTTAAAAAAATGCCTGACCTTGAACTTCTTCATAGCTATGCACAAGAAATCAACTGTTGAATCACGTTTTCCTCTCTGGTCTGTTGCCAGTTTGAAAGAGTGTTATTTATCTCAACAACATGTCTTAATGTAATTTGATGTCAGTGTAAATTGTGGTCTGATTTGGTAGCAAATATTGGCACTCCATACACTGTGAATACCTATTAATCTTACTCGGGAGCAAACATTGCAAGTTTTGTTGCTCGATAGATATTGTAGTACTTCCACAGTGAACAGTAGGATCTAAAGTGAAAGTTATAAAGTAACATGATTGTCAAGTACTCAAAACGTGACCTCTGCATTTAACCAATCCCAGCGAGTAATGAACACACACAGTGCAAGTCATGAACACAAACACTGCAGGGTCCAGGGAGAAATTGGGGATAAGGTGCTCAAGAGCACCACAGTCGGTTCCTGGCAGCCTTAAGGATCGAACTGGCAACCTTCGGGTTACGAGCCTGACTCTCTCTAGACTAGACCATTCTCTTGAACAGTGGTTTTCAAACTGGGGGCCGGGGCCCTCAGGAGGGCCGCGAGATGGTGCCAGGGTGGCCCGAGTTTTATGACATTTTATAAAATACATTCATTTATCATGAATTCTGTGTAATTAAACCTAAAAAATAATAAGCCAACTAACCAACAGCACTACTAGGTATAATTTTTTATGTTCTGTTTAATTAAAATATTACATATTAAAACTCTTTTTGTCATAAATTTTCTTTCGGGGGACCGCGAAAAAATGCACTGTACACTGTACGCACGCTGAAAAAGTTTGGGAACCACTGCTCTAGAACGCAGTCATTGCCTACACAGCATTAGATTAGTTCAAAAATTATGATCATGATTTAAAATAAACTATATGAAATTTTACTTTGCCTGTCGCAATACAAGCTGTCTTGGAAAGTACAAGGAAAATGATTGCCAATCCAGAATAGGATCGGTTGGCTACATAAAACTGTAGGGAGCCCGTAAACTTTACCATGAGATAAGACGTCTGCAGTAGTCATCAGTCTTATGAAGAGGCTATAAAATGTAATAAGTTTCCATTCTCAACCTATCTTTTCTGGCTAGATGAAGAGATATACGGCTCCTTATTAATGGAGGCAAAAAAATTGGTGGAGAGTGAGAAATTGAGAGATGGGGTACTGAGCAGGTCTGCCACAGAGGAGATGCCACCCGAAGATGACTATATTCCCACTGTGAGTATGTTTATTGGTCATCACTGTTGTTCAGTGTTTCTTTCTCTGCCTGGCTTTATTTAGGAAGTACCTAATGATGTAATCCATCTAAGCCTAGTGTGAACTTTCTGTGACTTTTATTGCAGCTTTGTAAATATTATATTGCGAATAAATGCAAATGTGCTATAATAGTTTGTATACTATCCGTGTATGCTGTAGTACGATGCCCTGCTCCAGATGGAGCTAGAGCGGCTCCTTGTGAAGGAACATGCCATAGCTGTACAGACCCAGCAGCAGGTCAGTGATCAAAGAGGAACAGCAGGATCCACAAACAAAAAGCTCAGCAAGTAAGTCAGTTCATAAAGCAACCTCTTGCTTTCTCCAGATGCCAGAGATGTCATAAGTCTGATGTGTCTTTTCTGCAGAGTAAGTTTGCCTGAGTATGTACTGGACTTTGGTTACGTCATTGTTGGCAGTGTTGCGACCCACATCGTCAAAATAACCAACACTTGTCCGTTAGCTGTGTCTTTTAGAGCTGACAGGAGTTTGCTGACAGGCACAGGTTTGTCTATACTGCAGAGTTTTCTATGTATTTAAATTAAAGATGTATTTTTTTTTACTTTTAAGCAGATTTTGTTATTTTATTTAAATAAGTAAAATAGTGTGGTTCTTTTGGATTTGTTCATATTGATTTATTATTTACTGTCAGGCAATGTAAATAATAACTGTGAATAATCTTTAATGTGAATTTTTATTCATGTAGGATTTAGTACAGAATTGGACCGGGTTCAGAATTTGCCCTTCTGTGAGACAGAGACGTTTGAAGTCAAGTTTGATGCCTGTGGTGCTAATATGGACTTGGGAAAGATCAATGCAGTTTTGCCCATACAGGTTTGGTGAAAATGCTATTAAATACCTGAAGCAGTGAAATGTGAGATTGAAATGAAATATTGACTTTTAAGACATAAAAGCCCCCAAAATAAGGATGCCACTGACTCTTGTGAACATTCACTCAGCGTACTCTGTTAATTTTTTTTTAAATATCCAAAGTGTTTTCTGTTTATAGTTGCTCTATGTATAGGTTTTCATACAGAGCCATCCACTGTGTTTAATTGACAGATGGTTAAAGGGCCCCAGGTGCAGGTGCGTTTATGTGCGGAGGTCACCCTGCCCTCCCTCACGGTGTCTTCAGACACAATAGAGTTCGACACCATTCAGTGTGGCTTTTGTCAGGTTGCCACAGTCCAGCTGTATAACCATGGACCAGTCCCATGTGAGTGGAGTATTAGGCAAGAGGAACGTCCAAAAAAGGTACGAGCCTGTAAAGCAACCTACAAACAAAGTCGAAGTAGAGTAATAAATTATACATGTGTGGTTTGCATGGAAAATGCATTGGTTGCCCATGTATCACATAGATTCTTTTACATACACAGTTGCTCACTATCACCATGAGAAAACATGTTTGAGAAAATGTATAGTACATTTGAATGAGAGTGGCAGGCAATAAGTGTTCTCGTAAGTCAATAAGATAAAATGTCTTTCACAAACCGACAGATCACACTAATGAAGTTTAAGCTTTACATAAAATGTAATTACAGAAGCGTCATGACATTTTTATGAATAATTACAAAGACAATATTGTTTCCTACAGTATAACACATCCTAATGGATGAAACTCAATAAAACCAGGATTGTACTGTATATTAAAGGTCTATTTTGATGTCATGTTGACAGTATACTGTATATATTTGTCATTGATAGGTAGGTTTTATAAAGTCTAATATATCTATTTGTTATTAAGATGTTGGTCAAGTCTCACATCCTTCTTTGGCTTAAACCAGGATGTGGTATGATATTATCATTGTGTATTTTGAAGTGAATGTGAATTCATCCCAAATGTTGACTCATGTTTCAGATTGACAAGCATATCCCACTATACCTTAGACGGCAGGCTCAGCTAAAACAGCGGCCTTCTCCAGTTATCTTTGAAATATTGCCATCTGACGGCTTGCTCTATCCTGGTGACAGAAGCAATGTGCAGGTCAAGTTCAGCCCAGCAGAGGGGGTAAAGTCAAGTCCACTCATTCCCTAAAATAACAGATAAATGGCTTTACACAAGAATCAGAGAGTCTTCTCAGTGTTTTTGTTTAGTGAAGAATTAACTCGTTCCCCGCCTTTTTGAAAAGTTGCCCACCAGCATTTTTTTGTGAATGTTTTACAGGAAAATTTTCTTCCAAAAATATATAAAAATACAAATATATCAAATGAAAGAACAGACCCTCTGCTTTTAAACAAACAATAAACAAACAAACAAAATTGGGGAAAAAAAAACGTTTCATCCTATCTCTATTTTTTTCCTACTGATAAACTCTTCAATATGGGTATTTTTCTTTAAAAATAAACTTTTTTCAGCAAAAAGCTGAAATAATTGCATTTTTGTGAAGGAATTTTGTTAGAGATCAGATTTAGAATGATTATTAAAACATACAAAGAGTTTAAAATTAGTAAATTTTTTTGCTTCAGTATTTTTATAAATTGGGTAAGTGCGCCATCTAATGGATAATCACGGTATTACAGATCAACATAAAAACTCATCAAGAACACGTTTTTTTTTTTATTCAATTGTTTTCTCTTAATTGACGAGATAACTCGTCAATGGCGGGGAAAGAGTTAAACATAAGTAGACAAATTATCGCAGATCAGACCCTCCAAAAATCAATAAAACTGATGTGATGCACTTAATAATGTAATATAACATTACTTTATTGATTCACAATGAGTTTTTGCTTTTGGATGTTTGTTATACATTCTGCTTATCCATTATATTTCTACTGCTTGATAAAATTATTTGCTAAAATTAGCTCTTCCTCATTGGGCAGGTGCTCATAAAGGCTACACCCACTCTGCTAAAACCAGAAAACCAAAACAGAAATAAGCAAGAAATAAATAGTTTTTGTAAAAATTTAAATAAAACAATACCTCTGAAGTTATAAAAACACAGTAGGGGAGAACCAGGGCAAAAGTAACGCGGGACGAAAGTAACAAAGTGATTTTCTCTGAGCCCTGATAACATTTGCATCCCAAACTACGACAGCACCTTAGGCACACAACCCCTGACAGACCTGACAAATATCGCGTTATTTACTCGCCGTTTCTGCGTCTATATCCAGAAAGGTGTTTTCAACAATGATGAGTAAATTCCTAAAGCGGTCATTTTTTTCTTATAACGTGTTGTGTTTCTGGTTTCATGTGTTAAAGTACTGATCAATCTACAGGTTATTTAGTGCTATAACACATCCTGAAGTTTGACCTCTAATACTGTTGTATATGTTGAAAATTGATATTATTCTAATTTCATTTACATAGTGTTCAAACTGTTGAATTTTTTTATTCTCAACAATTTAAGTTTGTACTGTCGGTTGCTTTTGAAACATTTGATAAAACTGAAATTCAAAATGAAAATGTAATTTCATTATTTTTTACAAAGATAAATTACAAAATATGTTTGCAGTTACATATTAAAGAAGTCATAGTCATTTATATTTAATAAAAACAAGTGTAACACAAAAAATCTATCTTGTTTTGTTGTGTTACTTTCGTCCCTGCAGGTGGGGTTAAAAGTAACAATTCACATTATGTTTAAAGTGAAACTTATACTGAAGTCGTTTTACATTTTTACAAAATTTCACCTGGTATTGATAGACCAAACTTGTGAGTTATTGAGCACAGCAAAAATATATCTCTGTCTATAACATTATCTTTTATAATTCATTTTTTTCTGAAAAATTTTACTTTCGCCCCCGCTCTCCCCAATGTAAAGCCTCTCTCTATCTTATTCACAGCTTTTGCATTTGTGTCATTTTGATGTATTTTCTGCACTTCAATTTAATAAACCTCATCTGTAAGGGATCATTTTAGACTAATTGAGCTTCTACAATACATCTTTATTACAAGAAGTGGCAAAGAAGACAAAGTTAGCTGTAATTTATGAGTCAAATGGTGTGTCTTTACTGTTCACTTCCTTATGTGTTCCTCACAGAGGGTGTACAGTCAAAGGCTGGTGATATCACTGGCTCAGAGCACCCAGAAGATCTCACTTTTGGCCCAAGGTCAAGGAGAAGAACCTCAGCTGGAGTTTTCTTCTTCAGAGTTAGTGCTGGGGCCCATTCTTCCTTATAGTGAAGAGAAAGTGGCAGATGTGATTATCCGCAACCCTTGTTCCTTTCCTATTGAGTTTTACTCTCTGGATTTTGACAAGCAGTACCTAGAGGAAGAAGAGGTGAGTCACCTTGTTTTGAGCAATTTGAGGAATCTTATAAGAAATATCTTATCTGCAGTTACAATTGTGTAAAAAAGTGTTTTCAGATTTCTTATGTTTTTGCATATTTGTCACACTTTAATTAAAGTGAAGACAACATGCAGTTTTTTATGAAGGTTTTTATTTTTAAGGGAAAACAAAATCCAAAAACGACATGGCCCTGTGTGAAAAAGTGTTTGCCACCTAAATCTAATAACTGCAATCAAGCATTTGCGATAACTTGCAATGAGTGTGTTACAGTGCTGTGGAGGAATTATGGTCCACTCATCTTTGCAAAATGTTTGTAATTCGCCACATTTCAGGGCATTAACCACCTTTTTAAGGTCATGCCACAGCATCACAATAGGATTGAGGTCAGGACTTCGACTAGGCCACTCCAAAGTCTTCATTTTGTTTTTCCTCAGCCATTCAGAGGTGGACTTGCTGGTGTGTTTTGGATCATTGTCCTGCTGCAGAACGCAAGTTAGCTTCAGCTTGAGGTCACGAACAGATGGCCTACTGTGGCTTACGGCTCTTACTGTGATTCGCTGAAGTTCCAAAGCTTTAGAAATGGTAGTGATGTTACCAGTGACACCGAAGCTCCGAAGCGTGTGTCAAAAAAACGAACCGATTTTCATTGAAGCTTTGTATCGAAGCTTGATTCGTTCTGGCAAAATCACGTGACCAATGACGTCCGAAGCTTCGTTTCACACACACCCACGTGACTGCTTCGTTATCTGATTCAAAGGTTTAGAATTGTGCGATGCGCGGCGCGCCCTCATGGGTTGTATTGGAGTATTGCATTACACGGAATCGATTACTGTATAGTGAGTTTATGATATATAATATAGAATATATTAGTAGTAAAAAGCCTTTTCTGCACCACTTAATACCATGATATATTTTTTAATTGGTTCACACTTTATACTTTTGAGACAAGGTCTATCCTTAATTTGTTATTTTTGTATGAAGTACCATTCGCATGAAATGGAACATGCTTTGGTCATGTATTTAATATATTGTTACATTTATTTATGAATCTATCTTTAATTTGTCAATCCATTAAGTTTTGCTTTTATAATTAAATTAATACGTTGTTTGGTTGTGGAACATGTTGTGAAACAGCACTTTCACCAGCAGAGGTCCTCATTGAGCTCTGATTTGAAAAGCTTCGAGTAATGAACCTTTTTCCGATACAATTGGGTTGAAAGCTTCACTGCTTCAAGAAAGCTTCACTTCGCCATCACTAAGAAATGGCTTTATAACATTTTCCAGCCTGATAGATCTCAATAACTTTCTCTTTCATTTGTTTCTGAAAGTCTGTGGAATATCTCGGCAAGATGGCTAGCTTTTGTGGATCTTTTGGTCTACTTCATTTTGTCAGGCACGTCCTATTTAAGTGATTTCTTAATTGGGAACAGGTGTGGCAGTGATCAGGCCTGGGTGTGGCTAGATAAATTGAACTCAAGTATGATAAACCACACTTTTCACACAGGGCCATGTAGTTTTGGATTTTGTTTTCCTTAAAGGGATAGTTCACCCAAAAATGAAAATAATGTCATTAATGACTCTCATGTTGTTCCAAACTCGTAAGACGTCCGTTCATCTTTGGAACACAGTTTAAGATGTTTTATATTTAGTCCGAGAGCTTCATTGAAAATCTACGTACGATATACTGTCCATGTCCAGAAAGGTAATAAAACATCATCAAAGTAGTCCATGTGACATCAGTGGGTCAGTTAGAATGTGTTGACGCATCGAAAATACATTTTGGTCCAAAAATAACAAAAATGACGACTTTATTCAGCATTTTATTCTCTTTCGCGTCTGTTGTGAAGCGCATGCACGGATGACGTATGACGTGGCTGACGTGTTATCTGGTGCGCCCCAGCTGTTTTTTTTTGTTTCGTTTTTTTTGTAAGCTTCGTTTACAGTCTGAGGGAGACGCACACTGACTTTGCAAACATGTCTGAGGATAACACGTCGTCCACGTCACTGCAGTCAAGTGACTTTAGTCTCGCGCATGCGCTTCATAACAGACGCGGAAGAGAAGACAAATGCTGAATAAAGTCCTGAATTTTTGGACCAAAATTTATTTTCAATGCTTCAACACATTCTAACTGACCCACTGATGTCACTTGGACTACTTTGATGATGTTTTTATTACCTTTCTGGACATGGACAGTATACTGTTACTAGATTTTCAATGGAGGGTCAGAAAGCTCTCGGACTAAATATAAAACATCTTAAACTGTGTTCCGAAGATGAACAGAGGTCTTACGACATGAGGGTGAGTCATTTACGACATTATTTTCATTTTTGTGTGAACTTTCACTTTAATAATAAAAACCTTCATTTAAAAACTGCATGTTGTGTTCACTTGTGTTACCTTTGGCTAATATTTAAATTTGTTTGATGATCTCAAACATTAAAGTTTGACAAATATGCAATAACATAAGAAATCTGGAGGGGGCCAACACTTTTTCACACCACTGTATGTTAATACTCAACATAACTCCAGTGATTCCCCTAAGCTATTAACAAACTACTTCTGAGCGATAAAACAATCCCCTTTACTACATTCTTATTTTTGCATTCACAAATAGAGACACAAGGGAGAGAGATAAAACACTTGCATATGTAATTGCACCATAAATTCCTAAAGGAACCAATTTGCTGTAGAGAAAACTACCTAAATGGAACACTCAACATTGACCTACAAATGTGTTTGGTTAAACATACAACATGATGCTTTTTACTGTAGATAATCTGCGTTATTGTATTGAATCTACAGTATAGCCTATTTGCTTTCTGTTGTTCTCCTCAGATCTTGCGGATGATGAAAGGATACAATGCTCATAATGTGTTACTTTTGCCACCGCGTGCTCCCGGCGATACTCTGCCACAGGAACTGTTGAATTTCTACAAAGAGTACTGCTCACAAGAAGACAAGCAGGGTAATGTAGACAGTAGCAGATATTAGAAATAATCATCCACAACTTGATCACGTGTTTTACATTTCGTCAGCATCTAATAAATCTCACCTCCTTTTTTAAGAATCTGGGGAGGGTTTTCCAGATAAAGACACTGGGGACACAGCTGCACCATTTGAGCGTGAAACACTCAATAGTAAAGGTATGGTTCAGCCAGTTACAACCAGAGTATAGGATATAAGGGTGAAACTTCATTTAAATGGATTTGTTTTAATATTAGATTCATTGTAAGTGGTATTATTTAAGTGCATTATGAGAGTACATTTGTCTTCTTGTCACAGACCTGAGTAAAGATGACAGCAATGCTGGCGCTACAGTGGGAGATCTGGAATATGACCCTGTTTCTAGAGCCATAGCTCGTCACATGGGCATTGATCTTTCACCAGAGGGAAAGGCTGCCCAAAAGCGCCAGGGCATTGCCATCATTGTGCATGGCGCTCCTTTATCAGGTCTGGCTTTGCAGCAACCCACCTTAAAATAAAAATGTGTAATTTATTTACTATTACTTTCATACATTCAGGGCTCAAAATTAACTTTTTTATTTGGTAGCACTGGTGCTCCCAACTTTAAAGAGTTAGGAGCACCAGCAAAAATGTAGGCGCATCCATCCAAAAATTTAAAGGCACCAAAACTACAATGTATATGTTAATAGATTTATTTTATTAAAAATAAAACGCCACCATACCCAGCATTTAAAATTTGGTCTTCTATTTATTTTATTTTTTTGCTGCAAAGATTTCAAAATTAATACCCAAATGCTGTTGAAATAGTATAGCAATAATAATTTAACAATTACAGGTAAAATGATTAAGATTACAGTACCATAGGAAATCTAGCAAACACGTAAAACACTGATTAACTGGGACATTACAAAACTGACCTTAAAATAGAAGGCTAATATATATATATTGGTATTTTAACTGCATTACCAGGATGCTATTACTACTAAATAGGCAATGTTTTAAAAAATACTATAAAAACATACCATCATTGTCGTGTTCCACATCAACATGGACCACAAGGGTGTTTGTCGGATGTCCATTCACAAGCGCATGCGCACATACATCAAACACTCTTTGACAGACAGGTCGGTGTCTCCATCAATAATGAACACATTTATCATGACACTACTTGTGTTTTTGGCACTTTCGCCATGTTTAAGCAAGGTCTGGCGCTTAAAATGTTTTGATTCCGCCACCAACGCCGTTTTACAGGATTTACAGTAAACACAGTAAGTTACATCGAGCCATTCTCATAGCGGAGACACTCGTAATCTTTAAACCACTCTCTCCGAAAGGTTTAACGTCAAGTCTTATTTTCCAGTGGTGGAGTCGCATTTGAATCCGGATCGTCGTCATTAATTAGAGTAGTAACATAGCTGCCAACTCTCACGCATTCGCCGTGAGACTCACGCAATTGACCCCATTCTCACGCTCTCACGCCACACATCCATTTTCTCACGCAGGCTCGTGCCCACCATTGAGATTCCCATTGAGTTTAATAAAAGTCATTAAATAATTGCCTAATACACCTAACTGTAAATACTGTAAAACGCCTACCTCTATCTGGCGTGCCTCAATCAGCATAAAGCGCTCGTCAAAGTCAAAATGATGCGAAGGCCAATCAAATCAAAGAAGGCGGAGTTATTGTTTACAGATGCCGGAGCGCCAGCTACAAACTACAGAGCGAGTGCGCGGCTGCGCGATGGTGAAAGAGCAACGCACGATGTAAGTAGCTATAAACCAGTGCTCGCAGTACTGACACTTTTATATTTAAGCGTACCTTCACTGTCTTTTGCGTGCCATCCCCTTCTCATGTTGCTGGTACTTTGCTGCAAAGAGTCAAAGAGCATTTCACTTTATGTGGCGCTGCGCAGAAAGTTCGGCAGCTAGGACATCAGAGTACCGCGAGAGCAATTAGAAATGTTACAAGTAAGTCCGCCTTTACCTTTGCTCTCGCGTTACTCTGATGTCATACGCTGATCAGTCAGCTCCGCCGCAGTCGAACACACAAAGCGTCAAGGTCTGGATGAAAAGCAGAGACTTGCCCGGATTCCACGCACGCAGATACCCTCAGAAAACAGGGTTTTTTAATCAACCCTCACCCGCGTGTGCATGTTTGTAAGCAGTACAAGCCTGCGTGATGTTTGCTGTTACAGGTTTTAATTAAAGAGAAAAAAGTCAATTGATATTTGACATCTATAAACAATAATATATACGAAATATAATTATATGGTCTTGACATGCACATTATCTGTTGCTGTAGTTTAATATAAAGTACTCATTTGGTTTATTTGATTGTGACAGTGCCTCTATCACCAATCAATCACAAATCATCACTTGCTTCTCTTTCTTAGTGGATAAACTGAATCAAAGCTGCTGTTATCTGCAGTTATACATTTTACAGAGACCAGTATTCATTAGATTTTAAGAACTTTTTGGCACTTTTATTAGAAGGAAAGCATAATAGAAATCAAGAAATGTATAAAATAATAATAAAGACTCTAATCTCAGGCATTTAAACTCAGCAAAAGCTTTTATTTCAATTTAATTTCTAAAATATGATTCGATTTTTTTACGCATTCTTTTCCAACTATTTAACACAGAAATAGCTAAAATCCACACTATTATCAATTGGCAAATGGTTAGGACTTATATAAAAAATTATTCCCCCCCCCCCAAAAAAAAATCTCACTCCAAGCTGAACTAAGAAGTTGGCAGCCCTGAGTAACATTGGCTGTAATCGGCTCGTTCTCGTCACGCTCGTGGTTCGTCTTTCACATTTTCGCGCTTCACGTACCAACGTAGCACGGCAACAAGGAATGACTGACGCTCATATTAGCCAATCTGCGGTCTTCATTAAAACGTAAGAACTTAATGGTGAAATTTGATTGGTTATGTAACGTTGGAGAGAACACTGAACCTGGGACAGCAGCACGCAGCATCACAATCTAAATCAAGTCGCACCACACAACAAAAAGGGCAGTCGCACAAATGCTCCCAAATATATTTTAAGGTCGCACAGATTAAATTTCGGTCGCATATGCGACCAAAATAGTCACAATTTCCAGCCCTGCATACATTACTATTTACTCACCCATGCATTGTTTTCCAGCTTGTATATAGTACACTTAATAGCTCACTAACCCTGTTACCCTAAGTATACTAGTATATTCTTTAATCCAGTACACCCATAAAACGCATGAATGTCAATAATCTATTTAAATATGTACCCCCTAACCTGATAGTAACACCATATAGTAACTTTATGTCTTTGTGATAAATATTTAATTCCTATACTTATACAGAAGTACACTTTAGAGCAACATTTTGTTTACCCCAGTATAATGAGGTAAACATCTGTGTGCAGGTAAAACGAAGATAGCAGTTACTCTGGCCAAGCACTATGGGGCAGCGTGTCTCAATTTAGACGAGGTGGTGCAGGAATCTGCATCTTCGGGGAACACCTTAGCAGGCCTGAGGGTGAGAGAACTGTGTGACCAGGTTGCTGTAAAGGAGGCTGAGGTGGATACGATGGCCATATCCCATCAGGGTCCTGCTGTTCTCAGTGTCGAGGCAGTAGCCAAACACACAGCAGAGGGCAGCCAAATAAGTGAACCTATAGTCCACCCGTCATCTGCTTCAACCCGCAACAAAACAACCATCACAGGGAAAACCGGCAGTTCTGTTGCAGTCGCTCCCTCAGTGGTATGTGCACCGAAATACAGAAATCGTTGTCTTTTGCCTTCATACATGTCATGAGAAATCATATTATTTGATGAGTGATGAAACAGTTCAGTCATGAAGTTGCAGGCTAATTTTTCCTAATCTTGCGGTTTCCCAGCCAATCCGCTTGCACTTCAGCCTATCAGATAATTGGCTTTAGGTAATTTGTAGTAATGACAATGCATTTAAATAGTCTTGTCGGCATGCTGTTAGTAGTATGGCGCAGCACGCTATCAGAGCTTTAACAATCACCCACCTCCACCCTAGCTCCACAGGCCTAGATCTTTTTACAGGGGGATATTTATAACATTGCATCCTTAACAAACAGCCAAATGTGTATTTTAAAATGTTAGGATTTACAGTCATCTAACAAAAAATTACAGTTTTATGTATAGAACAAAAAAAGTAATTACTGTAAATTAACAAATTGCACAAGAAATTAGCTTTTTTAGTAAATGTATTGTAGATCTAAGTAAATTTTTACTGCATGCCTACATGAGTACTCAAAAAGACAAAGGCTTTTTACAGTTCATTAGGTTAATCTTGTTTGTGTGATGCAGTCTGGACAGACATACAGGCGTCTGAGCATGAGTGCCAGTCAAAAAGCTGGGGAGCTGAGCGATGGCGTCCTGCATGATGATCTGCTGGTCGATATCCTATCAGACAGACTGCAGGTGAGGGTTGGCTACAGTATATTGTGTACATTTGATTGGTTTATACCAGTATATAGTATCATGGATGTTTATTTTCTTAGAGCAAATATTTGTCTTCTTTGCCTTGAATAGCTTAGCGACTGTCATCGTGGTGTTGTATTTGACGGGCTGGAGACACAGTATTGCAACTCACAAAATAACACACTTCAGATTATTCTGAAAGCCCTCAATAACCACCGCCATATTTATGTTATCAACCTCTTTAACAGCTACAGTGTCTTCAAGCGCAGGTGATCTATATGTTATCATCATTAACATTTATTTTATGTTTTTTTAGAGTATAATTGTTTATTTTGTTACCAAACCTATATTTTACACAAAAATAAATTATTTGTTAATTTTGTGTATTACATTAGGGAAGAGATTGACCAAGAAAAGAGAAGAAAACAGGAGCTTGAGAACTTAAGAAAAGAAGAGGAGACGCCTACTGAGGACACAAATACCAAACCAGAACCTCTACCAATAATAGAGGACAATGTAGAACAAGAGCTGGTTAGTTTAAATGTTACACCCGTTCTCACACTGGACATCCTAACTCATTTTCCTAATAAGTGACACTCAACGTTGGTGATCTTGACTGTGTTATGTTGTACATTGTTAGCAGTCCAGTGATAGTGACAGACAGCTGGAAGCCCGATTTCAGCTGTATGAGGATAGCCAGCCCCAACTCCAAAACATTCTTCAGTTCTGGGACCGAACCCAAGGTCTCCTACTGCAACCAGAGGTCCAAGAGATTGAGGAGACCACTGAATGTCCTGCCCCGACTGGCAAGAAGAACAAGAAGGAACGAGAGAAGGAGAAAATAGAGAAAGAGAAGCTTAAGGGAGACACCGTAGATATTAAGTCTTCACTTCCTAATCAGGCCCATGTGCCAGCTGATGGTACAGAGGGCGCTGACAACATGGTGGTGCCAGTTCCTATACCTCACATCTGGCTGTCCATCAAACCCAACGAACACCTGAGTGGATTCGAGTTTATCAGTAGCATGAAACTACCCGTCCTTGAGGAGGTTGAGTATTTAAATTTTTATGCCTGAATATTTCTTTTCCTCTTTTTGAAAGTTTCAATATATCTTGTGAGCTGTCATTAAAGGTGGTTTTGTCTATATCACAGATCTTGGATGAATTAGGAATAGGACCCAGAGGCCCACCCATTCCTCCACCTGTAATATTCTCCATTGTCCAGTACCCTAAGAAGCGATCAGCGCCAAGCATTCAGCAGTCTAGCAGCTGTTTAACCATAACAATTCCGCCAGCAGCTGATCAACTGGGTGAGCAGAAGAAAGATGCAGATCTGGAATCAGAAACTAAAGATCTAGTCACATCTGTTCAGGTACGTAAAGTTTCCAAAAATGTGTTTTGCTACTTGTAGGATTCATTTTAACATGGGTAATGACTTGTCAATGAGCGTAAATAAATTAAACACAATCTTCTTGGTTCTTGCAGGAGGCCATGGTGGTTGGTGATACAGATCAAAGGTAATGGAGGTCCCTTATGGACAAAAAGCACATACAGTATACAGTCCTGCATGTGTTTATTAAAGGGACACTCCACTTTTTTTGAAAATATTCTCATTTTCCAGCTCCCCTAGTTAAACATTTGATTCTTACGGTTTTGGAATCCATTCAGTTAATCTTTGCTATAAGAATCTTGAATGTGTGATTCTTTTAAAGGCTTACTCAGTTTCGCTGGATTGTACCACCAAATGGAGCGGTTACTTTCAGGATCAGATTTCAACCCTCTTCTCTTGGAGAATTTGAACAGACTTATAGCTTCGAGTTGATGCGGAGCAAGAGATGTTATCAGCTGTATTGCAGAGGAATTTGTGCTTGCCCAACTATAAACAGAGACCGTCAGTGAGTGATATTTTAGTAGGGGAAATATCAGAACCATAATCCTCTGACATGCACTAATTATTTCACATGTGTTAATTTATTAGGGTGGTGTTTGCACACTGCAAAAAGACCCTGCGGCCTGAGAGTGGGCTACAGAAGACTTATGTTATCAAGTCGGATGTGTACGAGTTTGGACCCTTGCTGTGTGGAAAAACCAGAGAAAGGTGCTACACATGATGCCATTGCAGTTAAAATAATAATGAGATTAACTCTGTTGTGGTTGTTCAATATAGTTTTCTAATAGTAGAGACAATTCAAAGTATACTGTTAAATCCATTAGCATATTAGATCTATATACTCAATGTACACGTGCATGTATATGGATATGAAAACACATCTACAGTCATTTGTTTTTGTGATTTACTGTTTAAATCATCCAACATAGTATAAAGAACATTCTGTGAAAATATAACCTTGAAATCATTGTTTGACTGAGTAAGGCCATGTTATCGATTGAAAATAAAGTAAAATCAATGAGTGAAATCAAACATTGATGCTCCTAATCTCATAATTAGATTATGAGACTTTAACCTGGATTTCACAGACAGGGTCACTTATAAATGTTCTCAAAAAGTCTAACTTTTTTTACGTAGCTATAAAGAAGGAAAATTTCCTGAGAACATGGAGAAGTTTATAATCCACAACAATTCCATAATGAAGGCTGAGATCCAGTTTTACTTCCAACATGACACCAATGCCACTACTTTCCTTCTTGACCCATCACAAATGACCCTTGAACCCAATGAGAAAAAAGTAAGTAATGTTCAGAGCACTTCAGAGCCGTTTGAGCCAAAGCTGGTGACTCACGTATTCCTGTGGGCGGAGTTTAGTCAAAAACAGTTTAATTGCCGTCATTCTATCGGGAAGTAGAGGGCTGTAGTCCAAACCGGCCGTTTACTGTAGACTTTGAAAGGGGACTTTTGTTAAAGAAAATATATCACCTGGCAGTGAACTTTGAGCTTTATCATTTTGCAGGTATTATTATGCTCTAACAGCAACATTACACACTAACTAAAGTTTGAAAAATGGGATCAGGAAGAACGTGACCTTTAAATAATATGTAGTTCAAAAATATTTACTTCCAGGTATCAAATAATTATTGTAAACCAACATTTTGTCATTAATCCAATCTCATCTTCACTGTAATGTTTAGTTTCATACAAACTTTTTCATGTCAATAATTTTCAATGTTTTACTGGCAGAAACTGACGGTGTGGGCGTATCCCAATACTCCTAATCTAGTAGAGGACAGTGTGGTGTGTAGCATCAAGGGGAACCCAGAGCTGGCCGTCTTTTGCCTTTCTTGCATAGGAGTCAGACCAGAACTGGACCTGGTTCCCAAGCTGCTTCAATTCGACAAAGTTCCACCATACAGGTCATTTACTACACGCTCACATGACCTCAGTAAGGCAAACTTTTTGTTTGTTTTAAATGACCACAACTGATTTAATAGTCCACTAACCGCATGGTTATTGTAGCAGATATGAGCCTTTCCCACACCTTTTCCTAATTGCTTGGTTTTCTTAGGTTAAGTACACATCTGCGGTTTCTCACTCAACATCGAGAGCAAATTACCTAATGTTTTTTGGTTCACTCTGGGTCCTCAGAGAAATCCAATTTCTTCCGGAAAAGAATGTCTGGGATTGCGATATATTGCTTTTTTGCAGCTCTTTTGAGTTACTCTACCTCGTCCACCCTCATGGATTTACAGCTTTTGTCAACATTCTGGGTAAAATAACATTCTGTAGTTCAAGTACATCCCATCTGATTTTGAAAGAAAATAAATGTAATAGGGAAAGACAAATCATGGACAACTCAGAATAGCTACTGCAGCAGCATCAGGTGTGCTCCTCACATTGAACATTGTAATTATATCCCATATTTAGGTCTTGTTTATGTTAGTGGGTTTTGTTTGCGCACATCAACAGGACATGACCTTGCATAACAACCACATCCAGCAGGGTTCCCACAGGTCCTTGAAATCCTTGAAAGTTTGTGAAACTGGGGGAAAAATTCAAGGCCCTGGGAAGTTTTTGAAAATAAACATACATAGATACAGGTCATTGACAGTGCTTGAATCTATTTTATGCAAGAAGTTTTCTGGAAAGAAATCCATATTATTCCCTGTGTAGTGTAGGATATATCATAAAAATTCTAGACTTATCAGCCATCAAGCACACGTGCTAAACCGTTCGCTTTAAATGCTTATATCTTCTGTATGCGAATGTTGATTCAAACCAAAATGCTTTTTTGCATAGTTGTGTTTGACACATGAAATCATCTCGGGTTACGTTACGTATGTAACTTTTGTTCCCTCAGAAGGGAACGAGACGCTTCGCCTTGCCATACTTCCTGCGTCCCTATAACACCATCTTTGGCAATATTTCAGATAGCGAAATACCTGTCTTTGTCGTTTGTCGTTAAGCCACACCATTGGTTGAATTTGATATACACATTCCCACATTTAGTCCTTGAATTTGAGGTATTGGACCTGGAAAGTCCTTGAAAGGTCCTTGAATTTGAAGTTAACTAAGGTGTGGGAACCCTGTCCAGATAATAGCCACTACCACCTTAATAAACATCCCCACAGATTGTTCTGTCCTCAGATATTCTGTACTATAACGTGTGATATAGAAAAGTAATCACATTCAAACAAGATGTGATGTAAGTAAATTTCTTAAATATTAAAAAAACATATCAATTCTCAAATATATGAATTAACTGTACTGTATATTTGCATAGAAAAATTGCAGGTGAAAAAATATTGTTTGTGCATTTTCCTACAGAAAGGAAACCCGGAACCTGACCCTGCGCAATAAGACTCTTCTGCCGGCTGCCTGGAAGCTGTGGGAGCTGGAGCACCTCGGAGATGAATTCAGTGTGTCGCAGAACCAAGGGATCATCATGCCTCTCTCTGAGTTTCCCTTGCACATGAATTTCATGGCCAGAGTCCCAGTGAAACTGAAGAGAAGTATTTCTTTGAAGGTAACGTCTTCCTGAGCATTGCACAAAAAGCTGTGGGTTGAATCCCGGGGAACACACATAATGTAAAAATGTATTCCTTGTAATGCACTATAAGGTGTTTTGAATAAAAGCATCTGCCAAATGCATCTTGTGTAACAGCAGTAATGCTGTCATGTAGTCTATGTTATTACAATTTACATTTTAGATTTAGTCATTTTAATGCACAAGCATGTCTAACATGTGTCTTAATGGGTCGTGTATGTGTTTACCAGGTGTCAGATGTGGACAACATTCTTGGCATTGTTCAAAATTCAGAGATTCAGATCTCTGCAGAGGTCTATGACATTGCGGTGGACATAATTCTTCCGGAAGGTACTTGCTTGCTTGCAACTCATTGGCGCATCTCACCATTACTTATGATTACTTATTTGTGGTTGCATTTGCTTTTAGGTTCCGATGGTTTATTAGATTTCGGAACGATCAAAGTATTAGAAGAGGTGAAGCGGACTATTAAGTTAGAAAATAAAGGCAAATATGACATAGCCTTCAAGTAAGTTATTACACTGCTGTTCAGACATCTACTATACCTGTTTGCCGCAATGATTAAAAAAAGAAATTAAAGTTAACATTGATAATGACTGTATTTTCCTTCAATATTTTTTGTTCAAAGGTTTGCACTGGAGCCCACTGACCCAGGAATGCCAGATTTGAACTCTTTATTCTCCATCACACCTCAAAACGGTTGCCTACGCCCCAACAACAAGCTCACTAATATTCAGATTGTTTTTCAGCACCATAAAGAAGTGTCCATCAGAGATAACCCAATCCTTTGCTGTCAGGTCTATAATCCACTCATTTAAATAAATATGATGAATGAGGTGTACTCATTGTCACAAAACATGTACAACATATAAACAACAGCCAACATACAGTATTATTGTACTTAAGAATGTGCATGTTCGTACATAATTATACTACACACCCAAACCATTTTCATACAGGATAAATGCTTTTCACACAGCATTCAAGTCATCAAACTGCATGCACCTATGTGTGTGCACACATTTACTGAATGAGACCCCTTTATCATTGTAGTTTTTTAATAAAACTCTGCTATTGTGAAGACAGAACTAATGTGTTATATTGCATTTGCTCCAGGTTATTGAACCCAGTCTGGATGGTGGTGAGACCATTAACGCAATACCAATCAAAGTGTCAGTTCAATCGGTCTTCTCTAAATACAGCATCACTCCTTCCAACCAAATCAATTTTGGCCCACTGGTGTTTGGTTCTCGCAAGAGACAGATTCTTACTGTGCAGAATAATGGCAACTTTGAGTTTCATTTCAACATCAGAGTGTGCAAAATTCCTTTAGTTCCAGCACAGAGAAGAGGGTATGTGCTGTGCATTATTTAACGTTTAAAAAATATCAAAGCATTTTGAAATGTTGTACATAAAAAGTGTTTTTCTTTTTTAAGCCTGGGAAATAGGCAGGCTTCAAAAGACACTTTACTGAACGAGGTTGGCACGTCCACACTGGTAAGAAATTTCACTGTATCTCTTGAGTTCTTGATAGCGTAATAATATATTTTGCAAAGCTATGTCTTTGTTTCTTACAGTTACTATCAGTGGGTGTTTTCTCATTGTCTCCATGCGTTGGCATTCTGGCACCTGGAGCTCAACAACAAGTGACTGTGGATTGCAAGGCAGATCATGTAGGTAGCTGGGAGGAAAGTCTGGCTATAGTCATTTCTGACAGAGACCCCTCTGACAAACCAGACGGGATTCCATACAAGCTTGTGGCAGAAGTTTGCATGCCAGGTTTGTGACCATGAACAAGTAGATGTACATTTTTATAATGTCCTCTTTTTGACCTAATTGCACATACATACCATCTTGGGTGTGCATTCTTTATGTTGTTCAAGATTCACTTCAAATTCAAGTGGTCATGATTTTTACCCTGTGCTCTTTAGGAATAGCAAATACAGACATCGCTTCTATCTTTGAGGAGCACCGTATCTGTAAGATCAGCAGCATGCTGCAGTGTGAACACTATCGAGACAGTATGGGCGTCTATGTGCAGGATGAGAACAAGTTTGTATTTAACAATGTACTGGTGGGTCGGTCAGCCAAAGCAAAGTTCCGCCTGACCAACCCGGGTAAAGTGGTCTGTGAACTCAGCCTGTCAATCAAGTCAGTTAAGGTTTGTTTGTATAATTTGCTCTTTTATTGTTCATGCTGTGTAGCTACATCTGTTTAGTGTTCTTTGGTCATTTTAGACTCAAAATGCAGAGGTTTTCGAGTTGACCCCCTCAAAGTTGTGCATCGCCAGTCACTCGCACGCTTTCGTCACAGTCGCCTTTTCCCCCACGACTATGCAGACGTATTACGCTGTGTTTGAGGCCGTTCTGAAGGGGGCTGTGAGGTAGCTGGCTTTGTAGTTTAGCTTTGAACTGTGTCTGTGTTTAGGTGGATGGTTTACATTTATTTGCTTTGCAGCCAAGCCCCTGGCATTAAGTCGAAAGCTTTGGTGTTCGATGTTATGGGTGAGGGCAACTTGCCCTGCATCACTGTTCTGAGGCCTGTTCAGAGGACAAATCAAGGTCAGCCATTGGTTCAGTTTAAGCGCTTGTTGGTGGGCCGAGGCCAGACTCTTCCATTGGTGATGAAGAACAATGGAAATGTTCCTGCACATGTAAGTAAGATCAGAGTTAATTTGTAATTTCTCTTACATTAATATTTATTGAAATAATGTATGATTCTCTGATGTTTGTAGGTTAGCATTATTTTGCAACATCACCTGGATGTTTTTACTCTGAAAGCTGCTACTGGCACTGTATGCAAACTTGCCTCATCGCACATGGAACGGGAACCTGGAAAAGGTAAAGGTGTCTACACAAATACTGGAAAGGTTCTGTTTGCATTTGATATTAGGATGTGTTTTGGGTTCTTTTTTACAGATCAGAATCCATAACATTTTGTGATCCGATCACGCAAATTACAACTTGACATTTTGTCATGTGACCTTGTGACGCTAAAACAAGTTCTTCTATTAAGACTCAAGTATTTTCTCTTTAAATGACATGGGTCTTTATTTTCCTCCAGAAACAGAGATCGCTCATGTAGCCTCTCTGACCCTCATGGCTGGGCAACAAGCAGAATTCCAAATTGGGTTTCATCCAAAGGTAGCTCAGAAGTTTGAGACCAGCATAAAGGTAATGGTGCAAGATAACCAGTATGATCAGACAATGGTGCAACTTGTGGGTGAGGGTTACCATGACATCATCATCCTGGAAAACATTGGCGGTAAAGTTCAGCAGGAGAGCACTGAAAGTAAGTGAGGCATTAAATGTGTGTTTTATGTATTTTTCCTCCTATGTTTTGTTGAGGTATGGTGTACTGTAGAAATATTTAAAAATGAAAAATGATTTAAACAAGACTAAACAAAGTACTTTTTTTAGGTTCATCTGATCTTCTGCATTTTGGGGACTGTCACGTGGGCCGAGCTTATCAAGAAACCTTTACCATGACGAACCCGAGCAAATCCAAAGTGCTACGCTTTGAGTGGGTCCCCAGTGCACCACAGTTAAGCTTTTCCCCACAGGTCGGTCACCTGCATGCTGGGTGCTCCAAAGCTGTGACTGTGACCTTCTGCTCAGAGCAGCCCACTGTTCTGAACGCGCAAGCTATTACCTGTAAACTCAACACCATCACCTTTCAGCAGCCTGTAGACCAGGTGCCAGACTGGGACGATTGTCACAAGACAGTTAAATGGGTGGATGTAGACAACAAGTCCTCAGAGCGGCCCACTAAACAGAAGGTGACTTTTAAAGAAACAGTAATGGTTTGATTACATCAATCTCTGTGCCACCACAGAATGCAAATTTAATACAATACAGTCTAGAATTAAATATACAAATATGTGACCGGTCACGGAAACCATTGACACAAGTCGGCAGCACAACTTTCTAGAAAATAAGTGTGATTTTCGTTTTATTGCAGAATCTGTTAGTTGAGATCACGAAGAAGCCATTTCATGTTTGAGATAGCAGTTTTTGTATATTTAAAAGCATAAATTTGCAGTTGAAATTGGCATGTTTTTCTGGAGATTTGTTGGGTTAGGTTAAACAGTGCATTGTCTGTGTATATTTACTTACTGGATAAGCGGGTGTTTTTGCCCCCGCCCCCAAAGGGAACAGCGTGGCTCCTTAATAGGGATAGTTTGACCAAAAATGAAAATAATGTAATTAATAACTTACCCTTATGTCATTCTATACTCGGAAGACCTCCGTTCATCTTCAGAACACAGTTTAAGATGTTTTAACGTTAGATTTAGTCCGAGAGCTTTTGTCCCAACCATTGAAAATCTATGTATGATTTCCATGTCCAGAAAGTTAATAAAAACATCATCAAAGTAGTCCATGTGACATCAGTAGGTCAGCTTGAATGTGTTGAAGCATTGAAAATACATTTTGGTCCAAAAATAGCAAGAATTACGACTTTATTCAGCATGGTCTTCTCTTTCGGTTCTGTTGTGAACCGAGTGAAGTCACATGACTGTAGTGACGTGACTAACCTGTCCCTCAGACATGTTTGCTAAGTTTTTTTTTTAAACTTACAGTTTGACTACTTTGTGATCAACACAAGGGTAAAAGGTCCTGTTTATTTTTGCATGTTGTCATCCGGACTTCTGTCACAAAATACTACATATGATGCTAGAACATCTGTATCTCAAAACGGCTTTACGGGGGTAATGCTTAGTTAAATGAGATGTAAATGAGCCCTATTGTCTCCCTTAGCTGGAAAAGAGAGTCCCTTTCGTCTCTATTTTCTCGGTTTGAGTTTTTCTGAGTTCCTAAATTCAAATGGCCACAACTTCTCCAAATCTTATCAGATTTCCATGTGTTACACATTGTTGGAAAGCTTAGAAACTCAGAATCTGTGAATAACTCAAAATGGCCCAGATCCGACTTGTGTCCCTTCTTTCCGTGGCTGGTCACATATGTAAAGCCCTCACTGCGAATTGCATGTACATTTTGTAAGTTTTGAACTAACGTGACAGTAAATTTACAATGTTTCTAAACAGGTTGTAGTGGCAGATCCTGAGCCTCTTCCCTCTGTAGTGGAGGACTCCTCAAGAGAGGTGGAGCTAATAGTCAGTTCTACATGTGATTACGTCCAGTACCAATGTGACACTGGACCCATCCGCTTCAAAGACACAATGCTTTACCAGACTAGAGTCTTTAAGTAGGTGTCAGTGCATTCATATGACAGTAACAGAGTATTTGCTCAAAAGTGAATGTGAGTATGTTTAATGTTAATGTGTGATATTTCTAGGCTTCAGATGGAAAACAATGGCAGTGTTAATCTGGAGTACTCCTGGAAGGTTCTGATGGAGACGTATGGAAAGACTGCATGCTTTGAACATGAAGGTAAACATTTTGCCTTAAAATATCTGCATTTTGCATGTTATTTAATGTTTTAAAGGGGACATATCATGAAAATCTGTCTTTTCCCATGTTTTAGTCCTAAAATTGGCTCCCCGGTGCTTCTATCAACCTAAAAAATGTGAAAAAAAAACAACTCAGTAACTTAGTTTTGGTAAATCATTCTCTGCAAGCATGTGAAAAAATAGGTCGTTGAAATTTGGCTCCCCTTGTGATGTCAGAAGGGGTTAATACAGCCCCTTAATCTGCACTATCCAACCACGGCACTACAATTTAGTGTAGAGATCAACTAATTTGCATTTAAAAGGACACACCCAAAAACAAAACAATTTTAACATGCTATAATAAATTATCTGTGGGGTATTTTAAGCTAGAACTTCATATATGTACCCTGGGGACATCAAAGTTTTATTTGACATTTTAAATTTTTTTTTCCCTTTTAATATACAGTAGATACTTGATCCAAAAGGAATTATGCTATTTTATATCTAAAATGTTACATTTGTGGCATAACTTAAAATAATTTATGCAAGTTTGTGTGTTGATGTATCAGGTCGAACGTCTCGTTTAGCTCAAGGCACCAGGACACCTTTGAGACCAGCAAGCTCTTTGCAGAGTCTGTCTTCTCTATTGCTAGGAGACCCAGAGCTCCCTCCCTTCAGTGTTGAACCTGGTGTAGGATCTATCAGCCCAGGAGTGAGTCAGACCTTCCAGATCCGGTTCTCCCCTCTGGAAGTGGCTGAGTTTGAGGCCAGTTTAATCTGCAGGTGGGAGATCTAGACAGACGCGAATATTTATAGACACATACAGAGTACCATGGATAATTTGTTTGTCTTTGATGCTCAAGCCTATTTCTGGTGCATACCGTATGTATTTGCAGAAAGATGTTTTGTTTAGTAGATTAGGCCTGTTATTGTATTCTGTTCTGCTTAGGCAATACAGTCATTAGGTTCATGTTGTACCGTTACGTAACACAGACTCTAACTCTCTTTATAAAAAATGTCATTAGGGTTTGAAATTGACTGATTATGACCTGATTTTCTGCTTGGTTATGAAACTTTATGACTTTATGTTGCATAAATGATGAAGGAAATTATTTTCATTGCAGTATCCCAAATCTAAAGGGCGAACAGAGTCCAAAAATCGCCGTAAATGGTCGTTGTTTGCTGCCATACTGTCATTTCCACCTAAAGGATTCAGACTACCTCACTGCAAACAGACGCAACACAGAGCTGCAGAGTATTCCTAATGTGGACCCCAATACCAGGGTTATAGACTTCACTTCAGTGGGCATTGGCACATCGGTCCGCAGGTGCGAAAACTTATACAACATTTATGTTTGTGCTACATAATAAAACTGCTTATCCATAACCACAAATAAACAATTATTAATCTTTTATTTTCTCTCAGGGAATTTGGTATTGTTAATCCCACAAACAAGCCTTATTCTTTCATATGGAGATGTGAGGACTCGAAAGGTGATTCCCCTTTCGAATGCTTAACACCAAACATGTGCATTCAGCCTGGAAAAGAAGTGAAGGTGTGTATGTTTGATAGGTTAACAATTATGTTCTGGTAGTGTAGCATTGATATCAAACTTCTTGTTCCTAGGTCTCATTTGAGTACCGGGCTTTCGACTTGGAGCTGGTGGAATCTTACTGGACCTTCTTAATCCCCGAACACAAACTGTCAATGCCCTTCCTCCTGGTGGGGACTTCTAAAGAGCCTGTAGTCTATATTGATCGAGCTCATCTCAATCTGGGCAGCCTGCTTGTAGGTGAGATTTCAATCAAATGCATTATTCTCACATGTTAAGGCAGTTTATGCATTTGTTAGAAGTGACATGCGTTTTCTGGGAAAAACACAAACTCCTATTGCCTGCCATAGTCTTCTATTTTACTCAAATATAATATTTGTATTATATTTATATATATTATTATATATCTATTATATTATATTTTATAAATTTTATTAAGAATGACTACCATGGTCGGAGCCGATGGTGAAGTGGACAGTGCTCTGACATATGGTGCAGACGCACAGTTCGAATCCCGGCTCGAGGTCCTTTGCCGATCCCATACCCCTCTCTCCACCCTCTACTTTCCTGTCGTCTCTCAATTACTGTCTATCAAATAAAAAGGCAAAATGGCCCAAAAAAAATAACTAAAAAAAGAATGATTACTACAAACATAATGGAGCATTGCTACCCTGTATGCCAAGCTCCAAGGGATGCTAAGTTTCAATACTGCCACACAAGAGTCTCAGGGTTTGTTTTTAGGGAAATCAACCATTAAATGGCTTACTTGCATATTGCATATTGTTTTCTTTGGAATATTTTTGAAAATTACATAACATTTAAGAGTATAAATATCATATGCTCCAACATACACAAAAATATGCTGTACAAGCAGTGGTGTTCATGTGCCTTTGTGTGCAGGTTTTGAAGCTCATCACACTGTGTTTCTGGTGAACGGTGAGGATCAGCCGTTCAATTTCACTGTCCAGAAGAACTCCTGCCTCACTGAGGGCTTTCAAAACCAATTGTTGTTGGAGCCCATGGAGGGAACAGTTCCACCCAAAAATAAGTAAGTCCAAAATTCTTCCAGATCAAGAGATTTAAATGTTAAAAGGTCACACAACAAAGTGTTTCTGCTAATTTCTTGTTAACCTTGAATAGTTTTGCATCCTTCATATCTCTAAAGAATCTTTAGTTTTATTAGATTTACAAAAGACAGATCAGCTTTACTGCTACTTTTCCGGAAAAAAAGTGTGCCCCTGGAGGGTACCATGGGCGGAGCGAGTCACAAGCAAGCAACACACACCATACATTATCGCACTTTATCTTTGGACAACTTATGATTCGCTGCGTGTGCATGTAATTTATATGCACTTACTGTATGTGACGATTGCCAACAAACAGACATTTGATGCAGTTTTATTTACCACCTGCCCCTCATGATCCGGTTGGGACCACCCCTTTTCAACAAAATCCACCTTTAAACAAACAGACTTGCACAACTCAGCTGCTTCCCCTGATAAACAAACTATATCCATTGATTTTATAAGGATGGGTTCATTGGGAAGCTGAACTAGCAAACAAAAACATTTCCCTCACAAACAAAAACACTTCTCTGGTGACGTAAATTTTGTCATACGCCGTCATACGTCCAACTGCTTTTTTGTTACTTTGCATGAGGAATCCAACTCTTTAACAATGTTAATAAGTCAGAATACATGAAATATCTTTAGACCCCCCTTTAAATATGTTTTTTGAAGAAATACTGGCAAACGGTTGGGTGTTTTCCCTGAGCTTCTTCTGTTCCTCCGATAGGATCCCATTGATTATACGGTTCACTCCCACTCGTGAGGGAGATGTAGCTTTTAATTTGGTGTTGACGGTGCAGAAGAAGCTCCAGCCTCTGACAATGAATATTAAAGGGGAGTGTTACAGACTAAATGCTCACGTACAGTATGAGAGCCCAGAGGGATCCATCAAAGAGCTCTCAGCGGACCATATTCACCCAGTGGACTTCAAACAGGTACGACCTGAAAAGTCAAGTATGCACACTTACATTATTATGCGTGCCTGTTAACTCTTTCGCCGCCATTGACGAGTTATCTCATCAATTAAGAGAAAACGTTTCCCTGCCAAAGCAGCTGCATTTCCATGTATGTTTTGAGGATCGCTCTGAATCTGATCTCTAACAAAAGTCCTTCACAAAAATTTTGTATTTTTAAGAAACCTACCCATATTTGAAAACTAATCAAGGTTTGATGAAAAGTTATTTTTTTTGAAAGCAGAAGGTCTGTTCTTTCATTTGATATATTGTATGTTTATATATTTAAAGAAGAACATTTTTTGTAAGGCATTAAACTTTTGTGAATATCATGAAAAACGCTGGCGCGAAAGAGTTAAATACATCTATGTGAAATTTTCCATCACTTAGTTTTCACCAGCACTATCTACCCCTTTTTAAATCTGAATAGGTGGAGCTAAACGATGAATCCACATGTACCTTTGTGGTGTCTAATCCTGGGAAGTTCACACTGAATGTTGAGTATGATTTGTCTGGGCCAGCAATGCTTCAGCCCCACCTGCAGGTGAAACCTAAACTAGACACAGTGCCTGCTGGAGGACAGAGCTACTGCACCGTGACCTTCTGCCCTCAGCGGAAATGTACTCTTAGGGATTCAACATTTTCCATTAAGGTAAAGTAGACCCCTGTTCTCCACTTATTGTACTGTTATATAATTTGCATATTTTGGGGCATTTTAAAATTTTCTTATTCTCATTTTGTAGATAGAGAATGGCCCGACATTCCGTTGTGCCTTAACGGGGTCTGCTTTGGTCCCAGAGTTAGAATTTTCTTTTCTCAAGCACAACTTTGGAATGCATTTCATATATTGCACTGGCATGACACCTGCTACACACACACTGGTCATTGGCAATAGAAGTAACAGAGGAATCAGGTACAGACACAGATCTTAGATTAAAAAAAAAACCCACACAAATGGTGTATTTTACATGGGTAAGAATGCATACGGCAAAGTTTGATTTTATTGTATAATTGTACAAATTTAGTCTGGACTGCTTGTTTTCCAACACATCCTTCCTGGAGGTAAGCTTCACCCCTCAAGTCCTTCCTCCCGGCGGTTCTGTGGAGGTGCTCTTCTCATTCTACCCACGCAAAGCAGTTCGTTACCAAGAGAAAGTGGTTTTTGAGATGAATAAGTGTGCCAAACAAACAGTGGAGATCCTTGGACAGGGGGTTGAGATGCAGGTGAGATAGCACTTTGTTTAAAGGAAAACACCATCGTCTTTCAATACTTTACTATGTTTTTCAACATATCTTTATTCAATGCATGCACTTAATCTACAATCTTAATCGTGTACAAATCATCGTGAATGTGTTAGCATTTAGCCTAGCTCCATTCATTCCTTAGGATCCAAACAGGGATGAATTTAGAGGCCACCAAACACTACCATGTTTTCCCTATTTAAAGACTGTGACATGTGTTGTTACACGAGTAAGTATGGTAACACAAAATAAAACGTGGGGATTTTTTTAAGCAGATAAAAAATGAGAACTAAATTGTATGGCGGAAGAGCACTTAGTTTGCAGCACTTCAAGCTCATCGCGCAGTAACTTCATCACTCCTGACTACTCCCCTTCTCGCTCAAACTTCCGTCAATATTACTGCCCCGAGGTCGAAGTGCTGCAAACTCTTCCGCCATAAAATATAGTTCTCATTTTTTATCCGCTTAAAAATCACCACGTTTTATTTTATGCCACCATACTTACTCGTGTAACTACTCATGTAATCAGGGAAAACATTGAAGTGTTTGGTGGCTTCTAAATTCATCCCTGTTTGGATCCGAAGGAATGAATTGGGCTAGGCTAATGCTAACACATTCATGACACTCTGTACAAAAATTAAGTGCCCACATTGAATAAAGATAGCTATGTGTTAATTCGTCAAAGTTGAGGTAAGAACATAGTAAAATATTGAAAAATGGTGGTGTTTTCCTTTAAACTACATTTTTAATAGTCATACATTTCCTTCCTCCTGGAACTGATATGTCTGATATGCATCATCCTCCGTTTCTCGCAGATTAACTTAGAAGACCCGGGGCATAAGGTAGTACATTTTGGAGCCTTGCAGATTGGCCAACAAAGTCGCAAATTGGTCCCTCTGGTGAACAACAGCCACTGTCCTTTGACTTTTAGTCTCGTTCGCACAAACTCTAATTACGTCCTCCAGGACCCCAGGGTAACACATGAACAAATACTGTTACTGTTTGTACATATAAACAGATTCATTAAATTCTGCGGTATATCTAAGCTGTGCTTTTTTAGGTCCTGTCAGTGAGTCCAGAAGGGCAGGTGACATTGAAGGGTGCAGGTGGACGCTGCGTGCTGGAGCTTCTCTTCTCTCCTCAGCGGCGTATTTCTCCTTTTACAGAGGAACTGCAGTTACAGTGTCTGGGTGCTGTGCGCCCCCTGCTGGTAATGAAAGGTTGCTGTCAGGGAGTGGAGGTCAGTCTGGATACAGACTACCTGCAGTTTGGAGCCGTGGTCCAGCGCTGCAAAGCCTCGCGTCGCATTATTATGCAGAACACTGGGGACATTGGGGCAAGGTATATATTCAGACATTATCACAGACCCTTGTGTTTAAATACAGTAGGTATAGTAGATTTTTTTATTTTTTTGAGTTGGTATTTGCTGTATTACTGTACAGTATGTATGCACTATACAGACGTACCTATATATGATATGTGATATAGAAGTCTCCATACGTTTTTCTGTAATCTCTTCAGATTCAAATGGGATGTAAAGAGTTTTGCTCCAGACTTCATTATTTCCCCTGCTGAGGGCTATATTACACCTGGAATGGAAGTGCCCCTTGAAGTGACCTTTGCCCCCGTCGAGTTAAGTCAAGATTTGCGCTATGAAGACCTTCGCTGTACTATAGAGAGGAGCAAACCTGTAAAACTCACCCTGACTGGCTCCTGCATTGTCCCACCAGTTGCAGCAGAGGTGAGCGGCTGCAGTAAACATAATAATGACCAGAGATATCGAGAGAGCAGAAGTCGGAAGTCTTTTGCTATGTTTCAAAACCCACAGTGAGCATATAAAGATTTTAACAAGCTCACTGTGAAAGTTAACCCAGGATGGCAGGGAACACAAATTTTATAAGTAAACTTATTTAAAGTTGTGTTAGTAGTTTCAGATGTACTGACGAAAATATTAAAGGTATAAAAATATGGACTATTCATTGCTCAGTCATTTCTCTGTTTCTCGCTTATCTTTCTTGTTCCTTATGTGTGTGGACAGGTGTTGAATTTTGTGTGTCAGGTGCGCAGTCAGTGCACTCAGTCCGTGGGTCTGTTCAATCGGATTAACCAGAGCGGGATGCTGAAGTGTGTCATAGAGGGAGAGCACTGGAGCGGGTTGCCCACTCTCCTCATTGATCCTCCTCAGCAGAACAACTATGAGATCACATACAAGCCCTTAGTCATGACTGCAGAAGGGGAGAGGCATGAGGTATATTATTTTATATAACTACTGTGTGTTTGAATACAAACAATGACACTAATTAAGATATGTTAAAGGAATAGTCAATTTCCTTCCAGAAAAATCCAGATAATTTACTCACCACGTAATCCAAAATGTTGATGTCTTTCTTTGTTCAGTCGAGAAGAAATTATGTTTTTTTTTTTTGAGGAAAACATTGCAGGATTTTTCTCATTTTAACGGACTTTAATAGAGCCCAACACTTAATACTTAAATCAACACTTAACAGTTTTTTTAAACGGAGTTTCAAAGGACTATAAACAATCCCAAACGAGGCATAAGGGTCTAGTCTAGCAAAACGATTGTCATTTTTGACAAGAAAAATAAAAAAAATTCACTTTTAAACCACAACTTCTCGTCTAGGTCCGGTCCTGTGATGCGCCAGCGTGACCTCACTTAAATGCGTAGTGACGTAGAGAGGTCACGTGTTACATATATGAAACGCACATTTGCGGACCATTTAAACAATAAACTGACACAAAGACATTAATTAGTATCATTCAACATACAACAACGTCGGAACAGTCCTCTTTCTCCACACTTGTAAACACTGGGGCGTAGTTTCGCGTTCGTCCTCTGTGATCACTTCAATTCATGACGTATTGGGTGGGGTAGCGCTGGCGCATCACAGGACCGGACCTAGACGAGAATGTGTGTTTTAAAAGTGCATATGTTTTATTTTTCTTGTCAAAAATGACAATCGTTTTGCTAGATAAGACCCTTATGCCTAGTTTGGTATCGTTTATAGTCCTTTGAAACTCTGTTGAAAAAAACTGTTAAGTGTTGAGTTAAGAATTAAATGTTGGGCTCTATTAAAGACCATTAAAATGAGAAAAATCTTGCAATGTTTTCCTCTAAAAACATAATTTCTTCTCAACTGAACAAAGAAAGACATCAACATTTTGGATGACATGGTGGTGAGTAAATTATCTGGATTTATTTTTAAGAAAATTGACTATTCCTTTAATGTACTGTAGTTTTCACCACTTGCAAATCTTTATAATTTATAGTGAATGACTCTACATCATCTCTACCTTTGCCTTTTACATAAATAATTTAGTCCAAAACACATTTTGTCACACTTTCCCAAAAGAAAGTTTTATAGTGGGCATCAAAAAGCGCCCACTATAAATACATACTCTAGAAGTCGTCAATACATTACCGTGCAGATACCAAAGCTGTGGTACAGCGTGCAACACACAGTCTTTTGACACTTTAGTTCCGCATTAAATGGAAAAGCGGCATTGAGTCTGAATTGCGTCATGTCCCGAACACATGTTCTCCTCTCTCCCTGAGGATTTCCTGCCACCTTTTACTTCCTAATCTAGTCGAAGGCAAAAACCCAAAGAAAGTGTCTGTACTTTGCTGTCTCTTGTGCAGGGCTCTGTGTTCTTCAGTTTTCCTGATGGCACCGGAGTACTGTACATATTGCACGGCACAGCTGAGCCACCTAAAGCTGAAAGCACCATCGTAGAAGAGATACAATGCAAAACCCACCACACACAGATATTGTCTGTGAATAACTGGCTGCCCAGACTTCAACGGTACTTCATCCAAATACACAATTCACAAGCAAGCACCAAACAAGCATTTAGTAAAATTTTCAATTTAGCAGTCAACCATTGTGCCTCTTGCTGCCATATTATCTTGATTAATAAACATTTCCCGTCATACATAAGCACAGACACTGTGTAATTACTGTACATTACACATAAACATGCTCATTACACATGATAAACAAGTCATTAATCCTAATCATACCCATAATGCGGCTCTCTTTGGTAACTTGCTTTATAATGATTATCACATTTATTATACATAAATACCAAATCCTATATTTTTACCTATTTTATATACTATTCTTCAGGTTTCGTGCTGTTATAGAGCTGATCAAACCAGATCGTTCAGATGGCACTGTTTCCCTCAAAGGCCAGGAATACATTGACGTTCCACCACTGGATAAGAAGAGCTACAAACTTTCCTTCTTCTCCTATAAAGAGGGCCAGTACATTGCCAAAGTAAGTTTGTGCTAATCCACAAGTTAATATATTTATGGGCTATACAACATCATGTTTCTGCATATACCGTAGGTGACGTTCAAGAATGAGACAACGGGCGAGTATTTATTCTACAATCTAAACTACAAAGCGACAGCCCCAGGAATCATCAGCACTATAGAAATGGCGACCCGGGTGAGGCAGACGGCCTCAGGGTTTGTGGAATTGGAGAACCCTCTCCTAATGGACTTGAATTTTACTGTAGAGTGCCAGAATCCAGATATTAATGTGCTTGCATCGGTCACCGTTTCTGGCCAGTCTAAGGTAGATCTTATTTTATCATCACCAGTGTTGGGGAAAGTTACTTTTAAAAGTAATGCATTGCAATATAAAGTTACGCCCCAAAAAAGTAACTTATTGCGTTACTTAGTTACTTTTCATGGAAAGTAATGCTTACGTTATTTTTAAGTTACTTTTGCGTTACTTTTTCTTACTTGGCTGAGGCTTGATCTCTTTTAGGCCTTGCAGGTGTTTTTATGACCGCAAAAATGTCAAGCTCTGACCTGCCATCTCCGTTTCTGACTCAAACTGTTCCCGCTCAGGTGCATAGAGTGCGTAATTCTATGTTAATATGTTCAGATTAATTCAGTACGTTATTTTATTTTTAAATTGAATTAATTAAACAGAAAGTAAGTTTTTTTTTAAAAGTAACTCAAATATTAATGTGTACATTTATAAAGTAATGCGTTACTTTACTCGTTACTTCATAAAAGTAATATTTTTACGTAATTGGTGTAACCAAGCGTACCGCACAAGCCCTGAAAAGTGAAGCGGCTTCACTTTTCACCAATGGAAGGGAGCGAACAGGCGTCGTCCATCTTTTTTTTACGGTCTATAGGTGTAACTTGTAATGCGTTACCCCCAACACTGATCATCACAATGCAGATATACAGTAGTATACAGTATATCCACATTTGGGATCAAAATCAAGTTTATAACTTGTAAAATAATAATTTTCTATTATTCTGTACAGTAGTTGCTTTTAAAAGGGAAACTTTGTTGTTTAGGGCACACTGACTTTTGGATACCAGCCTCTATGTAAGGGAGAGACCAAAGCCCGTCTGGTGTTGTACACTGCTGAACTCGGACACTTCTTTTACCAACTTCAACTGAAGGCATTGCCTGCACCCCCCGAAAAGCCCCTCTATTTCAGAGCCCCCCTCGGCAGCAGACACAGCATCACAGCTAAATTCACCAACTACTCTCGGGTCAAGACCGAATACATTTGCAAGGTACAATAGTATCCCACACTTTCCCATTATTCTTCCCATTCCGGCACCATACTATTGCATTTGTTTTTAATCGTTGCAATAAAGCGGTATACCGCAGACTGTAATGTGATTGTTTACACATGCTCTCTTGACTCAGGTGGACAGCCCGAACTTTATTGTGGAAAAGGCCATTAAAACGGCAGCAGGGAACCAAGCTGGCACAGAAGTCAGAGTGGTGGTCCATTTTGAACCCTGCCAGCTGGGAGAGATTCATAGCCTTCTTACCATTTCCTCTGAGCTTGGAGGGGAGTATGTCTTCCCTCTTTATGGCACATGCACCCCACCCAAAGCTCAGGGCCCCCTCGCCATCAGCTCAGGTTCCAGTGTCTCAATTTCCTTTAAGAATGTCTTTCAACAGAACACAACCTTTTCCTTTTTGGTGGATAATCCTGTCTTTACTGTTAAGGGTACAGAGACTATTTTGCCCCAGAAGACCCAGAACATCCAAGTTAGTTTTGAGGGCCCTCCATCAGGCACCAAGGGCCCATGTCATGGAAAGCTAACAATTTCATGCCCACGGATGGAGGCCCATGGACAGGGTATCTTTTGGGTTTACTATTTAAAAGGTTATTGTCCAGATCTACCTTCAGAGAAAAAAACAATATAGCTGTAGGGGATTAGTAGAGATCCATGCGGTTCTCTGGATAAAGGCTTTTATTGCAATGATATTTGAAAAAAATATATATATATTGTTTCTCTGTCAGTACATTTGTTTTAAGTTACTTTTTGACAGACTTTAAGTGTGTGTCACATAATATAATAGTAATTTATTGCCAAGATTTACAGCCGAACAGAAAATAAATGATTTTCTTCAAACTGATGCAAGTGTATGTTGGGTTTGTAATACAAGTTAACATCTGTGACTCCTGGGTTACTCTTCATAGTTCCACTAGGAGGTGCACTTGTTGCTCCTACATCACCTTTAGCATCTCCCAGCTATTGAACCATGACAGGAAAGTATCTCCCTCTTGACTGTGTGTGTGTTTCATATTTGTACTGCATGCAGTATGGGTGTGTATGAACTCGAGTGTATTAATAATCGCAAACCAAGTATGTAAGTGGAGTGAATGCAGGCAGATATTTCTCTGTAAATTGCTTGGTGTCCCTGATGTAGCCCTGTGTGCCTGACTACATTAGGTTTTTATTGTTATTTCCAGTGTGTCTTACAGAGATAAACCCCAGCCACAGTAACAAAAATACCCATTCAGTGATCTATAGACATGTAATGATGTACCACTGAGTTTGTTTATGTGTGGAAATGAGAGGCCTGTCACTGTAACGTATAAACTGGCTGCTAGGGGTGTTGATCTGAGCATCTCCAAAGACACAAGATTACCGCTTGTTGTAATTATCCAAGCTCCCTCGGTGGGGATAAAGGAGTACCAGGTTGCTGTAAGCTGCCCAAGAGATGAGATGAGATTTTTTTGTTGTTTGGCTAAATGCCTTACTACATACTGTATATGTATGCAAACTGTAGGGGGGTTGTTCCTGGTGCCAATTAAATAAAGGCCCTTTTAGATAGAATGACTTAATCACCCCTCGTAAAGGGCAGGACCGGGGAGTCTTTCAACTCACAAAGGTCATTTTAGACCAGTACAGAGATGTAATGAGGGAGTGTTACAGTACCCACCCCAAAAACTTGTCAAGCTGCTGTTTTACCATTTAATACAAATCACACAATGTTTCTGTGGGAAAAATAATGACTTTATTTAACCAATATCAATCACTGTCGTTTAACTGTGTTTAAAGCATTTTTAAACAAGCAAATAGACCTATATGGACCACACATGGTTAGAGTTTGCTGTTGGAATCTGTAATAACAGATCATGTTTTTTACCAAATTACATATTTTAATGTGGTACTTAAAGGGGACATGGCACAATATATTTTTTTAAGATGTCAAATAAATATTTGGTGTCCCCAGAGCACACATGTGAAGTTTTAGCTCAAAATACCATAAAGATAATTTATAATAACATGTTAAAATTGCCACTTTGAAGATGTGTGCAAAAATGTGCCGTTTTGGGTGTGTCCTTTAAAATGCAAATGAGCGGATGAAGTGCAAACATTGATCACAATGATGGTGGTTTGATGCAATTCAAACTCAGTTGTGCTGTGACTTATTTTTTCTCTCTCTTTCTCTCTGTACTAAATGGCTGTGCTGTGGTTGGACAGTGCAGATTTATGCCGCATTCACACCAGCCGTGGTAGAGGCGTCATGCGCGAGTGATTTCAATGTTAAGTCAATGTGAAGACGCGTTGACGCACGTCTGGAGGTCTCGCGGCGCAAATGAGGCGTTTAGCGCAGCGCGCTAGACGTGATTCCACATAGAGGCGCGAATGGTGCAAATTGAGCGTTGCCGCGGCAAATGCGTGAGTTGAAAAATGACGTGCCATGTTAACCAATCAGGAGTGACGTGATTACAGGAAGCAAGCGGAGTCGCAGAAGCCTATGGAAGGAACTCCCATGATGTGAATTCACGCATGAATGTTTCAATGACTAGAATTTCATGCGCGGCTTTCACGCGCGAATGAAGCGAGTAAACTCAAAATGTTCAAGCGGCATATTAGACGCGGTAGACGCGATTTTGACGGCTCAAAAGTGGCTGGTGAGAACCCACGGTAAGGGTGGTATTATTATAATAAGAGCTCCTTATGACATGATTCAATGACCTATTTTTTACGTGCTTGCAGAGAATGGTTTACCAAATTACTGGATTGGTCTTTTTCACATTTTCTAGGTTGATAGAAGCACTGGGAACCCAACTATACCACTTAAACATGGAAAAAGCCAGATTTTCATGCCATGGCCCCTTTAAAGCTATAAAATGAATGTTGTTTGAACCACTTTAGATGTATTGTACAGATTTTATAAACCCTATAACCCTGCTAAAGAAAAGCAATAGAAATTCTAAAGGTTTCCATTACAAATACCATTATGAACCACAAAGGGTCCCATTAAAACAATTACAGTAATCCTTTATGTTGTGTTTTGGCCCTTATTACATTAGGATTTAATTGTGTTCTATTGGTTCTCATTCACTAGATCCCACCAACCCAACACATTACCACAGAGGCCCACAGAGACAATTATAGTTCCAATTAAAACCAATATAATTCTCATTATAACCATTGAACCCATCAATATTTCTGTGATGCTTTCTATTGTTTTAGCTGAATTTAAAGTTCTGTAGATTAAAAACCAATCCAGATAAATTCCGATAGCCCAAAATAAACCTCGACCACCTCTTGATAAAGTTTAGCATGTGCTCTCTCCCGTGCTGCCTTTTGTTCTTTTTTCTGCAACTATACCAAATGAATTACACTTGCTCCAATTAGGGATGACAGGAGGGGCGAGTTTTAGGATGCGTGACGTCACGTGGGAGGGAGGGGTCGCCCCCATAGCGCGCAGCATGAACGCTCCGCGGCAAAAGGATGTGTGAACAAGCAGCGCGTTACTGCAGGGACGGTGTCCACAAACTGCTCCACAAAGAACAAGCCAAACTCCGGGCACAGGACAGCAAAGAGCAGCCCACCCCCGGGGCTCAGGACAGCGAGATAGCGACGGCTGCACAGTCCGGAAACAGCGGCGCTCAGCCCGGTGGAATTGACGGGCTCGTCCGCTGGATAGTCACCAAGATGAGCGACAACAAGAGCATCTCTACCCGGGAATATGCGAAGGAGGAGGCGGCCGTAGCTCAGGAGCAGTTCTTCGCACCGGAACCACGGAAAGGCATCTCTGTCATTTTGGATGTAGGTGTTTCAATTTTTGTTGTGTTTATAACCAAAAAACAACTTTGTTTTGTCCCTTACTCAAAATTTACCCCGGTTTAACTAGAGTAACAAATAGTTTTATTCGATTTAAACCGTAATAACCCAAAGTTTAACCATAATATGTGCGTTAACTGTGGTGATACAAATAGCAACCATTCCTCCAAAAACATTAGTTACTTCACTTTTATTATAATCAAACCAGGGTTAATTTCCCAAAGGGTTTAAACGAGATCAGAAGAGTTTTGAATAATTGCATGTAGGCTATGCGTATCCAGCCAAATGCTGGATACTACAACAGATTTTCCATTTACTGTAGTGAATACAACAGAGTAACATCGACCTATAACTTTATAGCCAATGCCGTGCAGTTGTTTTTGCAACCCTATAGGATTTATTCAATATTAGAGCATCTGATGATATATTACCGTACACTAAAAGCTTATGGAAGTTGAAACATTGCGCGCGACCGCGCTCACTGACTGTTACATTTGCGCTTTCAGTAACCTACAACCTTTAATTAAATGCAAAATTATGTCAAAACACAATGTTATATCGTAAAAAACAGCGGGAAACAGTCGAGATGGTGTATCCCGCAGTACCACTCAGCGTGAGGTTATAAACCAATTTTTGCTCTGATTTCATGGGCGGATCTCAGAGCGCGTGCCCAAATCTAAATAATTTATTGCGCTTTTGCCGTGCGCGTGGCTGTTAAGCTTTGTGGCTGAATGCTGTGCTGCGGTCTCAACACACAGTATTGATTAAGTAGGTCAAATATTGCCTCAGTATTGTTCATCGGTGATGGATAATTAAATATATATATTTTTTATCTCTGGAGATTTATTGGGGTAAAACATTAAGAGAGTGATAAGAAAGTAGTTCAGTTCCAGATAGATACTCTCAGGTAGGATTTAACATGGGAAAAAACTAATTAAGAAATTCAGAAAAGACTTGAGGCACAATTGTACCCTACTTCACATAATTTAAATAAAAAAACATCACTTACTCTTTTTTTTTATCCTTCCAACAGGTATGGTATCTAGCAATTGCTGTGTAACCTTGTGCATTTATTAGTATTATTGCCGCCTTTGACGCTTTGGATAAAAGCATTTGCTAAATGTTTAAATGTAAATAAATCTAGAAAGAGTTGTGTAGATAATGAGGTGGTGTTGTTCATGTATTTTATATAGTAAGTGTGTGTGTAGGCTACACAAGTTCTCACAGAGACTTGGATGGGAGCGCAGGTGCTTGTAAAGGAATTGATTTTTCTCTATGCTTTGTGGCAGAATTCCATTACTTAACTCAATCTATCTCTACCAAATTACACCTGCACTGCCCTGGCTGTTCCAGGATCAGCCATTGCTCTCCTAAAAAAAGCTCAGTAATGCATTGATAAACAGCCACGGATAGCCCCACCACAATTTCTTTAGTTTTCCATATAACAGTCTTCATTAAAGAGAGATCTAGTTATGAAGACCTATTTCCGAAAGCTTTCGATTCATTGGCTGTGTCTCGAACAAGCATGAAGAGATTCACAGGGTGTGTCGGTGTCAATTCTCTCTGCCTGGTTTCCCCAAACCTGACAGCAGAAACTAAGAGGAACACTAACAAGCTGTCATAAAGAAAGCTGTGTTCACACTCTTCATATTCCATCCTTACATCATCATATCCTAAACCTTGCCAGGGACTAATTAGCTGAATTCAATGTGCATCTGTCTATTGATTTTTTTCATGTTTTATAACTAGTCTTGAATGTTGTGTAGGTTTACTTTATGCTTAGAAATCATGCTTTTGTGTGAGAATTGAGAGATGCTTTCCTGTTAGTTGGTGACTGCACGGGACATTTACTAAAGACTTCATCACCCTATTGACTTTAAAATACAAATAGTTTTGGCATTTGTGCAGTGAACTGGATCTGAGCCAAACAGTGGAGAATCAATCTTATTGAAATGGCTAAATTTGACTTAAATAATAACTAGTTATTCCAATCTTAGCTCTTAAAAACGTGCTTCACGATGGCATAGAAGAACGATTTCTTTGGCGGTATGGTTCTATGGAGAACCTTTAACATTACAGGGGCCATGCGACAAGACTTTTTTAAGATGTAAACTAAATCATTGGTGTCACCAGATTACATATGCGAAGCTTTAGCTCAAAAAAACCCCCACAAATAATTTATTGTAACATGTTAAATTTACCACTGTGAAAGTACAAGCAAAAATTTACCGTTTTGGGTGTGTCCTTTAACTCTTTCACCGCCAGCGTTTTTAAAAAAAGTTGCCAGCCAGCGCCAGGGTTTTTCATGATTTTCACCAAAGTTTAATGCCTTCCAGAAAATGTTCTTCTTTAAACATATAAACATACAATATACCAAATGAAAGAACAGACCCTCTGCTTTCAAACAAAAAAAACCATTTCATCCTACCTTCAGTGGTTCTTTTGTAATCAGCTTTTGAATATGGGTAGGTTTCTGCAAAAACACCACATTTTGAGCAAAAAGCAGAGATAATTCCATTTTTGTGACGGAATTTTCATAGAGATCCCATTCAGAGCGATCTTTAAAACAGACACGGACATGCAGCTGCTTGCCATAGGGCAATACTTCGGGTTTAAAAAGTTGCGGACCTTATCCACCTGGTGGCCAATAGCGGTATTGCGGAAAGACGGAAAATCTCGTCAGTGGCGGGGAAGCGTTTTCTCTTAATTGACGAGATATCTCGTCAATGGCGGTGAAAGAGTTAAAATGCAAATGAGCTGATGAAATGCAAACACTAATCGCAATGATGGTGGTTTGTTGAATTTAAAACTTAATTGTGCTGTCAATTTTTTTTCTCGCTGTTTTCTCTATCTGCACTAAATGGCAGTGACGTGGTTGGATAGTGCAGATTAAGGGGTGGTAGTGTTATAATGAGATCCCCTTATGACATCATAAGGAGAACCAAATTTCAATTATCTATTTTTGTCCACATGCTTGCAGAGAATGGTTTACCAAAACTAAGTTACTGGGTTGATCTTTTTCACATTTTCTAGATAGAAGCACTGGGGACCCAATTATAGCACTTAAAGATGGAAAAAAGACAGATTTTCATACCATGGCCCCTTTAAAGAATGAGAAATGTTTTTTTTAAACATTTTTAAGACTATAAAAGTTATGAAAGAATGGTTCGTTGAAGAACTACAAATAGTTCCTCTATAGCAGGTGTCTCCAACCCTGCTTCTGATGAGCTAGCTACCGTCCTGCAGATTTTAGTTACAACTTAGCTCCAACAGACCTGTCTGTAATTATTAAGCAACCCTGAGCACCTTGATTAGCTGCTTCAGCTGTGTTTATTTGGGCTTGAAACTAAATTCTGCAGGACGGTAGCTCACCAGGTGCAGGGTTGGAGACCTCTGCTGTATGGAGTCACTGAAGAACCTTTTAAGCACCTTTATTTTTTTAAGAGTGTATCTTTGTAGCTCACATTAGTACTGTAGACCTTGGGTGGCTGTCCTCTTTTCATGTCATATGGAGATCTATCATATGTGGTGGAAGTGGAACCAAACTGGGTCACCTACATGGAATACTCCACATTCATAAAAATAAAATCCTGATAATTTACTCACCCCACGTCACCCAAGTTGTTTATGTCTTTATTTATTTAGTCGAGAAAAAATTACGTTTTTTGAGGAAAACATTCAAAGATTTTTCTTAATTTAATAGGCTTTATTGGACCCCAACAGTTTACAGTTTCAATACAGTTTAAATATGCAGTTTTGACGCAGCTTCAAAGGACTCCAAACGATACCAAACAAGGCATATGGGTCTTATCTAGCGAAATGATTGTCATTTTCGACCAGAAAAATAAAAAATAAGCACTTTTAAACCACAACTTCTCATCTTACACCAGCCGTGTGAAGCCCCAAGCAAGTATTTGCGTAAGCCCATTGAAAGGTCACGCGTCACATATGTGAAACGCACATTTGCAGACCATTTTAATCAATAAACTGACGCAAAGACATTAATAAGTATCATTCCACATACAACAACGTCGGAATGGTCCTCTTTCTCCAGGGGGTAGTTTCACATACGTCATCATGTGGGACCTTTCGACATGCTTACGCGAAATGACAAGTTGTGGTTTAAAAGTACATTTTTTTTTTTCTTGCCGAAAATGACAATCTTTTACTAGATAAGACCCTTATGCCTCGTTTGGGATCATTTAGAGCCATTTGAAGCTGGAATTTTAAACTGCATTGAAACTGTAAACTGTTGAGGTCCAATAAAGTCTATTAAATTAAGAAAAATCCTGTAATGTTTTTCTCCAAAAACCTTATTTCTTCTCGACTGAACAAAGAAAGACATCAACATTTTGGATGACATGGGGGTGAATAAATTATTAGATTTTCTTTTTTGTAAAAGTGGTGTATTCCTTTAAGTGATAAATGGTATTTAACACAAGCTTTAATCTTGAATCCTTTAAGGAGTCTTCTGCAAATAAAGGGCAAATAAGAGTCTGACACTAAATGTTAGGGTGTTTTTCTTTTATAAGGCACCTGAAAGGCATTTTTTTTTTCATTTTTTCTCAGAGGTTATTTTTTTCTACTTATTTGATATAACATTAGCAAATTTGCAGCCATGTTACCTTCACGTCTACAATAGATGGAGTTTAAAACCCTGATTTATGTATTTTTGCAATAAAAATCTATTAAACAAAAGTTAAATCGATTACATTTATGCAAATTGGGAGAAAATGCAACATGAGTGACAGCCTCGCAAATTTAGTATTCAGTAAAATAACTAAAGCAGTTTTACTTTAGTAACATTAAACATTAAAGTTCCAATGAAATCAAAACTGACAAGTCTAGGTAATATTTTTTTAGGTAATATTGCAGTGTTTATTACAAACAATTTATCCGTGTAATTCATGTGCCCTCATAAACTTTAAAGGGGACAGAGAACAAATTTTTTTTCCTTGTCTTTGTTGAATAATAGTAGTCTACTCGCATTCACGAACATACAAAAAGTGCTAAACATGCTAAACATCTCGGTCTCATAGAAATTCCTCTTTTAGAAATGTCAGCCAGAATACAGCCCAATCTAAAAAATGGCGGGCGATACATCGGAGCATCACTAGACACAGCCCATGTGGTCCACTACTGCAGGTGTTTGCAGTGGATGCACGATGTCCATTTACCCATTTGGTGTGGCTTTTCAGTTTGTTCTGTGATGGTGAAGCATCCTGACAGCTGGAACCCAGTTAGTTCTCAGAATTGAATGAAGCATCTGTCTCATCCTAGTGAGAATCACTTTATGCTACAGAAGGTGATCGCTCTTTTGTAGCAGATCAAATGAGTTGTCAGTACACGTTTTGATTATTGGATGTTCGTCACACGCTCCCACTCCCACGCAATTAACTTTCATTGTGTTTATCAAGTCAATATTATCAGAAAATGTAAAGGGTGAATAGACTGCTGTAAAATTACCCATAGTGGGCCATGCTTCTCGGCACATTCTATTGACTGGGCAAGTAAGGATTTTCTTCTGTTACAAGAGTCTTAAGGGCTTTATTTCACATCTGATTGGTCAATGTAACCAGGTTGTTCTTTCAGAAATAAGTACCTCAGTCAATCACCTACTAACTGAACCTAATTGATCTGCAACTTACAAATCCCTGTTTTGATGATGATAAAAAGAAACTTAAAAGGTAATTTTGTCATTTCTGCGGTCGGTCCCCTTATCAATCTAAGGATTAATGGCTATTCTGTGTATCATGCAATTGCTTTGAAATCAGTCTGTCTATAGATCCACCTCCTCCTTTATTGGCTTTTTTGAGTGGGTTTAAGTGACTGATGGTTGACATCGAGTCCTAGAGAGAACAGCCTTTTAATTACTTTAATTCATCTTTTCCACTTCATACTTTGCTACTTTGCTGCAGTAAATGTCTAAAAATATGAATGGCAGTGTATAATGAAGGCATTAATGATTCAACTTTTACATAAGGTGGAAGGATTCAGCCTGCCGCATTTAATGGTTTAATAATACTTTGGGTAGGATTAAACATTGCTACTATAGCTTGCTCAACCAATGAATAGGTTTTATGTGGTAGATTATGATTTGTAGCTGATAGGGTTCATCTGGGTTTTCTTGGCATACAGTACTTAATTTATGTGCAAGGGTACTGCAGCTGAATTAAATGTGAGTGTAATTAATAAATGATATTCATAAATTTCTCTCTTTCTCTGTGTGTGTATTGTTTCAGATTTTCCGGAGAGCTGATAAGGATGGTGAGTGTGAAACTACATTAAAATCTGTGTTTAAAATATGATTCATTGTCTTGTTGAATGATACTTGTTTTGTATCACATTGTTGCTCATGTTGTTTTGGTATGCCACTTTCACACATACAGCCCTCTCCAGAAATTAAACAGTAATTTTCCATTTAGGCATGAGCGTTGGAATCATTATATGTGGGTGAGACAGGACCCACCCACTTTTTAAGATCAATAAAGGACCCACTCATATTCCAGTTCCCTTGTCAGAGCACCATCAGTCAAATCCATTTCACTTCCTTATTAGGGAATCCCCTAATAAATCAAACTCTGTTCCGCGTTTCAGCGACAGCCTTGACTTCCACACTGCTGCTTCCTCAAATCCATTTCACTTGGCTCATTAAGAGTCCATATAAATTAAACTCCATTTCGTGTTTTCACTACTTTCGCCAACTGCACAAAAGGTAAGTAAGCAAAGCATTTAGGCAATAAAAGCAAATGTTTAATTAAAAGGCACCAGAATACAAGAAAATGGCATCTATTTCAGTAAATGCTTTGGACCCACCCACATTTTTTTTTTTTTTTGCTTCCGACGCCCATGCATTTAGGGAACATTTCACAGAAATTTCTTTAAGGAGAAATTAAAGCAAATACTGTATGAGGTTAGGACTTAAAGTCTGATTTAAAGGGATAGTTCGGCCAAAAATGATATTAAACCCATGATTTACTCACCCCCAAGCTGTCCGAGTTGCATATGTCCATCGTTTTTCAGACAAACACATTTTCGGATATTTTAGAAAATGTTTTAGATCTTTCAGTTGATTAAATGTAATGTTACGGGGTCCACCCATAGTCCACGACCTTCAAGTCCAAAAAAAGTGCGTCCATCCTTCACAAATTAAATCCAAACGGCTCCAGGATGATAAACAAAGGTCTTCTGAGGGTAATCTGTGCGGTGTTGTTGTAGAAATATCCATATTTAAAACTTTATAAACTAAAATAAATACCGCCATCTTAGTCGCGTCCGCATTCAGGATGAGAGCTTACGCAGCCTACGGAGGTTACTCTGCTGCTGCTCTGTGCCACCGCCCTCCGAATTTGTCATACGTCACTAAGAAAAGTGCGTACACTATGCTAATACTCTCTCCTGAATACAGAGGAGTTTAAGATGGCGGCGCTACCGGAAGGTATTTATTTACGTTAATAAAGTTTTAAATATGGATATTTCTACAACAACACCGCGCGGATTACCCTCAGAAGACCTTTGTTTATCATCCTGGAGCCGTTTGGATTTAATTTGTGAAGGATGAACGCACTTTTTTTGGACTTGAAGGTCGTGGACTATGGGTGGACCCCGTAACATTACATTTAATCAACTGAAAGATCTAAAACATTTTCTAAAATATCCGAAAATGTGTTTGTCTAAAAAACGATGGACATATGCAACTCGGACAGCTTGGGGGTAAGTAAATCATGGGATTAATATCATTTTTGGCTGAACTATCCCTTTAAGCCAATACCAATGCTCTAACAATCTATATGCAGTATTGTTTTTTTATCAATAGCCTAGTTACATGTGTGAAAGGGGCTGTTACCCTTACCAATATACTGCTATAATAGTGCAGTATGATAGTTCATATGAAGTGCTTTTGGGAATTCTTACCAAAATTGGCTAACTGTTTTCCATGCTTGCTGCTTTAAAGGAAAAACACCACAATTTTTTTTATATTTTACTATGTTCTTACCTCAACTTTTATCAGTGCGTGCACTTTTAATCTTTGTACAGCGCTTCGTGAATGTGTTTGCATTTAGCCTAACCCCATTCATTCCTATGGCTCCAAACAAAAGTTGTATTTTGTGCCACTATACTTACTCGTGTAACAACCAGTGTTGGGGCTAGTTACTCAAAAAAGTAATATATTACGTATTACATATTACTCTCAAAAATAGTAATGCCTTACTTTACTTTATTACTCCCTGGAGAAAGTAACTAGTTATATTACTAGTTATATTACTAGTTACATTTTTTTTCTGGACAAGAATGTTTATTTGGGCAAGCCACGGCCAAGAAAATGCTGGCTTCCTTACCCGCTACCGGACGTGGGGCACAGCGTTCGGAGAAACATTAAAGAGTGTGCACTTCACCGTCAAGTTATTTTCCTTCCGTTGAACGTAATAAAATATGACTGAATCTCCACCCGTCGAAACTAGCTTTCTGTTGCTGGGAACCTTCCTCTGAAAAAGAGCTTGCCGTTGTTGATGCTTCCATTTTCCCGATCTGTCTTTGAGTGTGCCGCTGCCGCTCTGTGCTGCTGGCTGCCGGGTGTCGACCAATCTGTGATGGTAAATGATACCTCGTGCCAAACTTAGACCAATCACTGTTCCATTCACGCCCACCTCCCCTTCCCTTTTGTTCTCTGTGTTTTGTGCCTTGTGTGATGAAGGTGCTACTGGCGAATGTAACTCAAGTAACTAGCTCAGGAAAACTGTAATAATATTACCATTTTCAGACGGGTAATGCCTTACACTACTAGTTACTGAAAAAAGTAATATTATTACAGTAACTAGTTACTTTGTAACTAGTTACACCCAACACTGGTAACAACTCATGTAACTACTCATGTAACAGTCTATAAATGGGGAAAACATGGAAGTGTTTGGTGGCTTCTAAATTCATCCCTGTTTGGAGCCATAAGAATGAATGGGGCTAGGCTAAATGCTAACACATTTGCTGTACAAAGATTAAAAGTGCATGCATTGAAAAAAGATAGGGATCTATTAATTTGTCTAAGTTAAGGTAAGAACATAGTAAAATGTTGAAAAACGGTGGTGTTTTTCTTTAATAATCATATTATCTGTAGGACTGAAATATTTGCTTATTCCAAGAAATCTAATTAATGTTTATATAAAGCACAACTAAACACATTTTTGTTACTCTGCACTATTAGCTTTAAATATCTTCACAATCTTTCTCCTCACATACTAACAGCTGAAAGAGAGAAGAAACGTTTCATGAAAGGGAATGGAAATATGCATCTGTACACTTCTTTTAACATACTGTAATGCTATTTAACTTGCAACAAAAATGGCAAAGCCATGTGCTAATTGATTTTAGATAAGCCTCATTATGCAAATGCGTCTCTTATCCATATTCAAATTCTGTGTGTCCGTAGGACAATACATAATTTGACATGCTAAAATCTATGAATCAGAAGCTTTAATATTCCCTTCATTTGAAATTACATTTCATCCATTTGGACTAATATAATTTTTGAGTCTTGAGCTCTTTTCCAATAATATCAGACCTAAATCTACCGTAATCCATTTTGTTTGTTCTACTGCATTAATCTTTGGACTGAGATGAAATATACATCCAAAACTTTTCTTTATTTTAGTTTGTGTTTTAGTTACTGTGAAACTTGCATGCACCTAAAAGAAAAGCTTTAAGTCGATGCAAATAGCCGAGAGAGAAAACCAGCTACAGACCGTCTTGTTAAAAGCAATAGTTGCTATCTGATGTGTTGCTAGCACAATTTGTGTTATTTTTAAACTACTCCCCTGAGAACAGCTTTGTGAGAGTATTAATGAGCGAGAGAGTACTTGCGAAAGAAAGCAAGACTGACACGGTACCACAAGCAGATGGGTACCATATTTTGCAAAACTTTGGCTTTTAAACACACAACTCTCTAACAAGAGACAAAGCACAGCAACTTAATTAGCCTATGGCTTTGAGAGCTAACCTCGTAGAAGTGAAACATACTTCATCTTTTTTTCAAACAGAGCTGGATGCATTGCATGCCTTGAACAAAATTTTGCATCAGAATAAAACCATCACACACTGAGAGCAAACAACACCCTGAGTCTCATGTCAACCCATTGCATTGCTTTTATACAGCAGGATTGATTGGTTACATCATGCATTTGCAGCAGGCTGAGAGAATCATTAGTGTCTGTTGTACAGAGGAAATGACATGCACTTTTGGCCCAAGAGCTCGCAGTCTCGGTCTGCCAGGCTCTGCCTCTTTCTTTTTGATTACCTGAACCATGCATCCGCCCAGGCTGTTGACACTAGAGCGGCGTGGCGGAGACCTGCGTGACCCATCACCTGATCTGCATCTGCAGCTCGCCGTACTAAATATATCACAGCTTTTAGAGAAGGGAGAGATGTACCTGTAATGACAGACAAGTGAGCGCTAATGGAAATTTAATTGCCTGCTTGAGCTGTTTTCAATTCTGTGCACAGTGTTCAGGATTTCCAACATCCAAATATCTCGCAGGGGCAGGGAGAGCAGGATTTTTGTGTGTTGTTGTGTAGTAAATGAGAGAGAGAAAATTTGAAGGTGTTTGCCTGTCTCACTGAAGCCGTGTGTACATATTTAAATGGGTAGTTCATATGAAGTGCTTTTGGGAATTCCTACCAAAATGTTATAATCATAAATTATCTGTAGGACTAAAATATTTGTCATTATAAATGCAGATATTTAAATTAAACTAGTCTAGGCAAAAAGGTAAATAAATACAATTAAATTTAAAAGAAAGATGAGTGACATTTATATAAAAATGTAAAATGTTTATTAAAATAAGTGTGACTTTCATGTACAAACACATGATTTTCTCCTCTCTAGTCCCACACTTTAGATCCATGGCTTCTCACTGATAGTAAATGAGTGTTTATGTGTTTGTCCTCACTGACAATAAATATGACAGCTATCTCCCTCGCAGAATGACAGCAGAAAGGCTTTCCTGCTCCAGATCTTATGAATCATTAAAGCTGTGAACAAAAATCAAAAGATGGGCAAATAATGTTTTGAGTTCGTTCTCAGTTACATATTTTCTTTGTGATGATACTCTTCCAGAAAATCTTGTATATTTATTTTTATACTGGACTTTGTTATGTAATGTTATATATTTATGGCTCATAGGATGGTTGTGTTTGCTTATTGTGGACTTCTTTTACTACAGTATAGGCTTGCTTCTGGCTTATTGTGTGTAACACACAAATCCTGTTTACGCTCATTAATAAGGCGCTTTTGGACACCACATGTACCTGAATTCTCCAGGGGTCAGTTCTTAAGTTATTGCCACCAGGAACGTCAACACATGTTGTTTGCATTTTGGATCAATAGAAGCTCATTACATGATTCTTTTGATATTTTCCTGAGCTGTGCTTGGTTTTGTGGATGAGCAGAAAAGGGTCAATTGATTGTTTTCAGCCTGTCTGTCTGTCTGTCTGTCTATCTAGTCGTCATTGGTAGTGATATGAATGGTTGTAATCGCAACAGTGTGAATGGCCGCCCTAGTATAAAGAGCCAATTGTCAAACAAAATCCTCTGGGATAAGACTGTGCAGAATTGACAGGTCTTATTGACAGGTGTTATAATCAAGGACTTTGCATGCTATAACATGACTGCAGGAGGTGCAATGATGTTATGCCGCTTTTCCATTGCACAGTACCCCACGGTTTAGTCGGGTTAGCTCACCTTACTTTGTCATGGTTAGCTTTTTCATCGAGTTTGGTATCACTTCATAGTGGGAGGGATTATAGGCGTGTCGTTATATTTGCGCTGCCTACTGCTGTGACATCATACAAGTGAGAGCGTTGTTGTAAATTCCCATTTATTTATTTCTCAGTCCGCCACAACATTAAAATTGGCCACCACTTATAGATGTTTGTTCATCGCGTTTATAACTACCTCTGTCTTACATGACAGTTTCTGTACAAACACCCGCAGCCTCAGTAGTTGACGCACTCCGCTGAGCCTCAATAAAGTTGCGTTTAAGCATATAATGCTGACGTGCTTGTCACGAATGTACCGCCACAAACTGCAAGTTTGGAAAAAACTGTTATGGTGTCCCTGATTCTCAACCTGTGGATGTTTTTCGTCGCTAAAATGGAGTTTGGGAACTTCTAGCAGAGCACAGATGACATGTTTGCTCGAGCGCAAGCTAGCACTGAGGTAAAGCTAATCTTTTACATTATAGCGATGACGCATAGTGACGATTCTCTGAGACCAATCAGTGATCTACAGTGTTTTCGCGTCATGTTTGGTATCAGCTCGGGTCGCTTGGAACCCCAACCGAGGTGGTACGAAAAAAAGTATTGGGTACTACGTACTGAACCCAATGGAAAAGCTCCCAAAAGTAAGCTGACCCGACCCAAACTAAACCAAACCGTGGGGTACTATGCAATGGAAAAGCGCCATTGCGTAGTGTCCAAAAATAGTACCCTGCTATTGAAAGATACTAAGGGGAATATTTTTGGCTTCTGCATAATATCACTACGCCTCCTGCAGCCATGTTACGGCAGCAAAGTCCTTGATTATAATGGCAGGATGATAGTATAGTTCCTAGCCATAACTGCCTAGAAAATCGCAACTTTAAATTTTTCATCGGTCTTAGTACACGATGTAACTACAGAAGATTCAAGTTTTAAATAGAAAAAGTAGCGAAACTTTTTGGTTATTTTTTAGGCGTGATGTTAATGGCCTAATCAGATTCAATGGATTATGCTAAGCTATGCTAAAAGTGGTAGCGCCAGACCCAGAGATCAGCTGAATGGATTCCAAAACGGTTAAAATGTAATGTTTAACTCTAGGGAGCTAGAAAATTTGCATGTTTTTTCAAAAAAAAAATGGAGTGTCCCTTTAAGGGTAGTAAGGCCGTCCCAATTCAAAGGATGCTTAAAATGAAGCCTCAATGCGTCTTATTTCTCCGCGCTGTTAAGGATAGAATGAATAAATCCTTTACAGCCTAGACTATCCCAAGATTCGTTACACAGCTGAATATAACGGCGGGATATTTTAAATAAACAATACAAACCCTTATTAAATAAATGTGTATTTAGCAGAAAAAATGTTTTTTTGTCACTGTTTTAGTATTATAAGTTAGGTTTTGTATGACTATTATTCTGTTTATGTTGCATATATTTCTAAGGTTGATTAATTTGTTATACTGTTGGCTAGTTTAATCTACATCAATGTGTAATGTTTTATAAAATAAATTAATCTTTTTTTGGTTCCATATTTATTTTATTAAGTCAGAAACGTTTCCGCTGTGTCCTGCTAATTATCCACGCAAATTATGGATCCTCCGAAGGCTAGATCGTCTCATTTCAGTTCTCTTCGCGGACTTCCAAGGTTGCATGCTTACAAGGTCGCAGCCCTTGAATTGGGACACAGCTCTAATGATGCAAGAGTTGCAACTACGGCAGCTGAGAAGGCCATTCTTTGTGTTCTTGTTTCCAGAGGCCGATGAAATTGTTATAAATACATGTTTAATACTGTAAAATACCCTTGATATTACAGTCACTGCCCTTGCTGTCCAGAATGAAAGACAGCATTCCATCTTAAACCCATTGTGTGAACTGTCTCTTTAGAACCGCTTGGTTTATTCACATGTTGCTGCTGATTGGACTGCAGTTCTGACACACCCACCAAACAAGAGAAAACGTATCTCAAACTCTGTAGCAAAACGTTGCGCACCGTTTTGAACCTAAACGTACCCCCAGGTGACGCAGATTATGAAACGCTAGACAGTCTCATTTCAGTTCTCTTTATGGACTTCGGAGACTGCCACCTTCAAAGAATGAGTGCTCGCCTTCTTGAGGTCGCGTCCTTAGGATGGAACGCTTTACGTTTGGATGGAAACCATATGAGTGCAGTCTCCGGTTGTTCCAAGCATCTGTAAACTTCTGTCACTGCAACAGAAGGCCCGCCTCTCCCCTCATTCAATTGGACAATGGAAAAGAACATGAATAACGTTGGGTGCTTTTCCGCTGAAAGTTGACTTATTTTCAACTTCATATGCTCATAGCGCTCCTGCAAAAACGTGAGGCGCGGTATGTGGCAAAAACGTAAGGTCCTTGGGGTGCATAAACAGCGTGCAAACGCTTACTGCCAATAGAGAACTATTAAATAAAGGCACCTCTCACAGGTAAACAAGTTCTGTGTGATCCACCCCTAATACTGTACCTCAGTATGCTCCATGATAGAGAAAGAATTAGAAACTCCAAGTCTCAATGCACCTACAGTATATTATCTACATGATCAGGGCTGGACTGGGACAAAAATTCGGCCCTGGCATTTTGGCCCAAACCGGCCCACACTACACTGCAAAAAATGATTTTCAAGAAAAAAAATCTTAGTATTTTTGTCTTGTTTTCAGTAAAAATATCTAAAAAGTCTTAAATTAAAATGCTTTTTCTTGATGAAAATTACCCAAGAAAATAAGTCTAGTTTTTAGACCAAAAATATCAAATTTAAGTGATTTTGTGCATAAAACAAGCAAGCAAAAAAATCTGCCAATGGGGTAAGCAAAAAATCTTGAACATTTTCTTAAACACTAAATGCAAAAAAATCCCCATGCTTACCCCGTGGGTAGATGTTTTTATGCACAAAATCACTTACATTTAAAATTTTTGGTGTAAAAACTAGACTTCTTTTCTTGGGTCATTTTGCTCATTAAGAAAAACCATCTTATTTTAAGAATTTTTAGATATGTTTAAATGAAAACAAGACAAAAATACTAAGAATTTTTTTCTTGAAAATCATTTTTGCAGTGTATAATTACAAATACCACCCATCTTTACACGCCTTTAAATATGTAGCAATAGCAACTCCAATTCCATAAAAGCACTAAACCCAATTAATAGCAGAAAAGAGTGAGAGTTGACACAACAAACACTTCTAGAACATGTTATTTATTAGTTTAGTTTAGTTTAGTTTAGTTTAGTTTAGTTTAGTTTAGTTTAGTTTAGTTTAGTTTAGTTTAGTTTAGTTTAGTTTAGTTTAGTTTAGTTTAGTAATCCACACTTATGAAACCTAAAACAAGTTATATGCAATTGGCAAAATTTGCCATTGAATTGCTGACTTTTTACAAAATACAAGTCCTGCTTACAGTAATATTGAAAACTGATTATTACTTGCCTTACTTACAGGAAGTATTCACTAAATTTACTGAACTAAACTTGTGAGATTACAGTAATAGAGATTTTTAAGATTATCTGTCAAGTGTGTTGTTATAAACAATAAACATATATTTTTCTGTAAGCAGATCTCCTGGATTGTTTGATTTTGCTTGAAGAGAAATGATACGTTTTGAAACAGACAATCAACGAAAAATCTACGAATCAGATACAATCTCGTAGTCACAGAGCAAAGAGTGCAATTATTTTATTGCAGCTTTATCACCATAATTTTGTGTTTTGTGTTTTATCAAGGGGTATCTATCTAAACTTGTGTTTTGAAAGCAGTTCTGCTTACCGCACGCACTTATCTCTCGTCTCTCTCCCTCTCCTCACTGACACACTTTGCGTGCTGGTGCTGCGCTGCCAGTGCCACCACCGCCACCATCATCATCACCAGCGACGCGAGTTGAAGGTCCTACTGTGTTATTTTAACACATTTTGCAGCGTCTGCTGAAGAGCCTGTTTCTTTTGTCGCGCAGTTCTGCGCCTCCCTTGCGTGTTATCTCCATCTCTATTTTGACACGTGAACTGACCGATGACGCATGCTCGCCTGCACAGAGACCAAAGCGGCGATTGGGCCAGCTTAATGTCAATCAAAAATAACCAATGGGCTGCTGCTGAATGGGCCGGTCTATCTAGGGAAAAAAAGACGATGACTGGGCTGGGCAGTCATTGGGCCAGCTTAATGTCATTAAAAAAAATAACCAATGGGCTGCTGCTTAAATGTCAGTGGGTCGGTCTGTCTAGAAAAAAAGACGCTAACTGGGCTGCTCAGCAGACAAAGATAGTATGAGATGTAGCGGCCCAAAAAGTACGTCGGCCCACCGGGAAACTGCCCGGTGTGCCAGATGGCCAGTCCGCCCCTGTACATGATCCAACATTAAGTGAAGTGAAAGTGACAAGCTTGTCAAGTATGCAACGCATACTCGAAATGTGACCTCTGCATTTAACCCATCCCAGTGAGTAGTGAACACACGCACTGCAAGTCATTATTACACACCCACAGAGCAGTGGGCAGCTATCCAAGCACCCAGGGAGCAATTAGGGTAAGGTGCCTTGCTCATAACCCACCGGCTGTGAGACCCGAACCAGAAACTCTCGAGTTACAAGCCAGACTCCCTTACCTAACAAAGTTGAGTTTTAATTAATTTAAGAGCGTTATATTTAATTTACCTCTGTGGAAAATAACAATTTCACTCCTGAACAGTTGAATGTAAGGATAAACAGAGTTAAATTGATCTTGCTATTTGTAACAATGTTTGATATTTGTCTTTCTGTATAAGGATCGTGGCTATGTTCGCCTGTTGAACTGGCACTGAATGAAACATACATGCTTTTGGGCAGTGGAGCATAAATATACGGTGTGAGTTTTTTTTCTGGACTGCCTGTCCTTGTTTCCCTGCCCTACAGTGGCCAGGGTTATTTATTATTTAGCCTCCTGTGCAATGACATTTTTGACATTCTGCTAAACAAGAAATGCACACCTATGCTGGTTCATGCTTTGGCAGAGAGGGTCATTTATCTTAGTGTCTAAAGATAAACTGAGAACATGTATATGTGCCAAATACCATAAAGATTGTGTCTCATACACACATGATGATGGTATCGTGCATATGGGATCAAAATCATCTTTTCTTAATCCATCACCTTTATTAACTTCAGCACACAAGCATGCACACAAGCACATACTGTGCTATATACGTATAGGTTTGTGTTGCCATGGCAAAAAGCTGTCAAGAAGCAGCCTGTGCTCTTCTGTTAATACCTACATACACCTAGAATCTTTTTGCATGGAGCTTATTATTGCTGTTGATGCTCCAGCGGGTGTTAACTCATGATTATTAATAAACATGGAATTAGTTATAGTTATGATTATCTATAGATTTTTGTAGTTGAGGCACGTAGGTGTGTGTTGTGCATTTGGTGTGGGAATCAGCTGGCGATGTGATATACCAATATCTGTCATGAAAATTTTGTTCTCGGTGTTATTTATTTTGATCATTTCTCATTCATTCTTTGGTGGACTTGTTGTTTTGTGAAACAAGACCCGAAGCTTTACTTTATTGCACATACTTTATTGCATATAGTTAAACCAGAAGTTTAGGAAAAACCATGCCAGAATAACGTATATTGTTTCAAGCAAATATATAATATACATTTTTAAATGTATCATGAAAACCTTTAAATGTTGACAAAACACTGCAATATTTTAAAACATAATTTTTCCCCACCTCAATAATGCACCTTTTTTTCCCAAACACTCAGAAATGTAATCTGTTAAATTTAATCTGTTAAAGCAATGCCCCTATTACATTATAAAATGATAAAGGAGGCTTAAATCACAATAGCAATTTGTAGCACAGTTTCATAATATTAACAGGTCATTTGGTTACCTGATGGATTTTAAACTCTGTGACCCAGTCTGCAAAAGTCTCAGTTGGACAAATGAATGTGCCAAAATCGATATCATAATGATTCTGATGTAACCCACAGGCGGGTGTTAACATAGTTAAAATTTTTCAAAGTGGACACCTTGTCAGCTTTACTCATTTTTGTATGCATTTACAGAACACTATGAGAATGCCAGCTCTGTTCCTCAGGGTGAACTCGTTTTGATGAAGCAGGTCTGAGATATAAAGCTTGTCCTATTCCCTCTATACTAATTAAAGTCTCACTGGGTCTCCTGGTGAGATGTCGGCTTTAAAAATCACCCTCTGAACAGCAAAACTCACGCTGATGCCAACTAGCTGCTGTCTTAAAACTGGATCTGTAAGATAAATGAATATCTTGAGCCCATGTGTGTTCTCAACTGTGGCAGTTCTCACAGTGGTCAATAGTAGGCAGTAGTTACACCTACACTGTCAGAAAAATGGTCAAATTATGTACCCAGCTGTCACTGGGGCAGTACTCTTCCAAAAAGTACAGCTTTGGACCTAAAGAGTTCATATTGGTACCTTAGAAGTACATGGTACCAAATGTATGCATATCTGTTTTTAATGGTACATATAGGATCTTACTGTACAGCCCCAGTGACGGCCAAAGTACGTATTATGAAAAGTTTGGTTCCAAAACGCAATAAATCCATTTTGACTAATTTAGGTAAAAATATGTTTTCTATACCGAGAAAGTGACAAAATGAAAACCACTATTTTCTGTTACAAACTTTCACATAGAATCTTTAGGTTATAATAACATTAAAAATTCAAATCCATAATTACATTTTTAAAGATTTATTATAAAAACTTTTCCAAAAAATGCAATAAATCAACCGAATCAGTATATAAATGTGCATTCATCTTTGCCATGTTATATTCATTTAGTTGACTAGTGGTGTAGATACTGATTAAAAAATAAACATTAATGGCATTAATCAAAACCATTACTTTGTCATATTAAGAACACTGTCATTGCTGTTGTCATCCTTGGGACGTCGTCGCTGAACTTTTTGACAGCTATCGGCTGTAAAATGTTTTGGTTCTGCTCGATTTTTGTTGACTTCAAGTAAAATAATCGAAAGTTTTTTAAGATCCGTTGGGGTCAATGTGTTAGCATGACAGAAGCTTGATGCTGTGTGTGAGAACAGCAAAGTAAATTATTTGATTTTGATGGCTTATGTTTCTTTCCTGTCATAGAAAACCACCACGTTTATCAATGCCATCAAAAGTATTTTTTTGTTTTTGTTTGTTTGTTGATCACAAAGTATAAAGTAGGATTTTGTGTGTATTCAAAGCGCCGCCCTTATTCTTTACAATGTGTGGAATGATGCGCTGTGATTGGTTAAGTGGATTTATTGCATTATGCAGAGAAGGAAGACTGGCGTTTGTTGCTGTTTGGAAAAAGCAAGAAAAGATGACAGAATAACACGGCAGATATCGGATTTTGCGTAAAATTAAGAATTTACTTTTTAATACTTACCTGATACAATACTGATTTTGGTGGTAACTACTGTATTCATGTTTATCTCGTTTTGGAACTGAACTCTTTTTTAAACCTTTTTTTGTAACAGTGATGCCATTGAAGAACCATTTTTGGTTTCTCAAATAACCTTTTTTATCTTACTTTTTGTAGTCTTTTTCACTAGAAAGAAGCTTTTATATGACAGAAAGTAAATGTTGTTCAAGGTTCTTTATGGAACCACATAGCCTGACAAAAAAAACTTTAGCATGATGATGACTTCCATGTAAGGGGACCCACGTGTATGTACAGTAGATAAAAACTGCTCATTCTAAGGTAATAAAAACAATACATGTCTTTATACACCACTGATAATATAGTTATGTATATTATATTGCATTTCTGTCAAGAGATTCTTCTTAAATGTTACACATTGTACCTTTAAAAAAAAATCAGGGTTGCATAATGCAAATAATGGCTGTTTTTATTTGCAAACCACTTAGTGTGGATTTTGTTTTTGTCCCAATCAACAAGTTTTCACACATTTTAACAGGGTTGCCAATATATTAGGACCAATTTAGAAAGGAACTTTTTCTTTGTCAAGTTTCAAAAGTGCAACACTGACTAAAGACTGCGGGGAATATTTTTTCAACTATTTTAAATGTGTTTGGTTCCCGCAGGTCTGTTCAAGTCATACTGTTTTCGTCCCAGAAGACTCTGATTAATTAAAAATACACCAGACCTCCAGCTAAGAGATTTGGGTTTGTTCCCATTCTTCAATTGTTTTGCCATCCACCTCCACCCCACGCTGAGTCTCTTTTTTTCTCTGACATGTCTTTGGCACTAATGCCAGAGCAATTAAGTTTGTCACAAATTTTGACATATTTTTAAAAATCCGTCCAATTAATTTTTAGTTTCTTTCATATATGAATAAAAAGAAATGCTGAAAGTCTTTAATTTAAACTATCAAAACAGGATAATCACACACTGAGGTGTCTTTATTAATCATAAACTAAAAAGCTGTCAGTGTTGAAACTACTGCACTGTTGAGACTGTATCCTCCTATATCTAAGTCCACCCAAACATGCACTGCCATATCAAAAGAAAGTCGCTCCTTAATGGGAATGAAAGCACTGAACTCCATTGCGGATGGGAAATTCAGCAACATTATTTTTAGGGGTTTCCTGTGTTTCAAAGGATGTCTCAAGGCATTATGAGTGAAGGTCGATTGGATTCTAGACTCAGAGATTCATTGTTTTTTGATGTTAGTGCAGGCTCGGGGGAGATCACCTTGTTGACCTGCCTGCCCACGCTTTGGCTAAACTCGGCTGTATGACGGGGAGTTGAGGTGGTATGCTAGCTGTCTCAGGCTTATGTTATGATGAGCATTATAGAAGTCTATCCTGTTTATTTACTAAAAGCCACAAAACAAACAGGCTATTACACTGTGGTACTTTCATTGAGCATCTTTATGTTAGCAATTTTAATGGCCTGCAATCATAATGAAGTCTAATTCCATTTTAATTCTCAAAGGCATATCACTTTCCTGTAGAAGATTGATTGAAATGCAGATGGGTGCATGTGCTTCTCCAAATGAGAGTGTAGGTTAACCTCTTCACCTTAACTAGAACCAAATGTGAGCCTGTCTATGAAATCCAGGCTGGAGTCCCATAATCTAAACGTAAGATTAGGAGCATCAAAGTTTGCATCATATTTCCCTCATTGATTTCATGCCTTACTCAGTCAATAGGTAATATTTTCCCAGAATGATCTCTACATTATTTAGGATGATAACAGGGAGGGTCACAAAAACGACTACTAAAGCAATGTTTCCACTGCTATCAGTCTTCTTCACACACAATACATGCATTGGAATTGCCTCACTCACACACTTGTAATATTATTGTCTGCACCTAAAAGATTTCTGCAAGAGCAGATTGTTAGCTATCATTTTTAGCAGTTATTTCACTAGGGAGCTGCCAATTGTAACACTATGGTGCATCCTGCCAGGAGACAATGGACAGAATCCTGACAGCATCATCAGTTTGCTCTCACAACCGCAGGAGTGAGATGAGATCCATAGGGATTGTGTGCTTTTATAGGCATGGTGAAATGAATGGTGCTTGGTGAAGTGTGCCTTAGCAATCATTATTGCTCCGTTCCTTGTTTTACCCAAATAATTGTATGTATTCTTTACTTAAAAGGCAATCTCAGAATGCACTGCCTCAAGGTACATAAAATATATCAAAAATAGCAGCTCACTCGGTTTTCAGATAGACCTTGTGATTGGTTGAGGTGCAGGGGGACAGGTTGTGTTGTGTTCAAAGACAGAGACGTGTATGGTGCACTACTGTATTCATTATAGATGTGTTGTGCTGTATAGATTCTTCCAACCTGATCTCATGGGAAAACTTGTCTGTGGTGAAGATTTGGGATGAATTTGTACAATGTAAATCATAAAAGAATGAAGTGGATGGGGTTTGCAGCGTTTGATAGGCATTTGGTTTAAGTCCAGATGCATCTTGGGGTAAATATTTCCTTGGAGATGACCTGATGGTGATTATTTGGTTGGTGACATTTAGCTGCAGGTTTTCTTACCTGCAGCTTGGTGTTATTGCATTGGATTCACCTTGCAGTCATGTCAAGCTTGCACATAGCTTTATCTCTCTTTCTCTCTCTCATACACAAGGTTCAGTGCTTTACCGATTCATGTGGCATGCATTCATGCTTGTGTTCATAGTGCAACAGGGTGTAACACCGCACCCTCTAGAGGGCTTCAGTTTTTGAGTGACTGACTCGATTCGCTCACTATCTCACAGCAGCAACCTGTAGACCAATTGAAGATAATTTCCTTGTACTTGGAGCTTTACAGTGCTATTTTCAGCATCACATAAACCGCTTTCTGGTCTACATGACTCCCATGAGTAAAGTGTAAAATGCGGACTGAATCATCGACCTGACCTTTCTGTTAAAACGTCTTTCAATAAGGGCCGCACCTCTGACTTTCGTAATAATGAACTGAATGCAATTCAAAACTACTGATGCACACAGCTACTAGAATCAAGGATGACCTTTCTCCTCCCGTTTGTGGAGAACCTTCAAAATGATGATGTAAATGGCATCTTATAATCAGTACTCATCAGTCATCACATCTTTTTTTCCTACATAATGTCAAGCATCTGTAGATGAACTAATTGCATGATTATGATTGCATGCACACCTTTGTATGTACTGTAAATATAAATGATATAAATACACTGTTTGTATAATGAAGCTCATTGCAGTAATGCCATAAAACATCTAGCATCTTATTACATGGCTCGTTGCAATGCTTGATTCTAATTGGCGAGTCGTGACATTTGCAAGTTTGTTATTCCCAGATAACAACCACTTAAAAATTACGTGAACACATGGTAGTGATGTAGTACTCGAGTCCGGTCTCGAGACCGTTTTCTGCTGTCACGGACTTGTTCCTACAAAGACTCGTTCTTGACTTGGTCTCGGACCACAGCGGGAGGAGAAGGAATCGTAATTTCAGGCCGAGTCCTCGAGACCAATGCATTTTTTTTATGTTCATATAAAATAACCACACAACACATAACAATAATAATAAAATGCAATGTTTGACGGGCATTATTTGAAAATGACATCCCATGGTGCAATGCAAAGATACTGCCATCAGAGCCGTTTATTTATCTCTAGAAAAATAGGCAGAAGATGATGCATGTGGTAGGGATTTTTTTAATGATAGTAAAAGCATAGTCCATATTAAGATGTTAAGACTGCTCCTCTAAATAATTCCCAATCTAGTTTAGTCTGTAGGTCTAACTGTTGATTATTAAAGGGATAGTTCAGCAAAAAAATTATATTAAACCCATGATTTACTCACCCCCAAGCTGTCCGAGTTGCATATGTCCATCGTTTTTCAGACAAACACATTTTCGGATATTTTAGAAAATGTTTTAGATCTTTCACTTAATTAAATGTGAAGTTACGGGGTCCATGACCTTCAAGTCCAAAAAAGTGCATCCATCCTTCACAAAATAAATCCAAAGGGCTCCCGGATGATAAACAAAGGTCTTCTGAGGGTAATCCGTGAGGTGTTGTTGTAGAAATATCCATATAAATTTTTTTTTTAACTAAAATAACTACCTTCCGGTAGCGCCGCCATCTTAGACTCCTCTGTATTCAGGAGAGAGTATTAGCGTAGTGTACGCACTTTTCTTAGTGACGTATGACAAATTCGGAGGGCGGGGGCACAGAGCAGCAGCAGAGTAGCCTCCGTAGGCTGCGTAAAGCTCAGATCTTGCATGCGGACGCGACTAAGATGGCAGAGCTACCGGAAGATAGTTATTTTCGTTAATAAAGTTTTAAATATGGATATTTCTACAACAACACCGCGCGGATTACCCTCAGAAGACCTTTGTTTATCATCCTGGAGCCGTTTGGATTTAATTTGTGAAGGATGTACACACTTTTTTGTACTTGAAGGTTGTGGACCCCGTAACTTCACATTTAATTAACTGAAAGATCTAAATCATTTTCTAAAATATCCGAAAATGTGTTTGTCTGAAAAACGATGGACATACCGTATGCAACTCGTACAGCTTGGGGGTGAGTAAATCATGGGTTTAATATCCTTTTTGGCCGAACTATCCCTTTAACTGGGGTGATATTAAATCATGAATATGAAAACTGACATGTTTTTATGATCTTGTTCTCGACTCGGTCTTGACTCAGACTTGCTTTCTCAAAGACTCGGTCTTGACTCAGACTCAACTGTATTTGAAAATCAACAGACTTGGTCTCGACTCTGTCTTGACCCTTCAAAGACTCGGTCTTGACTCGGACTCGGCATTGGCGGTCTCGTCCCCATCACTAACACACGGTAACCTGGATGGTGCAAATCATTTTGACATGTTCAGTTTAATATTACACAAAAATTAAATATAAATATGTATTTTAATAACATATGTGACCCGTCATGGAAACCAGGGACTCAAGTCGGCAGCACAAGTTTCGAGAAAATGAGAAACAAAGTTTTTTTTCGAAATTTGTGATTTTCGTTTTATTGCAGAATCTGTTAGTTGAGATCACGAAGAAGCCTCTCCATGTTTGAGATAGCAGTTTTTGTATATTTAAAAGCGTACATTTTGCGGTTAAAATAGGCTTGTTTTTCCGGAGATTCTAGCGTGCAGCGGGGGGCGTCATTGTCTGTGTGTATATTTACATACTGTATAAGCTTGTGTTTTCGCCTCCGCCCCCAAAGGGAACAGCGTGACTACTAAATAAGGATAGTTCGCCCAAAAACTGAAAATAATGTCATTAATGACTTACCCTTATGTTGTTCTAAACTCGGAAGACCTCCGTTCATATTCGGAACACAGTTTAAGATGTTTTATCGTTAGATTTAGTCCGAGAGCTTTCCCCTTCATTGAAAATCTATGTATGGTTTCCATGTCCAGAAAGTTAATAAAAACATCATCAAAGTAGTCCATGTGACATCAGTGGGTCAGTAAGATTGTGTTGATGCATCGAAAATACAGTTTGGTCCAAAAATAGCAGAATTACGACTTTATTCAGCATTGTCTTCTCTTCCGGCTCGAGCGTAAAGTCACGTGACTGTAGTGACGCGCTGCCCTGTTCCTCGGACATGTTTGCTAAGTTTTTTTTTTCTCAAACTTATAGCCTGCGTCTCCCCAGACTGTAAAGCTCGGGCGCACAAAACAAAAGAAAAATAAAAGAAGCTGGGGCGGAACAAATAACAGTCAGCCGCATCGTACGTCAGCCGCGTCACTGACTTTATGCGGTGCCGCAGTCGGATGACGTCAAAGTACCGCGAGAGCTCTTCAAGAAATTTTACGGAGTAGTTTAATTTCGACTCGCTCTCGCGGTACTTTGACGTCATCTGTATGTCAGTTCTTGCAGCGCAGCATGAGTCCAAACACACAGAAGTTACACAGATATAGTTGTATTCTTCATATAATTGGCTACATGTTCCCTTTCAGTCGGTCACTACGACGTCACGTCGTGACCGACGAATTGGGAACCGCTTCGCGGGTGACCTATCTGCTTCGAGAAACCTTTAAAACGCCAATGAACTTGGCATGCAGATAATTGCATCTGCCGGCGCCGCCCCGCCGCGCAGGTATTTAATGAGCGGCAGGTGCAGTTATCAAATCAGCTTTTTTAGCTTCGAAAGCTGGCAGTGACACTGCTCACGAGAAGCTGCTCTCTCTGAAGGAATAGATCTCGGCGTGCTAGTTGGTTGGGCGAAGGCACCACAGCGGGGCTCGCGAGTGTTTCCACCTCTCTATCTTTTTGTGATCTCTTTCACATTTTTTAGTTGAGTGTGTGCGTTCTCCTCCCTGTGTGCTTCATCAACTACACAGCTAAAAGAGTGATTTCCCCTAAAAGAGCTGCAGTTGAACTTGCGTCTTTTTAAAGACAGCCGTTCACTGCTCACGGGCGTTAAGCGTCTTTTTAAAGATGTCTTTTCGTCCGTGTTCGACTCCTGGATGCGATAAATATATGATTCCTCGTGATGGACACGATCGCTGTCTCTCGTGTTTGGGTCTCCAGCACGCTGAGGCGGCTTTCGTGGGAGGGACATGCTCCGCTTGCGAGAGCTTGACTCTTGCGGATCTGCGGGGTCGTGTGGCGTTTCTCCGGGAACGCCGCCCTCCGTTGCTGATCGCCCCTAAGAAGGCGGCTGTGAAGCTACGGAGAGACGACCTCCGCCTCACGGTGCTGAATCAGCGAGCTGGTCCGTCCAGCAGCCCTCAGCCACCGGATCCGCAACCATCCGAGGTCCCGATGGAGACGGAGAGCGCGCATTCTGCGTCGCTTTCTACCTCTGCCGGGCCTCCCGAGGATTCGATATCTATCGTAGCATCGGAGGGGGGGCCGTCATTTTCGGACGTTGATCCGGATCCTCTCCCTCCTTCGGGAAGGGTTGCGGTTCCCGATCTCGATCCGGAGATGACTGCCATGCTCGCTCGGGCCGCGGAGACGGTCGGGTTGGAGTGGAGAGCTCCTCCCCCTCCCGTACCGTCCCGCCTAGATGATTGGTACTTTGGGGCTGCACGGGCTTCACAGTCTTCCCCTCCAGTACCTTTCTTTCCCGAGGTGCATGATGAGCTGACTCGGTCGTGGAAAACCCCGTTTTCCTCCCGGAACCGGCCGCATCAGCCATCACCCCTCACCTCCCTCGATGGCGGGGCTGCTAAAGGGTATGCCGGTATCCCGACAGTGGAGCGTTCGGTAGCGATGCAGTTGTGTCCTGCCGGCGTTTCCTACTGGAAGGACCGTCCGACCCTTCCCTCACAGGCCTGCAGACATTCGTCAGCTCTGACGGAGTCTGCATACCGGGCTTGTGGGGAGGCAGCCTCAGCCATACATGCCATGGCTTTGTTGCAGGTTCATCAGGCTAAGGCTCTGAAGGACCTGCACGAGGGAGGTCACGATTCGGCGGTCTTTAAAGACCTACGTGCGGCTACGGATCTGGCGCTACGTGCGACTAAGACCACCGCACAGGCTGTCGGTCGTGCTATGTCCACTTTGGTGGTCCAGGAGCGCCACCTCTGGCTGTGTCTGGCGGACATGAGAGACGCCGATAAAACCCGGCTCTTGAATGCTCCGGTGTCCCAGACCGGCCTGTTCGGCGAGGCATTAGAAGACTTCGCACAACAAGTCTCAGCCACCCAGAAGCAGACTGAGGCCCTTGCCAACATCATGCCGCGTCGGAAGAGACCAACACCTGCCCCGTCGACGTCGGCACCTCAGTCTGCCCCTCGCCGAGGGCGTCCTGCAGCGGCGGCCGCCTCCGTTCCTCATCGGGGCCCTCCTAGGAAGCGAGGAACCGGCCGTCAGCAGCCCGCCCCGCCCTCTCAGCCCGCTAAGCCTGGTGGAAAGCGTAAATCCAAGCGGCCCTGAGACGGGCGACCTGGAGGTGGAGGGGATCGCTCTTCGGGAGATGGTGAACGCACCACTCCCCCCCCCGGAGGAGGACCGGGTGGGGAATCCTTGGTTTTCTTTAATTTCCGTTCCGCCGGCTTTTCAGCCGGCACCCACAAAACCACAAAAAGAGCGAATTCCTCTTCCTCCTCCAGGTCTTCAGAGGCAGCCGGGGGTGACGGATGGGCTCATAACCCTACGTCCTCCCTCTCCTCTTTCGCCAGCGGATGTGTCGAGCGCACCGAGACATCTTCATCAGGGTCTTCTCCGCGCAGCCATCCATCAGCGGAGTCTGGTGAGTGCTCATTTACACAATATACATATCAACGCAGCCCAAGAGAGCGCGTCATCGAGCACCCCTGTTCCGCTCGCCGCGGGTACTACGATCGTGCCGTTAATTCCCCTCGCTCGGTATCTGGAAGCTTGGCAACAACTTCCCAGCCCGTCGCGTTGGCTTTTACGCACGATCCGTCTCGGCTATGCAATACAATTCGCCCGGCGACCTCCCAAATTTACGAGCATTCGTTTCACTTTAGTGAAACCCGCCGATGCGCACGTACTACGTGCAGAGATTGCCGTCCTATTGGCGAAGGATGCGATCGAGCCGGTTCCTCCAGCCGAGATGAGGTCAGGGTTTTACAGCCCTTACTTTATTGTACCCAAGAAAAGCGGCGGGTTGCGACCGATCCTGGATCTGCGCGTTCTGAATCGAGCACTTCACAAGATGCCGTTCAAAATGCTTACGCAGAAAAACATATTTCAATGCATTCGCCCACAGGATTGGTTTGCAGCCATCGACCTGAAGGACGCGTACTTTCATGTCTCAATACTTCCCCGACACAGGCCGTTTCTTCGCTTTGCGTTCGAGGGTCAGGCATACCAGTACAAAGTCTTACCGTTCGGGCTCTCTCTCTCTCCCCGCGTCTTCACGAAAGTCGCAGAGGGGGCTTTAAAGCCCCTCAGAGAGAGCGGTGTTCGCATCCTGGCATACCTCGACGATTGGCTTATTATAGCACAGTCGCGTCAGATGCTTTGCACCCATCTGGATCGGGTGCTCAAATACCTCGCCCGTCTCGGTCTTCAGGTCAACCGAGAAAAGAGCAAACTGTGTCCTACACAGAAGATCTCTTTTCTCGGCATGGAGTTGGATTCGGTCAATCTTACAGCACGTCTCACGGAGGCGCGCGTTCAGTCGATTCTGGCTTGCTTGAATACATTTTCGGGCAGGACTGCGGTCCCTCTGAAACAATTTCAGAAACTCCTGGGGCATATGGCAGCAGCCGCAGCTGTTACACCGCTCGGTTTGCTACATATGAGACCGCTTCAGCATTGGCTTCACGACCGAGTCCCGAGGAGAGCGTGGCTCACCGACGTTTCGGCAGAGCGCAGATAGATCTGTTTGCATCTCCAGAAACAACCCACTGTCGCCGATTCTATTCACTGAACGAGGGAACACTCGGCGTGGATGCATTGGCACACAGCTGGCCGAGAGGTCTTCGCAAATACGCATTTCCCCCAGTGAGCCTCATTGCGCAAACATTGTGCAAAGTCAGGGAGGACGAGGAGAAAATTATTTTAGTTGCTCCATATTGGGCCACCAGGAGTTGGTTTCCAGAGCTCACTCTCCTCGCGACAGCCCCTCCCTGGAGGATTCCCCTGAAGAGGGACCTTCTGTCTCAAGAAGGGGGCACATTATGGCACCCCCGTCCCGATCTGTGGAACCTCCATGTGTGGTCTCTGGACGGGGCGCGGAGGTTCTAGGTGATTTACCCCAGGCGGTATCTAACACCATAGCTGCAGCACGAGCGCCGTCTACGAGACAGGCGTATACGCTGAAATGGAACCTGTTTGTTGTGTGGTGTACCTCTCAACGAGAGGACCCCCGAGAATGCTCGATCAGTATTGTGCTTTCATATCTCCAGCACCGCTTGGAGAAGAGGCTGTCACCATCTACTATTAAAGTAGATATCGCGGCAATATCCGCGCATCACGCACCCATAGACGGTAGATCTGTAGGTCAGCACGATCTGGTCATTAGGTTTTTAAGAGGTGCGCGGAGGCTGAATCCTTCACGCCCTCCCTCTATTCCTCCGTGGGACTTGTCCATGGTGCTGAAAGCCCTTCAGCACTGCCCCTTCGAGCCTCTGCTCACGGTGAGCGTCAAGTTTCTCACTATGAAGACTTTGACGCTCCTCGCATTGGCTTCTATTAAAAGGATAGGGGATCTTCATGCATTTTCGGTCAACGATTCGTGCCTTCAGTTCGGGCCGGCTAAATCCAGCGTTACACTGAGACCCCGGCCGGGCTACGTGCCTAAAATTCCCACCACTCCCTTTAGAGATCAGGTGGTGAATTTACAAGCGCTGCCTTTGGAGCAGGCAGACCCAGCCATGGCTTTGTTATGTCCTGTTCGTGCACTACGTGTGTATGTGGATCGTACTCAAAGCTTTCGGACCTCAGAACAGCTCTTTGTCTGCTACGGTGGTCAGCAGAAAGGGAAAGCTGTCACTAAACAGAGGATGTCTCATTGGATTGTAGACACAATCGCCCTGGCGTATGAGAAACAGGGCATTCCTTGCCCCTTTGGTTTGAGAGCCCATTCAACTAGAAGCGTGGCTTCATCTTGGGCTTTGGCTCGTGGTTCCTCACTTGCAGATATTTGTAGAGCTGCTGGCTGGGCGACACCTAATACGTTCACTAGATTTTACAGTGTTCGTGTTGAGCCGGTATCCTCTCGAGTTCTCTCGTCAGATCAGTGAGAGCATCGAGGGACGGCTCCTGTGTCGGCTTGGTGCCTTTCTTTTCGGTGCTGCACGACCGCACCATTATGGAAGGCAGTTAAGGCAAAAACGTTACAAAAAACTGTTTTTTGTCTCCTCCACCGCTTGGTGGCCGATGTTGCGGAGCATCGGCTGCCAGCCTCTCACTGGATGTATCCTTAAGAACCTGGGTGAGGCTAGCGTCCACAATGCGCCCCCTAGTGGTTTCTTTGTGAGTATTCCGTGGAAACTTCTGATTTACCACGTTTCCCTTAGTGGAGTTCATTCCACGCCTCTCTAGTGTACTAAGAGAGAGTATTTTTTATAGACCTCGTGTCTTTTTATCCATCACCTTAGTGGTAGACCCCTAGAGGGTTTTCTTTCCGCAGCGATCTTAGTCCCGCCTGACGAGTTCGCTTCCCAGTTCGCCTAGTCACTATCGTGGGTTAAGGAACAAGTAGTGACCGGCCTCTGCTTCAACCCCTTTTCCGTTCCCTTAAAGAGGAGAGTCGGAGGGTTTACGCAGGCACTGGAAGGGTCAGCTTCAGTGGCGCTTTGGTAGGGATTCCCAATTCGTCGGTCACGACGTGACGTCGTAGTGACCGACTGAAAGGGAACGTCTCGGTTACATATGTAACCCTCGTTCCCTGAAGGAAGGGAACGGAGACGTCACGTCCCGTCGCCACAGTTTGCTGTTCCACTGCTGATACCGGCCGGACCCTTTCCTTCTGTCCAGCTTTCTCAGCAAAAAAATAGCTGATTTGATAACTGCACCTGCCGCTCATTAAATACCTGCGCGGCGGGGCGGCGCCGGCAGATGCAATTATCTGCATGCCAAGTTCATTGGCGTTTTAAAGGTTTCTCGAAGCAGATAGGTCACCCGCGAAGCGGTTCCCAATTCGTCGGTCACGACGTGACGTCTCCGTTCCCTTCCTTCAGGGAACGAGGGTTACATATGTAAACGAGACGTTTTGTCTATCAATATTTTCCATGAAGTCATTGGCTGTTGGAGGAACAAGCGAGCCATTGGTAACCTCTCTAAAGGATGTCACGTTTTCGACGGCGCTGTTTGGATGATCTATTATACTACTTCCCTATTTTAAATACAAACTTTGAAGGCAGGTTCATGTGTTTAACGGAGTGTAAGCTCATATACCCTTACATGTTACGATTTAAATAGTCTTCAGATTATATATTATATTGTATTACCAGACATTCATGTGAAATCTGATGTAAACAATCTATATTTCACGGATTATACGCATTTGTGGACAAATATGGTGATTGGATAATCTGAAACAGACTGGATTCGACTTGTGATCCCCACAAAGGTAAAAGAGTCATGTTTATTTTTGCGGGTTGTCATTTGGTCATAAAATACTACATATGATGCTAGAACATCTCAAAAAGGGTTTTACAGGGGGCATGGCTTAGCTAAATGAGATGTAAATGAGCCCTATTGTCTCCCCCAGCTGAAAAGAAGAGTCCCTTTCGTCTCGATTTTCTCGGTTTGAGTATTTCTGAGTTCCTATATTCAAATGGCCACAACTTCTCCAAATCTTATCAGATTTCCATGTGTTACACATCGTTGGAAAGCTTAGAAACTGCACTTTCAGAATCTGTGAATAACTCAAAATGCCCAGATCCGACTTGTGTCCCTACTTTCCGTGACTGGTCACATATATGACATTATATTTACAAATGATTAAACCAAATAGTGTGTTTGTGACATTTGAACGTCTTGTCTCATCTTAAAACCTAAAGTAAACAGGTTATGCTCGCAGAAGGTCGGCATTTGTTAAAAATGAGCTAAAAAAAATTATGTTCACTGTAAAAAAATCTGTAGAAATTACCATGTAATTGCAGCTGAGTTGCCGGTAATTTACCGTAGATTTAAATTTATGTTATTTACTGGCAAGAGTTTGTTCAAAGTTAAATACATTTTTAAATATTAAGAAGACTTTATCTTTACAGAATAAAACTATACAATAACAAAAAATCTATCACTATATATAACACTGTAAAAAATTAGCTGTAATTATGCAGCTGGTTGCGAGTAACTTACTGTATATTTAAATGTATGTTATTTACTGGCAACAGTTTGTTCAAACTTAAATATACATTAAACATTAACAAGCTAATAACAATTAGGCTGTTATTTTATAGTTTTTTCTATAAAGACCAAGATTTGTTAATGTTTAATGTTCATTTAACTTTAAACAAACAGTTGCCAGTAAATAACAAATTTTAATCTACAGTAAATTACTGCCAAACATCTGCCAGTAATACTGTCATTTCTACAGACATTTTTTACAGTGAAGGGATTATGTACAGGCAGCTGATTGTTATCGCAAAATAAGCCCCTTCAGCTGCCTATACATTATCCCTTACGTATTGATCTGTGAATAAATGTTGGTCTCGGTTGGTAGGAAATACATTTGGCACAGGTAAATGGTATAATTCACTGGTAGTTTTTGGGGAAAACTATCATTCTGGGGGTCTTTGCATAGGGGCATGCAGGTATGCATATTTGTGCCCTTTCCTTGCTTTTAGCGATGTGGGACAGTCATATTGTAAACTGTCTGGCTAAAGTGCATTTAGTAAACTTGTAATTTTAAGATCTATTGGTAAATAACACTTATGTTGTATGTTAGCATGGTTTTGATGTGTATTGTGTGTTTAGTTTGCATGTCATGTGTATGTGGCATTAAATGGACCAGCTTTAATCAGAACTTTAAACACTTTAGTCATAAGCATTCAGTAAAATCTGTTATTCTAACCAAAGTTTATCTGTTTGATCAATTTATGCATGCAATGTTTTAAAGTCAAAGGCTGTAGTGTAGGCAAACCTTGGGCTAAAGCTGCTGAACAGTACTGTGCTTATATCAAATAATTGACAATGCAGCCACAACTCGTAAATCCACAGTATTGTGTCAGGATAGTCAAAACTGAATGTAGGGCTAAAGCTGCGACTTTCCTCTGTAAATCAACCTATATGTCAATAACTGATGTGAAAGATGTGAAAAATGTGTCAAGAGCAGAGGTGGAAAGAGTAATAAAATATTGTACTCAAGTAAAAGTAAAGTTACTTTAATAATATTTTACTTAAGTAAAAGTAAAGTTACTGGTCTAAAAATCTACTCAAGTAAAAGTAAAAAGTAAGTCATTTTAAATTTACTCAGAGTAAAAGTTACTTTTTTTTACAGCGGGGAGAGGTGGAGGATTGTAGTATAGTTAAAAAATGACAAGGGAATATAAATCTCAAACTAGTTGTTTTTAATTGTAGGAACATCTTTACAATTAAAGTGCAATAACAAAAAGTTAATAAAATAAAAAGCTTTTTTAAACTAAGAAACTTTTATGCAATTGTTCAATGATTTTTTTACATGTGAGTTATGCACTTTTGAAGGTGGTCAGCAGCAAGTAAATACAATCACTATAGTAAGGTTGTAGTTGATGTATTGCTGGTTCATACATTATTTTATTGAACTATATATCTAGTTTAAATGAGCATATAATGAGATGAGTGCCATGGCTATATACTTTTGACACGTTTATTGTCTTTTAGCTTCCCTGACCTGGGTACCTGATGTCAGACCTTAATTCTTCTCTCTCTCTCTCTCTCTCTCTCTCTCTCTTTCTCTTTCTCTGTCTCTCTAATGTCTAATGACCTGCGCATTCTCGAGGACGTTCTGAAGTTGTGTTTGACTTGACGCGAAGCTGCTAGACCTCAGAAGATAATGCGCATGGTATTAAAAAACGCGTTGTGCAAACGAGCGGTAAAAACGGCCATTTCGTACTCAAGAGCATGAATCCTACCTTTTTATAGTCATGAAACAATCGCTTCGCGTCAGTGGAAAGTGGTCGCTTAAATATGACCAGGGGTTTCTTTCATAAGATTTGAACCGAGGCGGGTCTGCATTAGAGCGCGCCTGTCTCGTCCGTCTCCATGGTTCTTTTTGCGCGTTCGCCCCGCCCATCAATCATCCGTTGCGCGTCTTTATCACCTTGCTTTTTTAAATATTTTTTACTCAGTAACGGATATGATTTAAAATGTAGCGAAGTACAATACTTTAAACAAAACATACTTAAGTAAAAGTAAAAGTACAGATTTTAAAAACTACTCAAAAAAGTAAAAGTACACAAAAAAACTACTCAATTACAGTAACGTGAGTAAATGTAATTCGTTACTTTCCACCTCTGGTCAAGAGTAGACCCAGAATGAGTAGATCTGCAGTTTTTTACAATAATTTTTTTTTTTTTTTGGGGGGGGGTCTTTTGAAAATATAAAGCTTGATATTCTCTAAAGAGTTCTAACCTTAACCTTCTAGTGATGAGTGATGGGACAGTTGGTGTTATCAAACTCTCAAAACTCTATTTTTTTTGACCATGTTCTGTATAGGGGGATTATTCACAGCCATCATATTGTGACCCAGTTCACCTGAATCCTACCCACATCTAAAGTGTGAAAATTAATGCTATTATTCACTTCCTAGAGGCACATTTAGCAGAAATCAACAGGGGTGCTTTGCAATATATAATGCGTTTCCCTCCCAACCCCCAGCAGCCAGTTACCCATGGTTACAGCAAACTGCGATCCCTCTATCCCATTAGGCCTTTGGCTCCTGATGTTGCCATGGTGCCATCCTCATCATCTCCCTAAGCTTGTTTCCTCAGATGCCTGTAGGCTTTAATCAAATGGAAACCCAATATAGGGTCACATCCCTGTCTTCATCTCTTTCGCTTGTTCTCCGAGGACCAAAGTCAGCTGACCCAGAAGTGTTCAATTATGTTAAACGTCTTTATAATAAAAGACAAATAGTTCTTCTTATGCTCCCGCCCAAAGCAGTTGATTTTTGTCTTCAGTCCCTTGAAGCGTAAAAGAGAGAAAATTAATTGAGAATTTCTAATCCCCTGCGGAAATAAAAGCAGACCTGCTTGAGTGCCACAGTTCTTAAAATGTGGGGGTGTAAAGAGCCCCCCTCTTCTTCCGTCTCCTCTCATCTTCTACTCTCCTCTCATCTTTTCTCTGCATAAAAACAGCATACAATTTTATGACTACAAAATTCATTTCAAATATGACTGGAAGAGTATAAAGACTCTGTTAGTGGGGGAGAGATAAGATGCTATTATGTTTTTAACCATTTGAGAGGATTTCGAAAGGACTTTCAAACTTCAGAGAATCAGTAACAGTAGTGCTGTATTTGAAAAGAGATATTTTCTCTAATGTAATAGAAAATCCACCTCTTAACATTGTCTTCTTCTCTTACAGAATGTAGAGTAGAAGAGATCTCAGAAGTAATTACAGTAGATAAATTTAATCTCTCAACCATTTTCTCCATTTAAGCTTTTAGAACAGAACCCCAGTAAGATACACAAATAGACTTTCATCTTAATGCTGAGTCTTTTCTGGGCCTTTTCCCACTGTTAAAATACACATAGCTGGTTTACAGAATCAGTAAGATGGGTGATTGCCAGTGCCACATCTTTATGTAATGAAGATGTTACATTTTGTCAAAGATTTAGATTTTGATTGGATGAGTTGCATTTAAAGTCCATGTAAATTGTCGATAATGCATTCCTGTAATCGCAGATCTATAATAATGCGCCAATGGAAGCTGGTTGCTTGGAAACCAGAACCGATTAGAGTATTGAACATATTCATTGGCAGAAGATTTGGCATCTTTTGCCATATTGCAGTTGCTGCTACTTTATAAAAATTATAAACTATTTGATTACAATATTCATATATTCCATGAAAAAAAAACAATTACCATTTCTCTAAACATAACACTATGTGGTACATAGCACTTTATCAGTATATAGATCCATATGAACTAATGCATATCATTTTTTTTTTGCAGTCATTTTTTTTTAATATGGTCCATCAGCTCTTTTTCTGGCAGTTGTAGTTGTGAATCTTTTCTCTTAATAATTAGTAGACTGCAGCATTCAGCTACCGTACATTTTCATTATACCGTAGTCTGCATTACATTAGAGATTGGATTCAAAGACTTTATTGACCACAACATAGGGTGAACTTACATTAGTCGCCTGGCAGACTCTTCATCCTTGACTGATAGCACTGCTTTGAATGGTGCAGTGCTAAAAGAAGCCCCACCCATTTCCCACTGCCCAACACGCACACACTCGCTCACACTACTTGCAGACATACTCGCACAACCACTATTTAATACATTTTGAAGTTCTTATAAAAAAGTTTTTTTTTTTTTGGAGGTGATTGGGTCGGTGCAGAGGTGCATGCAGTACTTGACAGCGTGAGATAAAGATTTGCTCTAGCGCTCTTCTGTGCTAATGCACTTTTCTGGTGGTTGGGTCACTCTAATAGGATTTTTATGTATAATGCCCACTCATGCAGTTGAGGTTAATGACTCGTTTGAATGAACTGTGATTGAATCGGATTTGTTAGATGAAGCATTAATTGATTCTGTCACTGGTGAATGGGATTAGGATTCACTCTTATTCAATCAGATTCAGATTCGGTTTTCTTATGGTTGTTTCTCATCCTCTCCAGAGAGACAGAATGGGTTATGGGTTACAAGCCAAGATGTCTGAGTTAAAGAATACAGTAGAACTTAAACGTAAAGTAGAAAGATTACTGTCTTAAACAGTGTTGGGGCTAGTTACTCAAAAAAGTAATATATTACGTATTACATATTACTCTCAAAAATAGTAATGCCTTACTTTACTTTATTACTCCCTGGAGAAAGTAACTAGTTATATTACTAGTTATATTACTAGTTACATTTTTTTTCTGGACAAGAATGTTTATTTGGGCAAGCCACGGCCAAGAAAATGCTGGCTTCCTTACCCGCTACCAGACGTGGGGCACAGCATTCGGAGAAACATTAAAGAGTGTGCACTTCACCGTCAAGTTATTTTCCTTCCGTTGAACGTAATAAAATATGACTGAATCTCCACCCGTCGAAACTAGCTTTCTGTTGCTGGGAACCTTCCTCTGAAAAAGAGCTTGCCGTTGTTGACGCTTCCATTTTCCCGATCTGTCTTTGAGTGTGCCGCTGCCGCTCTGTGCTGCTGGCTGCCGGGTGTCGACCAATCGGTGATGGTAAATGATACCTCGTGCCAAACTTAGACCAATCACTGTTCCATTCACGCCCACCTCCCCTTCCCTTTTGTTCTCTGTGTTTTGTGCCTTGTGTGATGAAGGTGCTACTGGCGAATGTAACTCAAGTAACTAGCTCAGGAAAACTGTAATAATATTACCATTTTCAGACGGGTAATGCCTTACACTACTAGTTACTGAAAAAAGTAATATTATTACAGTAACTAGTTACTTTGTAACTAGTTACACCCAACACTGGTCTTAAAGTCTGAGACCACGCAAAAAAATTGGGATTCAGAATCTAAATGTGGCTCATTGGTATAGTGCATTGCATCAGTAGCCCAAAAGGTCATGGGTTCAAATGTATCCCTTGTACAGCACTATAAATTGCTTTGGATAAAACGTCTGCACAAATGAAAATGCATCAATGTTAAAGTTTATGTTTATGTTGTTTCAACCTATAATCTGAGAGAAAAGAGTACAAAAGCTGTCACAGGGATGGTAGAGATTAAAAAGGTCGTAATATGTACAATTTAGGTGCAGATATGTAAATAGTCTGCATTTATAAAGCACTTTTAACTGACCTATAGCCATCCAAAACGTTTTACAAGTTGCCTCACATTCACTCACTCATTCATACCCAGACGGCGGTGTCAGCCATGCAAGGCACCTTCAAGCTTGGGGGGGAGCAGCTGGGGTTAGGTGTCTGGTGGAACCAGGGATTGAACCACCAACCTTCCGGTTTGTAGACAACCTACATGAAGCACTGAGCCACTGCTGCCCCTAATGTATACATTTGGTACAACAAATTACCTTCGAGGTAAAGAAATACCGATACATGGGTATAACGATATTCTGTTTGACAATACGGTGCCGATTATGGGGAAATGGCGATAATTTACAAAAAAAAATAAAAATCATGCAAGATTCATGGCAGTTGTTTTATTTGGAGTTTACATTCCGACTATAGATAGCTTTCTTCTTATCTTTGAAGTTAAACAGTGACAGGAAGTACTAACATAGGGGTTCTGCTAAGTTTTGCATATGGTGGTGTATTCACAAAGACAGCTTTCCTAAAATTATATCCTATTATATTCCTAAAATAGGAATATATCCCAATACATCAACAAGTCTACCGCAACGTATTGCAATAAATTGCGCTGATACCTCCTGTATTTTAATATGCATCATATTACGAGATTCTTGCCCTAGGAACTAATATGCACTCTTCAGGTACAAAGGTGCCTTTTCAAAGAGTATGTATGGCCAGCCTGATCTCAAGAGAATTTGTACATATTTTATGAGTTGGCTAATTCGTATGAATTCATACAAAGTTAATCATGCAAAAACTTACGATTCTTTTAAAAAACAACAACAAATCGCAAACCCTAACCCCAACGTCACAGGGGTCAAGGCAATCGTACAAAAACTTACAAATGTGGTCGTAAGAATTCATACGGATTAGCCAACTCGTAAAAAATGTAAGAGTTCTTGTGAGACAGCATCGCTATGGCTGGGTGAAATATTGACAAACCTTACGATTGGTCTAACCAATTTCCATATTGAACACAGCCATGGGGCTGAAACAAGTGAAGCCAGAACCACGAGAAAGCCAAACTAGATTACAATAACTAGATTCTTCTTTCTGCACTGTTTGGCTGGGTAGACCATTCTGACATCTGGTTGGCCCAAAAGTCCCATTCTCATAATCCAATCTCCCATCAGTTTTTCATGTAAAAATCTCTGTATTTGGAAACTTGAACTGTGCCTGGTCAAGACAAAATAAGCTATAAATTAATTGCTATCATTTAAATTTCCACATTTTGCTCATGCAAAGTTAATTGTGCTTGCAGAGTGGGATTGCTTTGTTCTTTTTAGTAGCCAAAAACCAGAAATGCGTCCCGGTAGATATTGCCATTTCTGTGAGAATTCAGTGAGCCTGAATGTTTTGTCTCAGTCACGACTTTTTCTGATTTGGCTCACTGTGCACAGCCGAGCTACACTGTTAGTAAATCAAGTCTATGCTGGTGACATATGGAGGTAGGAGGATGAGTTGGGTAAATGTTTAGCATGTGCCGATGGGTCTTCCCATGCCACAATCACACGGTTCGGACATATGGCTCAATCGAATCCCTGCCGATTGCCAGCATTCTTGATGTTTCGCAAAGACAGATAGTGATACGGGCGATTTGAAGACTGATAAATGAAGTAATGGTGTGACAGGCAGACTTACAGTGAGATGTGCTTTTTTCTGTACTGATCAATGTCACAGTGGGAGGGAAGCTGACAGGCGTGTGAAAGGTACTTTTACTGTTCATCCATCATTACTGTCAGTCTGCGGTTTATGGGATGGGCCATAGGGAATGTGGGACTTTCGATTTAGTTTACTGTAGCTTTTATTACGGATGTACTAGTATGGACAGCATGTTTCAAATAGATTAAATATTTGTTGAATAATGGTAGTCTACCCACATTCACAACATACAAAAAGTGCTAAACATGCTAAACATCTCAGTCTCATAGAAATTTACTCTTTTAGAAATGCCAGAAAACAGCCCAATCTGAAAAACTGATGCTTATGACATCACAGGCATCTCATTGCCCCTCCACTTTAAAATAATTGGCTACATTTTTTGAGTGGCAGCAAAGTCAGCCAATCAGTAATGAGATTGCAAGTCAAGCCAGTAGGGGGAGCCAAATAGGTACAAAACCACTTGTTTAAAATCCCCCACCCTAATAGAGCTATCTGAGAGAGGTTTTTAGGAAGCTTCCAAGGCATTACAGACCCAAACAAAAACATTTTGTCTACATGTCACATCACAGAACAAGGATAAATACTCCATTCAATCATTCTATGTCACCTTTAAAAATGCCATTTCAATACTCAATATGACGAGGGTCCTTGTTTATACTCTGAGAGGATGAAAAATGCTTTCCTGGACAGTTTTTAAAAAAAAATTCAACTGTTGTTGTACTATTCTAGTTTGTAATTTTGAAGTTATATAAAGTAGGGAACCCCAATTGGTAGAGAATTGTGTTAGCAGCACAAGAAGTCATGGGTTTAATGGGTTATCAGTGTAACATTTTTAATCTGAGGTATTGATTTTTTGTTGATTGTGTACTGAAAATCGAAATCCTAATGCCTTTATATTTCAAATGAAATTTGAATGTACACTGGCCAAGTACTAGTTTCAGTAGTTCAGCACACATAACAGATGGACAGATGGGGAAGAGAAAGACAGAAGAACAGAATTAAAGAGCAAGTGTGCGTACGATTAAGATGTCTCAGATCCCAAAGGTCTGCTCTTGTTCTTGTGGTTACCATGGCAACATGCACCCCAGTTCTCCCCGAAATGCCGTGTGAGAAAAATGGGCGATCGGAAGAGACATCTGTTTGTTAGAAGGTGCAAAGATGTACGAGGGCTATTGAGTGTGAAAAGTGCTAATTGCTTCTCTTTCATGGGAAGCAGAAAAGTCGAAGTCAGTGTCTGATCCCTGCAGGCTCCTGCCGACTTACGCACATTAGCCAAACTTCACCTCTTGGTCCATTTCCACCTCCAAAGCCCCACTGAACAACTAAACGGAGCTTTATCCATTTCTCAAGATGGATCCATCTGAGCTGCTTGTTTGATGCTTTTATGACCAAATGAGACTCTGCACTTTTAGATCCTACTGAAAGACAAGATTATCTTGAAAGGTAAACCATTTATGTCCATCAAGCAGCATTACAGTAGCCCACCTGCAGTTTCAGAAAGCACATCAATTTGAGGGAATTGCACAACAGGACCGTTCGCTCTTTTTTTTTTTTTAAAGTGCACTCAGTAGTTTTGTTGTTTAAGTTGCGCTGATGTTATGGGAGTTGCTTGCATACTGACGCCTAGTGTTAGGGATGGAGCGTTACACTGAAGCAAATGTAACAAAAACTAGGCGGAAAAAAATAAAATGTATAATTACAGTATTTTAAATTAGTGAGTAGTATTCGACTGGCTGTAGCGTCCCATTGAAGAAGCATGTTTTTACATTTATGCATTTGGCAGATGCTTTTATCCAAAGTGACTTTCAAACTGTACATTTGATCAGTATGTATGTTCTCTAGAGATTTAAAGGGGACATTTCACAAGACTTTTTTAAAATGTAAAATAAATCTTTGGTGTCCCCAGAGTATACATGTGAAGTTTTAGCTCAAAATACCCCACAGATAATTTATAGTCTTACGCCGATTATGCTCAATAAACTGATAACGTGTGGGGTCAGGTAAACGGGTAAAATGGTTTTCCTTTATCAGGGAAAGCCCATAAACGGCGTAAGCAAAAACCGATCGGCACAGCTAGTTTTTTGCTCATTACGCTGATTTCGCGTGGCATGTAAACACCTTAACCCGCTTTCTCACGGTTTTGTCCATGTGCGCATGTCCCCGCGTATGAAAGAAAAACGTCACACGCTGAAGTAAGCGCAAAGTAATGCATAAAAGTCTCCGCTGGACTAAAGCAGTTGGCAGAGAAACTGTGAGAATAGAAGCTTATGTTACATTTACAGGTTCTGAAGACCTGAGAAGAGATACAACAGTACAGCTTAAGACAGATATGCCGTTGGCTTTTTGATCGACTATTATGTACTATAGGCAGTGACGTCACAGCCTGCGAGAAAACTGATAATTCTCCAAGTCCCATGTAAACGCAGTTGTCTGCATAGGCGGTTTATTGATTTGCATGTAAACGCATGTAAACGTACTCATTGTTGGATAGTGCAGATTAAGGGGCGGTATTATCCCCTTCTGACATCACAGGGGGCCCAATTTCAATAACCTATTTTTTCACATGCTTGCAGAGAATGGTTTACCAAAACTAAGTTACTGGGTTGATCATTTTCACATTTTCTAGGTTGATGGAAGCACTGGGGACCCAATTATAGCACTTTAACATGAAAAAAGTAAGATTTTCATAATACATGATGTCCACTTTAAATACATTATTTTTCACATATTACATTATTGTTGCCCCGCCTTTCTGAAACGCGTCAATTTTGAAAATCTGACTTTTTCCATGTTTAAGTGCTATAATTGGGTCCCCAGTGCTTCTATCAACCTAGAAAATGTGAAAAAGATCAACCCAGTAACTTAGTTTTGGTAAACCATTCTCTGCAAGCATGTGGAAAAAATAGGTCATTGAAATTTGGCTGCCCTTGTGATGTCAAAAGGGGATCTTATTATAATATTTCAACAAACAACCATTATTGCGATCAGTGTTTGCATTTCATCAGCTCATTTGCATTTTAAAGGACACCCAAATACGGCACATTTTAAACACAAAATTTAACATGTTGTTATTATAAATTATCTATATGGTATTTTGAGCTAAAACTTCACATATGTAGTCTGGGGAAAAATATGTATTTTACATCTTTAAAAAGTCTTGTGAAATGTCCCCTTTAAGACAAAAGAAAACGGATCATTTGACTCCTTTAAATAGCACTCCAAGAAGCGTCATTGATTATTTTTACCCTGATCATCATTAGGGATTGCCTAAGATTCATTTCACAACTCATCCATGGGCAGAAGTTTATAAAATCATAAAAATATATTACAGATGTGATGTTACTATTCCACATAAGTCACCAAAACAAAATAATGGAAGTGGATGAGAAACTCTTGAAGTGTTTGAATCCTGAGCAAGCACTCCTTTCAGAGGAGGCAAATAGAAAAGTGGGTCAGTGCCTAATTAAAGGCTGGGTTCCCTGCACTCCCCAGCCTCACATACTGCAGAGATGTGAAAAGACAGAGACATGCATACCCTTTATATCAAAGCTGAGACAAAGACCTACTTTTTGTTTGTGAAAATGTCTTTTCCATTTGTCCTTTTTGCTCCTAACCTGGTTTAGTTTATCTCTGGAGCATATGATGGTGACGGAGAAACTAAATGAGAACATTATGGGGTACAGAAAGCAAAATCAAAGCAATAACACAAAGGAAAATATATGGTGTTGTAGGGCATGCTGTTGTTTATTTAAAGAGCAAAATGGTTAAATCCAATGTATAAATCATGGAAGTATATTTGGTTGTGTACTGTAGGTGTGTTGGAAGTGTACTACATATAAAAATGCACTAACAAGTCAGCAGCGGTTCTTGTTTACTAAAAGCATTAAACTAACTTGTATTGTATTTCTGCCTCAGTTTGCCCAATAAGCACAAGGCTACTTTCAAGGGCAAATTCAGGGTGATGAATATTTAATTTCTGACAGCTCTTAGTACATCTGAGACTCCTGCTGCTACAACCCCCTTTTCTTTCGACCCCACCGAAAAGAAAGAAAATGCAATACCTCCTAAATGTCTCAACAGCTATCCAGTTTGCACACATTGCTCTTGCAAACTATAGATCAGCTACCATTTGTGACCTGGCCTGTAAAAAAAACAGCTAACGTCATTTTTTGTAATTTGCTTTTTTTAATCATTTTACGAATGTTTATCACATTTACATTTTGTGAAAATAAAACCTTGATATTTTTTATATTGACTAAGCAAATTCATGTAGATTGAAATGAAATTGAAATTAATGATTGAAGTCATCAAACATTGATGCTCTTAATCTCATAGACTTTTGACCCAGAATAATGGTTGCACTTGTAATGTTGTCAGTAATGACAGTGTGCCTCTACCTATTAAGATGTAGTTAACGCAGCTGTAGTGTTGGGTTTAAATTAGGCCTGCAGTTAAAATCTCATCTGTTTTCTCCTGCAGATGATGGGAAGCTCTCCCTCGATGAGTTCCAGGCTTTCTTTTCCGATGGGACTCTGAATGAAGAGGAGCTGGAGAAACTGTTTCACACCATTGACTCTGATAACACCAGGTGATTCCTGACACAGCGCTGAAAACACGTTCAGTGACCAGGATTTAGATCTGTATTGGATGGTTTAGATTAAGCAATGTGACATCGACAGGTGGTAAATTTGGGGTTATTTTGAAACCACTTATTTAGTGATGCACGATCATGATTTTTCATGGACAATTCCAGTGCCTTTTTACAAGCAAATGGGCCAATTCCGATACAGACAAGACAAATTAAAGAAAGAATGAAGGATTACATAACAATATATTTATTTGCTTCTTAACAGGTCATAAAAAAATCTTGCTTAAGTAAATTTTACTATAATTTCAAGATTTAAAGAATAAAACAGAACAGTAGACTTCAGCTCTGTGGAAATAGGCTAAATAAAACGAACACCTAAAAAAACAAAAACACCAGATGGGCTGAATTAAAGTACACCCTTGTAATAAACCCTTGTAAATGAAGCACACTTATAAAGAGCACTTTATCAGGCATGAGATCGGATGAAAAGAAAATGCAAACAAAACATTTCTCGAGATTACCTTCACAAACACATTCCTATAACAGCTTTGTGTCCGTAACACAGATCGACTGAAATTAAACAAACTGGTTTATGGCTGGTCCAAAAGGTGCATCTCTACCTTGCTCTTATCAGACCATTTAATGTTTGTTTATTGCACCAAATACTGTATATACAACACAATGTGCAATGTGGGACTTTTAGAAGGATATCTTGACAGAAATCAGTCCCTCCAGAAAAGCGTGATTATGCGATCACATGATTCAACGCATAATCAGCCAAAGTCCGCATATTTATGACCTTACAAAATGAACTGTATTGTTTTTAATTTATTACATTAAAATTAGCCGTTTTTATCTACATACACAGTGGGTCTCCTTAGATTTAAGTCGCCATTTTGCACTGTCATGTTTCTACAGTAGCCGTAAATGAACAAACTGTTTTATAGATCATGTTTTGTTATTGCGTTGTCCCAGTTGATGATGTGTTTGTCCTGTGGCGGCTAACATTGCTTCACTATGCGTTCCGAAAAAGCAGGGTGAGCTGTGTACTGAGCCATTGGTTGCAATTTACAATCTTACCACTAAATGCCGCTAGAAGTCCCACATTGCACCTTTAAATGCACACCGTGGAACTTTTTGGCCACTAGGGGGTGCTAGACATGTATTTTTTCACATCTAGCGCCCCTAGAGGCCACAAGCGCCGCAGCACTGTCGCAAAGGAAAAGAAGACAACTCTTTAGGTCACAAAGTGTGCCTTCCAGCATGTCATATGCATATAATTTCATGGGTTTTCTTTTATTTCAAACGCCAAAAGATGGCATAGCTCACGTTTTCAAGCCAGTTGTAATGGTGGTCGCTTGGTTAAAGTTTAAATAAAAAACTTGCCTTAAAGGGGAATCAAACCCGGATCGCCTGTGACGTAGGTCCATGACGCTACCACGGCGCCACATTGTCACATGATACAAGTTTTTCTCTAAACTCTCCAAGTAGCCTCCAGTAAAATTCACGTAAAAAAATAGTGTTCGGGCGCCAGACAGGACTTAAGTTATATATGCAATCAATATAACATTACTTACTAGTCATGACGGCCAAGTCAGCATCGGTCAGGAACCCCTCCTCCTCCCTTAGGCCGGTGACACACTGGATGCGTGGCGTGAGCGTCTCAGCTGCGTGGTGTGTCCGTTTTTAATTCGGCTTCCATGTTAACAGGTTAGAGCTTGCAGACTGTCTGCATGAGACGCGCGTCTCGAGCCGCGCGGAAAACGCGTGCTTGCTAGAAATAGAACCGACGCCTATTTTTCACGCCACAAGCAAGCGTCTTGGAAGCGTTTCCAGCCAAAATATATGTCACCTATAGCAACAGCAGCGCGTCAGCGCCGAGTCAGCCATGCTTCTGGTATGTACAGACACACAAAACGCGACGCAGCCGCCACGCAACTGACACGCAACAGATACGCCACGCATCCAGTGTGTCACCGGCCTTAGCTCACGCCAGCAAGCGAACGCTGGCCCAATATTGATCCTCGTCCTTCTTTTTACTCTCCCATTTTCTCTTTCTGTTCTCCTCCGATAAAACTTTGGGTTTATTTTTCTTAGTTACTGCTTCGCCATGACAAAAACATTAGGAAAATAAATAGTTGCGCTCTCACGTCAGTATTTGAGGAAGTGGAGGAAGTGACATATGCTGTAAAGCAGATTTTTGTAGTTTTTTTTGTGCTTGGGTTACTACCTGAAACCAGTGTTCGAATTATGTCAAAGCTTATGGGGGGTCCCCTAGCTAAGCCCCACCCCCCGGCCAAGCTCCTCCCCCCTCATTATAGGGTCGCTGTGATTTCACAACGTAAGATGTGATCGTCCTTGATCAACAATCATCTGATCCTGGTTTTAATCAAAGAAACCCCAAATTACCCTTAACTCAAACTCTAAAAAAATGTTTACCCCTAAAATTAGTGTGAAACACTGGCAAGGGCAGAACTTTTAAACAGAATAGGGGTGAAATAGGGTGGACTCATTCTTAAATTACATAATTTTACTATATAGTAGTGGTTAAATGGATGATTACATTGCGTTTTTTGAGTCATAGATCTAATAATTTTCGGAAATTATGAGCATATAAAAATAGAAAAGAACAAAGTTACAAATAAAGCAAGATCTAACAGTAGTATTTAGGTACATAAATAGAATCAAATGAATAATAACACTGTTTTCTTCACTGTATAAATTAAATATAATTAATCTTTTTAAAGATACATAATTTAAAGATAGTTATCATGCCACCAGGTTGAAGTTTGCTGTCCCCAGCACTCACAGCAGCCCCATTCGTGTAATTTGCGGGTGATATACGTCCCCACCGCTTTATGACCAAGTTGATTGTGCCCCAACTTCCGACCACGGAGTAATTCTTGCGTTCATAATCATAATTAGGGTCCATATTCATTTAAAACGCATGGACAACGCATGACGCGCCGCCGCCTTCTGCTTTTCAAAGCAGTCACCTGTGAACACGAGTTTTGTTTTAGACGCGTCTATATTTGAGTGCACTTGCTGCACGTTTAGATTTAAAATAAACTTGAGCGCAACTTGATACGAACGGCCTCTAAAAGGTAAATGTCGTATTTTTTTATATCTACCGGTAAGTTATATATGTAACAATGATTAATCTATTAATAGTTATTCTTCATCTATTTCATGCAAAACTCTAGGGGAAAAAATATAGGGGAAAACATTTGTTCCCTTTCAGCAGTTTTTGAATAAGGTTAATTGAATAATATTAAAATACCTTATGGTAGGGCTGCACGATTATGGCAAAATCATAACTGTTTTAGACTATTTGCATTGAAATGGAAATGATATTTTGGAAAATATATTAATTGCAAGGCTGCAAAGAATAGTGCACTGATGATGTAATTATATTATTTTAATATAGTCAGTGGTGAACTGAAGTGGGCCGGTCTAAGACATGAAACTCCAGGGCTGAAAATGAGTCCCACTTCGGCCATGCATGTGACATTTTTCAAAGGTTTAAAAAAACACATGCAAAAGATACTTTTTACAAATAATTATTTATTTCTGAAAGATGCGTAGTTGAGCGATAGGCTAAGTATTAAACAGACTATCATTTATTATCATTTAAGCGTGATTTCTTCTGCTTTCCCAATAAAATATTTTGTGTGACTGGGTTGACCAGCCGTCAGTCTGAGTGGATAGCTTTGCCACTGTTATGAAATAATTGTTTGAGAAGATTTTTTTAAAAACCCTTAAACCCTTAAGATTACTAAAGATTCTTACCGCAACTGAGGTAAAAAAATACTCCACACGCAGATAGAGACATTAACTCGTCTGTCAATTCCTCCAGAAAACAGATTGAGGCGCACTTGCGAGTTTCTATATTTCAGACAGAAGTCATTTGAATTATTTTATTGCGAAATTGGGACAAATAACGGACAGTATCGCTTTGTGACACGCAAAATGAGGATTTTAAATTTATATAGTATTTTAATTTTAATAAAAACCAGGGGACCCCCTAATTTATATTTTTGTGCTTTATGGGGGGTCCCTTAAGGCTTATAGGAGGTCCGGGACCCCCCAGACCCCCTTCAATTCGAACACTGTCTGAAACCCTAAGTATAAAAGTACGAGTAAAAGCAATACAGACCCCATCAGGCTATGGTAGACATGTCATTCAACCTATTTTAAGTCTTGAAAATATATTATGAAGGTTGAAAAACTACAAAGTGTCACTTTAAGGTAAAACACAAAAAAAGAAGCTTTACAGGCTTAACTAAAAAGTTTTGAAAGTTTGAATAAATTTAAGCGATTTCCGCTGAATTAATTGCCATTCCCACGACATTGAAATTCCCATGTTGCAGGCCGGTTTTGAGTGCTTGATTGTGGAGGATGCAGCAGGCTGCCACAATCTGGCATATTTATGTACTGAGGCTGTACAGCATCACTTCAACACTGCAGTTTTGATGCCTACAGCAGCTCTTTGAAATGCCCATAGAGTGCTCATTTCCACCGAGTGTCTGGATATTCCGCTTATAGCACTGTTCACAATCATTTGATCATAATTTAATAACCTACCACTGCCACAACCTGTAGAAATAGTACATAAATTAACTTTCAAATAACATTTTGCTCACCGCCTCTCCACACGCAGTAATAACGTTAATTTTGTGATTTAGGTGGAATCAATAATAGAAAAAATATATGTTTGTACCGTCAAGGTTGTAAATACAGCCGAGCACTGTTTTTAGTGCATTTTGAAGTAAATTGCAGGTATTGGTTAATCAATAAGACAAAGGGCTTTCTGCTGAAATACAGCATGTTGCACTAATGTGACAGAGTGGTGTAGTGAATTTGCCTCTGAATGTCTGAAAAAAATCAATAAAGTGCTGCCTTGCAGGTACGGTGGTTATGCTGCATGCTTTTTGAGGGGGGTTGGATGGTTGGGTCATTCTTATCTTGCCTAGGGGACCAGGATCATTAGATCTTAGTATGGGGGGAGATTGCATTCGAGAGTAATGAACACAGAAAAAACAAAGAAACAGAGACTGGATAGGAATGGATCCATTAGAAAAGCATTACATTTGCTTCTGTGGAGCAGAACAGTGCTTTATTATATGTATGCAGCACTCATATTGACTTATTTTACAATTTACAGAACAGGTAGTCTGAAACATCAATGCTTTATTCGTTCAATTCCTCACTGATTTAATTTTGTAATTATTATCTTTCCCATTGTAGTTTGACTGTTGGGGGAAGCTTAAAGAGTAACTAAACCCTAAACCAACTTTTTTTAGTTAATGATCTGTAAGAATGATGCTTTATTAGTGCTGTTCATTGATTTTAGTAAGTTTTTTGACATTTGGGTATAAAGTGTTTCAATACTACAATATATAGTGTAAAAACGTCTGATTGCTGCCCTCTTCAGGTTGAACGGTGGCTACTGCAGTTGAATTTTCCTATTGGATGTTGGGTCCAAAAAATGACTCGTGACGTAAGCAGGTTCAAGCTCACCACGCCCTTGTTACGATCTCACCACACACTTAGTTCGTCCCCTCTATCTTCGTTGGGATCTGCCCACTTTTCTTGCATTTTTCAAATATTGCCAGTGGGTGGAGTCACGCTCTCACCAGGGGTTTAGTTACTCTTTAATACGTTGAACATTATTATAATGTAGGCTACTTCAGTGACTGTAAGTTTTGTGCAATGTGGGTTAGAACAGTTGGGTTTACTTTAAGGCTACATCTTGTCTCTCTGTCTCTTTCTGTCTCACACACCCTATTTCTCAGTGTTAGTATGTGAGAGAGAGAGAGAGAGAGAGAGAGAGAGAGAGAGAGAGAGAGAGAGAGACATCTGCTCTCTAGAGGCAGAGCATCTCCAATGTGTGCATTGTCTTTAATCACATTTCAGAATGAATTATGTAAAAACGAGGGAGAAATCTGCTGGTGCTAGGACGGGTCTGCCGCTCTGCAGGTCCAGCACAGCCTTCTCTCTAAATAATGAACCCCCAGAGCCCATAAGAATTGGTGCAGAGAAAGAGATGGAGACAAGAGAACGGCATGATGGGAAGGGGGAGGGTTGGAAAAGACACAGGGATGAGGGAGAGATCAAACAGAGGAGGATAAATTAGAGTTTTAGGGATTGTATTTGTGTCTTTATCACAGTTGTTTTTAAATACTGTACAGCATACATAACCCATCCTTTGTCCGAATGCCTTTACCCAAAATATTAGCGCTTCTTAAAACTTCACGTAAATTCAATTAGAGGATTCAAAGTGTACAAATGATCCAGAATGTTTAAACGACAATTATCCTCAGTTTGGCAATTCAATTCAAATTAAATTATTTCTATTTCACAAATTTGCATTGAAGCAGCTACAGTAAATACTGTAATAATTTGTTTCAAAATAGAAAGATGACACTACATAAAATGTAGCCATTTAAAAAAAAATGGACAGGTGTCAGAAATACCTGTAATTTCATTTGAATGATAAATAGACAGGTAATGGACAAAACTGCTAACAAAAAATGTTACATCCTGCCTCACTATAGACCATTTCAAAAGATGTAAACAACACTGGTCCAGAAGCACTTCCTGTTTCAGTTTTTTAATACTAGATAAACGTTGGGATAAAATACAACCAACAGAACACATAGAACTGAGTCAAAAAGTTAAACAAACATCTTAAAGATAATGATATATGTGTGAAATAAAAAAACATTCATAAACTGGAACAGGAAGTGCTTCTGGACCAGTGTTGTTTACATCTTTTGAAATGGTCTATAGGAGCTCTTACCATATTCCTGATTCTCCACTGCTTCCTGCTTTTTGACTCATTTCATTATTTACTGTATACTCATCCATCATCATACTGGACAGGAAATAATTACAGATATAGCTTATCTAGCAAACTACTAATGGGTATTCAGGGGATATACCATTAAAGAAAGAGACTTATGACATTAACACAGTCTGTCCTCAGTGGAGGAAGGGGCAAACAGGCCAAGCATCAACAGCTCAGTGTCAGTGAACAGAGACAGGTTTGTAAGTCATGCTATATGCACCTGTAAATGTCATGGATATATTTTTGATGATCTCATTTATGCTGATGGCATCTGTATTTGAAAACACGTGGCTATTAGTGTAAAGACTTGAGAGGTGAAAAGTGCAAAAGATGGTAAGACGTTTGGAGAACCGAATGTTGGATAAGAGAAACCTGTCCTTAAAGGTCTTGTTACGCTTACCTCTGTTCTTTTGTTCACCCTTCTCTATTCTGTTGTTGTTCACCTATACGCTGTCTGTGGCATCAGGAATTGCTCTTTGAGTGAAACTACACCATGGTCTTCTTCAAACCCAGCACATTCTCCAAAAAATGCTGTTTTCTCAACCAGGTGTTGGGTCAAAAAGGGACAACATCAACTCGTTGGGTTGTTTTAACCCATTGTTGAGTCAAATATAAAAAATTAGGTTAATTTAACCCAACGGATGTGTTTGTCACTTTTTGACCCAACACTAGTCTGTTGCAGTAATGCTATGTTTACTCTAAGTCATGGGAATAATTTATATTGTCCTAATGCAACATGAAAATGTGATTAATCAAACTTTCACAAATGTACTGTAAATTAAAAGGATAGTTCACCCATAGTTCACCCAAAATTCAGTTTACTCATCCTCATGTTGTTACAAACCTGTATAAATGTCTTTGTTCTGATGAACATAAAGGAAGATTGAGGGATGTTTGTAACCAAACCGATTAGAATCCCTATTGACATCCATAATTGATAAAAGACTACTATAAAAGTCAATGGGGCTTCTGATCAGTTTGAGGGTGAGTAAATGATGACAGAATTTTCATTTTTGGGTGAACTATCCCTTTAAGGCAAATGTTAAAGAACTATGTTAAATTAATAAATTGAAATATTTAGTATTTACATTTAAATGTATTTTTATATTTTAATGTTGCAACATGAGACTCTCATCATATTTATAACGAGGCATAATACTAATTTTAAGCTTTTTATTGTCCTCAGAGATTGGTTGTCATCAAAAGTTTTAAAGGGGACATATCATGAAAATCTGTTTTTTTTCACGATTAAGTGCTATAATTGGGTCCCCAGTGCTTCTATCAACCTAGAAAATGTGAAAAAGATCAACCCAGTAACTTAGTTTTGATAAACCATTCTCTGCAAGCGTGTGAAAAAATAGGTGATCGAAATTTGGCTCCCCCTGTGATGTCAGAAGGGGATAATACCACACCTTAATCTGCACTATCCAACCACGACACTGCCATTTAGTGCAGAGATCAGCTCATTTGCATTTAAAAAGACACATACAAAACGGCAAATATTTGCTCACATAATAAATTATCTATATGGTATTTTAAACTTAAACTTCACATATGTACTCTGGGGACACCAAAGATTTATTTTACATCTTAAAAAAGTTTTGTGAAATGTCTCCCTTAAACTGATATTTTATTAAACTAATCCATTGTAAAGCATCAGAATTTATTTTGTGAAGAAACCAGAGAAGAATCCTGATCTGAAAAGATGTGCTTTACTTTATACCTGCTGCTCTTCATAAGACATTGAAATATTATGCAATACCCTCTTCTTTCAATCTTTCCATTCATCAGTCTAGATCAGTGTCAAATGGCCTTTCTTTCTGATTTAGCAGTTAAGTGCAGTAACCTTGAGTTTCTGATGTGCTAAAGGTTTATTCTTTTAAGGATCAATGTGAACAGATGTAGTTGGTTTAGTTTTAGTCAGCTTCTGTATGCACATTGATGCTGTGAGGCAGCAGTGATGTGTGATTTGTGCATGCTGGGATTTTCCCTCTGTTTCTTATCACTTTCTTTTCCTGCCTCCTCTGTTTTGTCTCTCTGTATGCTGCCTATTTCCTGTGATGTGTTAGTAATGTTGACACCAAGGAACTGTGCGGTGAGTATCAGAATAACTGGATGTTGTTTATAAGACTGGAAAAGTTTTATTTGCATGGATTTATTTGTTTTATTTTGGCTGACAGACCATCAGGCTTATATTTGGATATTTATTTTGAGATTATCACCATTGATGGTCAAATTATTTATTGGATTGGAGTGCTTAGATGCCTCTGACCAAATGCTTAAAGATTAAAGAGAGTACAGGTGTTTATCTGTGCTTTTTAATAAGAAAAGAAAACACCATGATCATCCAGTCACCTGTTCAGACTAAGTGTTGGGTGTGCACATTTTTGGATGGTAAAATACTTCATATACATATGAAGTATGTATAAATATTTTTTTTAAAAGTGGAGTGTCCTTTAAAGTAAAATCATGCCCTTTGTTTTTATTAATTTATCGTTTGTACATTTCTGAAAGATCTTTAATAGTTTTGCTTCACCTCTGCCCTCTGTTAATCAGACTACTTTGCCAACCACATGGGAGATTATGAAGGTGTGCTGGCATCTTTGGAGACCCTCAACCTGGCAATCCTCAAAGCCATGGACTTCACCAAGAAGGTCAGTGTCCTAAACATTAACCAAACTGAGTTTGTACCATGAGGAAACTCCTGTTGTTCAGTGTTAACTTTTAATAGTTTGAAATTTAAAGGCATTCTCAATATAAATCTTGTCTCAGATGTTTCTTGTGAAATTCCTTATGAGAAATGTAAAAAAAAGTGAAGAAGGAAATCATAGCATATAAAACAATTGAAAGACCTTGGCTGTTTCTTAAAATGCGTTCTTCAGCGATCTTGCGTCCTTGTGTTCTCGCTCTACGTCATCATTAGCCGTTGAAGTTCAAAGAACGCATGAAAATAACCGGAAGTGTTCTTGATATTGAGGATGAATCGAGTGCAGACTTGTGCACTGAAATCACTTTACGCCCCAGAAGTCATTGCGGCAAAACAATGCCGGAGGTCAGGTGACCCTAGACCACAAAACCAGTCAAAAGTAGCACAGGTATATTTGTAGCAATAGCCAACAATACATTGTATGTGTCAAAATGATACATTTTTTTAATGCCGAAAATCATTAAGATATATAAATATCATGTTCCATGAAGATAATTTGTAAATTTCCTACCGTGAATATAAAAAATATTTATCATTTAGTAATGTGTTGCTAATGACTTTATTTGGACAACTTTTAAGGCGATTTTCTCGATCTTTTGATTTTTGTTTTTTCACCCTCAGATTTAAGATGTTTAAATAGTTGTACAGTATCTCAGCCAAATATTGTACAATGGAAAGCTTGGCCCACAAGATACCTCATAAGGGTCAATTTTTTGAAATTGAGATTTATACATCATCTGAAAGCTGAATACATTTTATTCAGCTTTCAGATGATGTATAAATCTCAACTTCAAAAAATTGACCCTTATGATGTGTCTTGTGGTCCAGGGTCACATTTGTGTCTTTTTTAAGCTATCTTTGATAAAAGTACCCTTAGATATCTCTTAACACCTACCATAAGATCTATTAAGATTTTCAAACTCTTACAAAACTTTATAAACGCATCATTCTTACTGTAAATCTTGATAGATTGCGGTAGCTTGGTGAATTATTGTAAATCACATCTCCCAATGTGTTTTCTATTAGAGGTCTAAAAACAGAAAGCCATTATCTATAAGTATACTACAGTAAATCCCTTTTCAGATGAGGAATAGATGCGGTGAGACAGTTAAGAGTGTGTGTGTCTGAGGACGAGAGGGGGAGAGAGAGAAAGCGAGCATGCTTATGCTCTCCTTGCGAAGTCTCTCCCACAGTATCACCTCTTGTTTCGAAGCTTGGCTTGCATTTTTTGTTTGTGGTTTTCTTCATTAGCAAGCTGGTGCTCAGTTAGACAGCAAAGAAAAACACTGAGCTTTAGCCACCACAGAACTGAGCCACTCTCTCTGTCCCACTTGTTTCTAAATGAGTATGTACTGTAATCTGATTTATAGCAGACATAAAAATTCTCTCTCTTTCTCTCTCTCTCTCTGTACTAAAGCTCTTATTTTCCTTCTGCTTGTCTTGTGTTTTTCTGCTTGTATTTCACACCCCCACCCAGCAATGCTGGCAAAAATAATTGATGTCACTGTGATCCTTATTATTACTGCAGGTTAGCGTTTTTAAATACCTAGCTGAACGATAGCTGTAAAATATCTGGCCCAATACAAACCGAATTTGATTGTTAAAAATGTATGGCCCTTTTAGGGAACAGTGGTCAGTGTTAGTTTTGTCTGTGTACAGTATGTGGGCGCACGCTTTTGTTGCCTATTTGAAGCTTTGCAGCAGTAGCTTCTGAGATCCAAAACTGTGTGTTTTAATGCAAACAGACCCCTGTGATTCTTTTTTTACCACTATGTGTGCGTTAAGGTCTCAACAAGTGTTTGTAAGCGCACAATATGGCTTTTTTATCTCTTTCCTTTTTTTCTCTATTGTTTCTTCATCCACCCCTGACATCCTGCTATATGTATAATGTTTTTGCAGCTGCAGCAATGTCTTCCTTGTGATTGAACTTTTTAGGACTCAGGTGTTAAATTTCACCAGTGTACCATTCCACACCATTGTTACAATGTTGTTTTATAATATTAGAAAAAGATTGAAAAATGTGATTAAAGAGAGTACAGGTGTTTGTCTGTGCTTTTCAATAAGAAAACAAAACACCATGAACATCCAGTTACCTGTTCAAACTAAGAGAGCTAAAAGTGTTGGGCGTGTGCACATTTTTGGATGGAAAATACTAATATATGCAGAGGTACCTATAAGTAATGTCTTGTAGGTTTATTTCTTTCCAAAAAGTAAAATAAAACACTGAGGGGCAGTTTCCTGGACAGGGTTTAGGTTAGGCCTTATTAATATTAGGCCATTTAGGAATTTTTTACAAACATACCTAACAAAAAATACTACAGGTGTGCATTTTAAGACAAAACAATGTCAACAACATATGTTAAAATTAAACAGGATGAAGTGTTTTTAAATTAAAGCAGCTCAATCATGCATTTTTAGTTTGGGACTTAAAAAGCCCTGTCCAGGGAAACTGGCCCTGAGTCTAATGCAGGGTTCACACCAGAAGCGTAAGAAGCGGCAAGCGCAAGTGATTAACATGATAAGTCAATGCAAAGATGCGATTAGGCATCCTGTGGCGCGGTACACACGGTAAGCGTGGCGCGAACGGCGAATTCAGCGTTGCCGGGGGAAATGCGGCAGTTGAAAAATCGGAAGTTCAGCGGATTTCTGCGCCGCGTTAACCAATCAGGACCTTGCTGTAGTAGTGACGTGATTACAGGAAGCGAGCGGAGTGGTGGTGTTGCAGAAGCCCCTCCCATGATGCGAATTTCCGTGTGTTTGTCTCGAATGACTAGAATTTCAAGCCGCGCGAAAGTGAAGCGAGTAAACTCAAATGTTCATGCGTCCAACTACGCGAGAATAGCACGTTATTGTCGCCTCTACCACGGCTGGTGTGTGAATGCACCATAAGATGCTGTCAAATGAATAATATTGTTTTCGTTGTGTAAGTAATCTCAAGCATGCACCATCATTTTATGAACATTAGCATTCATTCTTTTAGTCCAGCCAATAACAGACTGTTTTCTAATAATTAATATTTTTGCCTTTTCCTTTTGGTGTCACTAGAGGAAATTATTTATTAAATTAGCAAATAATTATTTTTGCTGCTCTCTATTAACAGATTAAAGTAAGATTATCATATATACAGTATGTTTAGATGTCTGTGTGTGGGATGGAGATAAATGGGGACACACACTGTGTGTCAACCACTTGGCTATGTATATATGTATGTATGTATTATGTATGCATGTAGGTAAGCATGTAGTTATACACACACACACAAACACACATACACACACCAGCAACACTCTGCATAGTGTCAGGCTAACAGAAACTGTAATCCATTATACAGGACAGCAGCAAAACCACAAGCCCGGGATCATGGATAATTTTTTTGCGCAACATATTGGTGTCATTGACATATCAACCTACAACCCCAAATCAGAAAAAGTTGGGACACTGTAAAAATTGTGAGTAAAAAAGGAATGGAATAATTTACTAATCTCATAAACTTATATTGTATTTACAATAGAATATAAATAACATATCAAATGTTGAAAGTGAGATATTTTGAAATGTCATGCCAAATATTGGCTCATTTTGGATTTCATGAGAGCTACACATTCCAAAAAAAGTTGGGACAGGTATCAATAAGAGGCCAGAAAATGTAAATATACATATAAGGAACAGCTTAAGGACTAATTTGCAACTTATTAGGTCAATTGGCAACATGATTGGGTATAAAAAAGCCTGTCAGAGTGGCAGTGTCTGTCAGAAGTCAAGATGGGCAGAGAATCACCAATTCCCCCGAATGCTGCGGCGAAAAATAGTTTGCTGAGTTTCTCAGAGAAAAATTGTAAAGAGTTTGAAGTTATCATCATCTACGCTGCTAAATATCATCCAAAGATTCAGAGAATCTGGAACAATCTCTGTGCGTAAGGGTCAAGGCTGGAAAACCATACTTGATGCCCGTGATCTTCGGGCACCTTAGACGGCACTGCATCACATACAGGAATGCTACTGTAATGGAAATCATAACATGGGCTCAGGAATACTTCCTAAAAACATTGTTGGTGAACACAATTCACCATGCCATTTGCCGTTGCCGGCTAAAGCTCTATAGGTTAAAAAAGAAGCCATATCTAAACATGACCCAGAAGCGCAGGCGGTTTCTCTGGGCAAGGCTCATTTAAAATGGACTTTGGTAAAGTGGAAAACTGTTCTGTGGTCAGACGAATCAAAATTTGAAGGTCTTTTTGGAAAACTGGGACGCCATTTCATCCGGACTAAAGAGAACAATGACAACCCAAGTTGTTTTTAGCACTCAGTTCAGAAGCCTGCATCTCTGATGGTTTGGGGTTGCATGAGTGCGTGTGGCATGGGCAGCTTACACATCTGGAAAGGCACCATCAATGTTGAAAGGTTAATCCAAGTTGTAGAGCAACATATGCCCTCATTCAGACGTCATCTCTTTCAGGGAAGACCTTGCATTTTCCAACATGACAATGCCAGACCACATACTGCATCAATTACAATGTCAAGACTGCATAGAAGAGGGATCTGAGTACTGAAATGGCCAGCCTGCAGTCCAGATCTTTCACCCATAGAAAACATTGATCGCATCATAAAGAGGAAGATGCGACAAAGAAGACCTAAGACAGTTGAGCAACTAGAAGCCTGTTTCACCCCACTCACTAAACAAAACTGAAATAATTTTTTTTTTGACATTACACAATGATACATGGGCTACAGCTTCAATTTATTCCCTGTTCCTCTATCACAGCCATATCTGTGGAGATTTAAACCTTTCCTCTATCTCAGTTGCATGAGAGAGCATGATGTTAATAATCCAATATCCCAGTCTGAAACCAAAGAGATGTTTGTCGCAGGCACTTGTATCGGTCCTCTTATGCCTCCCCAGTCCTCTGTTCTCTAGAGAAGGTTAAAGGCTGCTGCTAATTATTAATGTAAATGTGTTTTCATACCACACATGAAATATTCATGTTCTTGCGCACCAGGCATCAATTTGCACAGGAGCTTATACGTGCATTTTTAGTTGTGTGATTATGTGTAGGGACACACTTGTGTTTTGACTCAGTGAGAATGAATGATTTATTTCTCACACATCTGAAGTTGGTATCTGTCGTGTGCTATAACCGATTTAGATTTAGTTTTTATTGATGCTTCTTTTTATGGTCTCTATTGGTTCCCTATCGAGAGCGGTCACTCGACATTGCGTCCGCTGACTTAGTTAGTTATGCTTTAATTAAGTCACAATTAAAATACATCTAGTAAAGTTAGTTAAGAACTGACAGCTGTAGCCTATATTTAATGGAGGTTTGTTGCAGTGTCTTTTGTAAACGCTTCCTTCTCTCTGCCTCTTTAATTCTCTCCACCGAGTAAACAACACAAGAGCACTGATGTCAGAATGGAGAACATTTTTCTTCTTCTGCTTCAACCTGTCAGAACCACAGAGCAAGGTACCAAGATCAGTGCCAACGATTAAGTCAAAAACCTCCCGACTGTCTTATCTGTATTGTACGCACAACTGATTTGTCGTTCAAATCCGTGAGCTTGTTCGCTCAGTTGTCGTTGTTCACGGACGAGTCATCTTGATGTTGTACCGGCTTGTGTGTTTTGGAGTGAGCAGAAGAAGCACAGTATATTGTCAGTGTTTGATGTGCTATTTATAGAAAACGGATGAAAGCAACATTTTGACAACATCAGCGACGCTGCAGATCACTGATAGCCCATCTTGTAAAGATTGCTGGCAGATTGTCTACTATACTATATGTGATGCTGTCTTGTGTTGTAAGATGAATTCTGACAAAGTATGCATAATAGTAAAGCATTACATTCATAAGCAACAATGGTTGATTGTTTAAGATTTGTGTGTCATTTTCGAAAAAACCACGCAGGCAAGTAACAGATAAAAAAGCCTTTATTCAAACACACAATGGCCATCATTACCTCTGCCATGGTGAAGCTAAAGTATAATACTTATACAGAACATGGTTTTAATTGGCCATTTAGCGACTGGAAGTGGCTAAATCAGGATGCCATTGGGGAAGATGCTAGAAACAAGAGAATAGCAAGAATTCATTAAACACATTTCATATTTCTTATCCGTTGCCTGTCCTGCACAAACCATTTTAATGAGCTACTCTCATTAGTTAGTTCTTAGTATGCCTGGACTTTACATTTTTAACTCTGAGCTTCTTGTTAGGACTTAAAATAGAGAAGCGTATCGAGCTCCCTTTCTCTGCTTTTTTATTTAGGGCTAAGATTTGGGTTTAACAGTGTTAACAATGATACAAGTTTCAAAACGATTGAAAGCGTTGCATGTTGAATATTTCTTCTTATCTTTTTCCTCACATATCCATCTGTCTTCTATTTGAGTAGTCTTTTATCCTTCCTGTTCAGGCTCCTGTTCGACGTTGTGCTATAAGCATGTTTTTCCATGCATTGAACTGCGTGACTTGTCGGTAGAAGAAAGCACAGTTATCGTAGGTGTTGCTGCTGTTTAAAATGGAAATGCAGAAATTCATTTGAATGCAGAGCGCCTTTTGAACAGGGTGCACCCCGAAGCCTTTGTTTGATGCCTGAGTTGATATTAATGAGGCTGTCACATGGCAAACAGTAATTATGCATACTGGATGGGACTTTGGTAGCATGGAACAGGGTGGGCTGGGAGTTTTTTTATACAAGTTTACCTGGATTTGCAGAGATTGACAAGGATTGTTCATTGAGGGATGTGGCAGATGGTTTTAGGATCGCTTGGTAATATAATCAACTTAGCAGTTGTCCTGACACTAAGGTGGTAATGTACAAGAGTTTCTGGAGGTTTTTGATTCTTGAAGCATAGATTAAATCCTATTTTTTTTTTTATAAATCTATTACTACTTTTGTACATTAAAGGAATATTCCATTTTCTTAAAAGAAAAATCCAGATAATTTACTCACCACCATGTCATCCAAAATGTTGATGTCTTTCTTTGTTCAGTCGAGAAAAATTATGTTTTTTGAGGAAAAAAATTGCAGGATTTTTCTCATTTTAATGGACTTTAATAGACACCAACAATTAATACTTAACACGTAACAGTTTTTTTCAACGGAGTTTCAAAGGACTCTAAATGATCCCAAACAAGGCATAAGGGTCTTATCTAGCAAAACGATTGTCATTTTTGACAATAAAAATAACAAATATACACTTTTAAACCACAACTTCTCGTCTAGATCCGGTCCAGCGCGACCTAACGTAAATGCGTAGTGACGTAGGGAGGTCACGTGTTACATATATAAAACGCACATTTGCGGACCATTGTAAACAATAAACTGACACAAAGACATTAATTAGTAACATTCCACTTACAACAACGTCGGAACGGTCCTCTTTCAACACACTGGTAAACAGTGGGGGCGGAGTTTCGCGTTCGTCCTCTGTGACCTCTTGACGTCATGACGTATTGCTTGGGGTCACGCTAGCGCATCACGACCGGATCTAAACGAGAAGTTGTGCTTTAAAAGTGTATATTTGTTATTTTTGTTGTCAAAAATGACAATCGTTTAGCTAGATAAGACCCTTATGCCTCGTTTGGGATCGTTTATAGACCTTTGAAACTCCGTTGAAAAAACTGTTTAGTGTTGAGTTAAGTATTAAATGTTGGGCTCTATTAAAGTCCATTAAAATGAGAAAAATCCTGCAATGTTTTCCTCAAAAAACATAATTTCTTCTCGACTGAACAAAGAAAGACATCAACATTTTGGATGACATGGTGGTGAGTAAATTATCTGGATTTTTCTTTTAAGAAAATGGAATATTCCTTTAATGTTTTATGGATGCATTGATCAGGATTTCTGCAATAGAGATATATACGTTATATACGCTTGATGGGGATGGGAAGGCTGTCGTGCTGCATGTTAGGATTGGAGCGTGCAACAATAGAATATACCCATGTACTGTAGCAGGATTTTAATGACAATGTGTATTTGTTGGTGATAAACCTTGGTGCCTTTTGTTTCTATTTTAAACTTTGTCCCATGTAGAGCAATGCTGTGATTCTGTGAACATCTGATGTCCCAAATAGAGGTGAAATATATTTCCGGGAAATAATATTTTCTAAGCTGCAGGTGGGGCAGAACTGTTCTTCTTTCTCATTTCATGCTGACCTGAGGTGAGGAGATTTGGCCGTTACCCTATTATGTGTACAGTGTCCACACCCTGTGCACAGTCACACTCACTTTTGCTCATTTGCTTTTGTATCTATCTACCGTGGTACCTCGGTTACCTAGTTTCCCTGGGAACCACTTATAGCATTCAAAGGTTACTTAAGAAAAAATTATATGACGCCTGTAAAGAACACAGCATACTGCAGATTTTTGATTGCTGAATGATACTTAACAATTAAACGTCATGCAGCGCTGCTAAATGTAGTCATTAAAATTAAATTTTAAGAGCATAGGGTAGTAGATATGAATAGGTTGTCAAGTGAAAGTATTACGGTTTTGTTCAACTCTAAAATATAAAAAAGTGTTGCATGAAATGAGCATGAGTAAATCATTGCAGTATCTTTTGAGTAAACTCATGTTTTGAATTCTTTCTATAGCTGCAAGTTGAGAACTAAACAGGTGATCCAAATATAATATACAGCTTTGCTTCAGAACAACGAATTACAACAACAAGAAAGTAAAAACTAATAGTGCTTTTCAGCACATAAATCTGCAGTTATATCGTCTGGATGTGCATTTCACTTTGGTGAATTACTACTATACGCAGAGGTAATTTAATTTATTACTCATTGGGTTTCTGTGGAAGACTATAGTATACTGTGTTTTCACCCATTGGCTGTATCCAGCTATCACATACAGTGGGCAGTACTGTACTAGACCTTTTTAAGGATATAAATGCCCACTGCTAAGGTAAAGATCAAAAACATTTCACAAACAATAACTAGATTCATTTTGAACTTTCTTTATTTTAAGCATTAAAGCACAGATTTTTTTATGAATATAAAGTTTAATGAATATGTATGAGGAGGCAAGCTTCGAATTCAGATGCATGTGCATGTTTTTATGTTTGCCAATGGCTTAAGGATTTCCTTGAGCTGCATGGTTCAGCACTAATTAGTCTGGTTCAATGTCCAGAACTGCCGTATGTTATAAATTGTTTTTGAACATTGCTTTGGCATCACTTGCGTATTGGTCTCATATGAGAAAGTTCATGCCAGAGGCAGTTCCAGGAAACACAGTTAATCACACAATTGTTTTAAATGGAAATGTTTCCAAAGTAATTTTTCTACACAAAATCAATATGCATTGAAAATCTTTTGCAAAATAGAAGGGTATTCTTTCGGCCCTGATTTGTAAATATATACAAGATTGCTGCTTTCCTCTTAGTGTATTTCAGTATTCAGTATCTTTCCATCTCTTTACTGTATCTAAGGTGTGAAGTGGTAATGTCACAGGCATGTGGAGCTGTCGGCATTATGCTGGAAATCTCAGCCGTCATTCATTACTGTCCTGACATTCATCTCTCACCTGCCAGTGTGTGTGAAATGCAGCCTGCGCTCCATACGCTCCAGCGCAGCCCGGTCAGAGTTAAGGGCTACCACTGCGCTTCACTTGTTTATTAAACTGCTGAGGCTCCTTCTGTAAATCTCCGTGCTACTGCATTTTATGATAAACTGCAATCCACAGCACGAGATGTTTGTCTCACGTTGTGTTTTATGGCTCATTGCGATGGCTTGAGAATCGTGAACTCTATTGCCTGAATCCTACACGGCATTTCATTAAGGTTCATTGCTGGTCAAATTCATTGCCTGTGTCAATAAAACAATCCCAGTGAGATATGCTGACCTTTGCTTACACCTACAAAGCAAACAGTCTACCAGCTAAAGTCCTTTTTAGTGATTTATAGTTTTCTATATAAAATCGTCATGCGTAATGTAAAGAACATTCTGTTAAAATATAACCTTGATATCTTTAATATTGACAGAGTAAGTAAAATCTTTGATATTCAATTTTTATGCTCCTAGTCTTATCATAAGAGACTTAATATTGTGGTAATTGTGTGGTCCCTTTCTTTATGGTGGAATTAAAAGAAAAGAAGATGACATTTACTGACCATTATATGACTTTCTTCCTTTTAAAGGGATAGTTCGGCCAAAATCTGATATTAAACCCATGATTTACTCACCCCCAAGCTGTCCGAGTTGCATATGTCCATCGTTTTTCAGACAAACACATTTTCGGATATTTTAGAAAATGTTTTAGATCTTTCAGTTAATTAAATGTAATATTACAGGGTCCACGACCTTCAAGTCCAAAAAAAGTGCGTCCATCCTTCACAAATTAAATCCAAACGGCTCCAGGATGATAAATAAAGGTCTTCTGAGGGTAATCCGCGCGGTGGTGTTGTAGAAATATCCATATTTAAAACTTTATTAACGAAAATAAATACCTTTCCGGTAGCGCCGCCATCTTAGACTCCTCTGTATTCAGGAGAGAGTATTAGCGTAGTGTACGCACTTTTCTTAGTGACCTATGACAAATTCGGAGTGCGGGGGCACAGAGCAGCAGCAGAGTAACCCCCGTAGGCTGCGTAAGCTCTCATCCTGAATGCGGACGCGACTAAGATGGCGGTGGTACCGGAAGGTATTTATTTTCGTTAATAAAGTTTTAAATATGGATATTTCTACAACAACACCGCGTGGTTTACCCTCAGAAAATCGTTGTTTATCATCCTGGAGCCGTTTGGATTTATTTTGTGAAGGATGGACGCACTTATTTTGGACTTGAAGGTCGTGGACCCCGTAACATTACATTTTATCAACTGAAAGATCTAAAACATTTTCTAAAATATCCGAAAATGTGTTTGTCTGAAAAACGATGGACATATGCAACTCGGACAGCTTGGGGGTGAGTAAATCATGGGTTTAATATCATTTTTGGCCGAACTATCCCTTTAAGGAACACAGAGAAATTTTAAGCAATTTTCCATGCACCTTTAATAGAAACTTGATTTTTTTAATCTAGGGCCCCGCTGTCCTTTTAAAACACTCCCTTTCATCACTGCTTCGCATGCATTGTGTGGATGAAGAAGGAAAGTCTGATGATGCTTTGTGTTTTGTACAGATTGTAAATACTTGCCTCATCATCATCATGGCTTATAGAGGTAAGCACAATAGTGCAGCCCACAGCTGGAGCCGCTGATTTCCTGTCTGCTGTCTCAATCAATGAGCTTACGAAACTGTCCTACCGTGACACAGATATTTGGACCCATGTTTGCTCATCACCTAAACTAAATCTGTCACTGTTATAGAGTCCTGTCTTTGTGAGGATAATTCCCCAACATCAAAACGCCTGATTAAAATTGCCTGGAAAACACTGCAAGAGGTGATTATAATTAGAGCCCATGTTCTTGTTTGCTGGTGGTGGCTACAGTTTCAGAACAATCATTTTCTCAGCAATGCCTCCCACTGCATGTGGGGTGTGAAGAAAGATTTGCACTTTGCAGTCGCTTGTTTTAGAGTACTTTATATATATATTCACTTTTTTAAACAAGTACCCTGCTATGACCTGCTATGAAGCCTAACCTTGTGAGATGCCCTCAGGAATTCAAATGTCAAACCGTAAAAGGTCAAACCCACCGAGTATTTGATTGACATGTATTTAGTCATCTGATTTAATAAGGTTTGCTTAACAGAGTGATTGAGAGAATAGAGCTGTTGTCTGGGGTTTTCTCTTTCCTTCACAAGAAAGATGGGAGCTATTTGGCAAAAAAGATGATTGTTAGGTGCATCTGCACATTGAGCTTGTGTTCTTTTCATTACTGAATTACATTGTGGTTTGCGGTGTTGCCAGCCTCTAATTCAGAGGCATAAGCTGAAATTATGATGCCTCACGTTGATTGCTGCTTTGCATAATTTATGCTTTTCTCATACAGTAATTAATGCGTTTACACCATTGAGATTTTTTTTCTTTACATTTTTGGCTTTGTTTAATATAAGTACATTGAAACGGGGGAAAACAATATGTGATCTCTTAAATCTATCTAACCCTTTCTTCTCTCAACTGCTGTATTACAAAGTTGTCACAGGTGCAGGGAATGGATGGCATTTACATTTGGGCATTTGGTGACTTACAATAGTAAAAAAAAAACAATAAAGCGATTATTATGGAGGCATTGATATGATGAGTGCAATACAAATATTATAGTATCAGGTAATCATTCACAATTCTGAATGAATATTGTATGATTTTGTGTAATGTTTTTGTTTGTAAAATAAAAGTATTTTATTCAGTAATTGTTAACTAGTAGTTGCTCATATTCATATTCGTAGGCTAAGTAATAACAATTAACAATCTAGAAAGGCAATGTGTGTCTGGCCAAAGATACTGGATATAATAAGATTGATCATATTGATAATCTATTACGATATATAGGGGACAATGCAACGCCCAATATTACCGCTCTGGCTACTAAAGTTGAAGGGTCCATGCACAATAGCTGAAACAATGTCAAAAAATGTTACGGTTGAGGTCAGGTCAAATTGTTTGTCAGAAATATGTTGTTTATTTGCACGAGAATTTAGAGATATCTGTCTTTCCCCATGACTAAAATAAATGCCCAGAGGTGCTACAAAGATGGACATCTAGTGACACCTAACTTCCCTAAAAGGATTTATTATTTATTTCTTTTAAAAGACATTAAAAAATACATTTAATTTTATTTAACAACCTGAATATTTTAATGAAACCATCGAACTACAGTGTACAGTTTTATTTAGTCTACAAAAGTTTACATTTACACATTTGACAGATTCTTTAATGCAAAGCGACTTGATGGTGTATTAAATTTTTTATATTTTTTAATCATGTATGTTTCTTGTGCCTGTATTGAGCTACCAAAACACAAAAGTTGAATATTTACTTGTTTTTAATTATCTTTCTAAACAAGATCAACATCTAACCTCTAACATCCTGGGCCATTAACAATCTAAGCGAATTGTCTAAAGCGCAAGGCGCACGGTGTAAAAAGGTTTTTCCGATTCCACTTTTGCTAATTTAATGATCTGAAAAATGGTTTGTGCACCAAGCGCACAATCTTAAAGGGTTGTTCCTATTCTCGTAATGAGTAATGGGTGTGTTTTCGGCGTAACGTGCAACCAATGAGAGTCTCAGTTCTCATCCCCTTTAAAAGTAAGTTGCGCTGGCGCCATGCCGATTCCCTATTTAGATGGCGGAATTTGTAAACTGAAAACCTAAGCTGAGGAAGAAGATCATCAGTTTAAGATTGATGTTAAAAAATTGTGTTGTTTTCATTTGTATTGAAAATGTTTTTTTTTTTGTATTAAAACCTTTAAAAGTCGTTTTCTTTCAGTCATGGAAGTAAAATTAGCAGGCTTTTAATAGCTGTACATGTATGGATTTTTAAAAACATTTTTACAAATATGCAAGAAAAGGTTTGTACTCTAAAAATACTTTATTTGTAACAAACAGGAGATAAAGAATTTACAAACGTGTAGCATAAAAACAAAAACATTTCAGAATAGATGCAATACTTGCATTTGTTTAAAGCAAAACATTTAATTACTTACCAGGCTACAGGTGAAGCTGCTCTTTACGCCTGCTAACATCTCATAATCGGTCCTCATTTATGTCCAAGAGACCCAATAAGAATCTTTTTCATTTGAATCCTTTATTTTTCATATTTAAAAACGTTTGTGGGCTGCTGCGCATCCATGTGTGTGATAAGCAATCGCACGTTGTCGTCCCGTTTATAGGAGCATATTACTAACGCGCTTATTAAATAACAAGAACAATATTGCGCCATTGAGTTTAGACTTTAAACCAGGATTTAGTTGGTCAGTGGTGTAGTATATTTTAGTTTCCTCAAAATAGCAACGCACCAACAATGCGCCTGAACACACCTGGTTTTCAGACCAGAACGCCCATGGGCGCAAATGCATTTGCAATGTGCAATGTGGCACTAACTGTGAAAATGATCATTGTGCCGGGTTCAAACTAGCAAACGACACTTGCGCCGAGCATTGCGCTACATTGCACCAGGTGTTTGATAGAGCCCTCTTGTCTGTATACTGTAGCTTGACTAACTTTCTTTGTAACCTTACCAGTGCTGAATCCAATCCCACTCACTTGGTCGAAGAAACATGAAATGGCTGATAGCGTGACTATGCCTACACTTTTTCTATACTTTATATTAAAAAGAAGACAAGAGACAAATGAAAGCAGTAACTGTATCAAATTAACTTTTATCTTTAAGATTTCAGAAACTGTGTTGGGTGAACCAAAAATGCTTTGTGTAAGACACCTGCAGACCCCAGCGGAAAACAAGTGTGAATTTTATCTTTCTGCATTGGACACCCACACATACAGACGCTCACAGACAATAATGGATACACGGCTCAATCATTCCTTTCCTACAATAGGATGTCTGTATTGTCATCTCTTCATTTTCTACCAGACTAGGATTTAATCCTGGCTTTGTAAACTCTCAACAACTGTGATCCGGTGTTGTGAATGGATGTGTCCCCAGCTCAATAACAGCATTATACCGTAACTTCTGTTTTCAGGCTCAGCTAATGCGATTGTGATTGAATCTTTTCCCTCAATTCCCAGAAGCTTTGTCTAACTAGGTTGAGCTGCAGGTTTGGACCAAAGGTGGGAGAGAACCTTAAGTTGACTCTGTTGTGTTCTGTAATTGTTGTTTTTTAGTTGTTTACCCTTTTGGCTCATTCTTGAGAACTGTTAAACCTCATTTTATTTAGCACTGTGAAGAGACAGCTGGCATAATAATGTTAAAGATGTTTTGATCAGCAAGAGGTCAATGCTCAACCAGAGATGAAAAACAATTTATTAAAAAGCAATTTAATATATCGGTTTACGGAGATGAGCAGAGGCGCTGTAATTTTAAAAAGTAAATATGCTTGTGTTGTAATTTAAGAAAATATTTCTTCGAAAGCGTATGCCAGACAGAAATTATTATTTATAATCAAGTGCAGGCACTTTCCTGTTTATTAAAGATAAACAACACAGTTTTCAATATTTAACTATGTTCTTACCTCAACTTAGAGGAATGAATTCATACCCATCTTTTTTCAATGCGTACACTTAATCTTTGTACAGCGCGTCGTAAATGTGTTAGCATTTAGCCTAGCCCCATTCATTCCTTAGGATCCAAACAGGGATGAATTTTGAAGCCACCAAAAACTTCAATGTTTTGCCGATTTAAAGACTGTTACATAGGTAATTACACGAGTAAGTATGTTGGCACAAAAAAGTGGCGATTTTTAAGCTTATGAAAAATGAGAACTATATTGTATGGCGGAATAGCACTTAGTTTGCAGCACTTCGACCTTGGGTGTAACTACTCATGTAAATGTCTTTAAATAGGAAAAACATGGAAGTGTTTGATGGCTTCTAAATTCATCCCTGTTTGCATTTTTAAAAAAGCATGATGGGAGTTTGAGGACATAAAAATGCATTTAAGGTCAAGAATGACCTTTGTTTATTATGAAATGATTCACACATGATTGCATATGGACTTATCAACAAATGCAAGGGGGTGGTTGTGACTTCTCTAATAAATATCGTAGCATAACTGTTAGCTTTCATCTATTTTAAGACAAGCATACTAGACAGCTCTACTCAGACATGAGCCAATTAATCGTATCCTAGCAACAGCAGTCAATATGTTTCTTAGCAACAACATTTTGTCATATGCAAAATTGCATTTATAAAGGCTGGGACATACAACATGTCCCAATAAAATGTGGCATTTTATTCTGGGTTACCTCGCCGCTGGCTGTTTTGAAACACCAGCATTGGATGTTAAGCATGATATGGGCATTTTTTTATACTTTTTGTTATAAAATAATGCCGCCCTTCACTTTAAGTGGCAATACTATGCACCTCATAATAACCTACTTGTTTGCATGTGCCGCCCTTATTATTATTTAATGCTTTCATTGCAAAAGACAAAAACTGTTAGGTGTCCCACCTTCAATTTTTATACTAAAGGTGACATATACTACCTGTGTAAAATCTCCAATTATGATATCACACACTGAGCCAATTTCCTCCTCTGTATTACCTTTCAGCCCCCATGATGAATTGTCTTGTACGTGCCATTGTTTATTCTGTTGAGGGCCTGTCTTTATGCATCAGATATAATGCTCTCCCAGTCTTTGCTTTAGCACAGGTGCGCTTGGGTGCCTCAGTCCAGTATGTCACTCATTGTTATTCAGTAATTCACCTCATCAGTAACACTTTCAAAACTGCCTAGAGCATATTTTACAGGAGGGTGGTAGTTTTGGGGGGTATGTTTGTTGCTGGTGATATAATAGGAAAAAATGAATATTTTATGACAGATTTGAACCCATATCACTCATGACGTCTGAGCAATTATTAGAGCAGCTGAAGCATGGTGATGTCCTGAGAATTCAGACACATTTGGTTGTGCTTTTTATTCAGACCAGTGATGAACTTTGTCCATGCTGTGTCATTTCCCTGTTCGCTGATGTGTGTTAAGGATTTCGTTGGCACCGTGTTGAGCTGCTGACTTCTTATACCGCTAGCATAAATCATGCTGAGCCATCCTAGCCATCACCATTAACACCTGGTGGCTTCTTGTTCAGCCAGGTGGACAGGACAAACACTAGCGTCCTCCCCTTAGAATTGAATCTTTATTCATAAGCACAGCACCAAGGCCAGCAGATTTTTTTGCAGCTTCCTATTAATATTGCTCTGGAACAGCAACATGTTTAGATACATCCTGCATTTCATTCTGAAGGACTCCTCTCTATGCCTTAAAGGGATATACCACTTTTTTTGAAAATATGCTCATTTTCCAGCTCCCCTTGTGTTAAACATTTGATTTTTACCATTTTGGAATCCATTCAGTTTATGTCCGGGTCTGGCGCTAGCACTTTTAGCATAGCTTAGCACAATCTATTGAATCTGATTAGACCATTAGCATTGCGCTCAAAAATGACAATTTTTCCTATTTAAAAGTTGACTCTTCTGTAGTTACATTGTGTACTAAGACCGACAGAAACTTAAAAGTTGTGATTTTCTAGGCAGATATGGCTAGAAACTATAACCTCAAACTGGCATAATAATCAAGGACTTACTTGCTGTAACATGGCTGCAGCAGGGGTAGTGATATTACGCACTGCCCGGAAATAATCTCCTTGGTTACTTTCAATAGCAGGGGACTATTTTCGGGCACTGTGTAATATCACTACACTTGCTGCAGCCTTGTTACAGCAGCTAAGTCCTTGATTATTACGCCAGTTTAAGAGTATAGTCCTAGCCATATCTGGCCTGAAAATCGCAACTTTAAATTTTCCGTCGGTCTTAGTACACGATGTAACTACAGGAGAGTCAAGTTTTAAATAGGAAAAATATCGAAACACTTTGGTTATTCTTTTTGTGCGATGCTAATAGTCTAATCAGATTCAATGGATTGTGCTAAGCTATGCTAAAAGTGCTAGCGCCAGACTCTGATATCCATAGACATCATATAGGTAGACGCCCTATCGACCGCTACTGCCTACTGGCGCGGTGAGATATGGAGCCGCCATCTTAGATCGGTCACCCGCTCCACTCAGTGTAATCTGTATGACTGGTGGAATGAGCTATCAGCGCATTTAATTAATCATATCTCAGTGAATACCGAACAGATTTTCACGCGGGTTTTTTGCTGCAAAGGTCATTCATGGAGCTATGATATAGGACACATGGTTCGGCGTATTTTAACCCCTTATGTGCCGCAAATCCCGTTTGAGTGGGGGTGACAATGTGATGTACATCTTTAAATGAATATTTCTCTGGGATTCTTTGGGCTAGAAACCTAATCTTGGTCTTGTTTTAAAGAAGACAATTTATGGTTTTTCACAAATGAGTTGGAACGTAAAAATATTAAATATAAATACTTTTATAGCCGTTTACCTTTATTTTAATATATCAAATTATGCAGTAACATAATAATTTATAAATAAAATTACATAAAAGTTAATGTTTCACACAATAAATAATGTTAACATGAAGCAATATGTCTCAAGTAGTTGTGATCCAAATCACAAAAAAATGATGTTTGGGTCACAATTTTAATGGTTTTACCAACAACTGCCACTAGATTTTGCCACATACTCTTGTACTCTTGTATACTCACAAACTAATAAATTACTGTCACCGCAATATTATTCATGCAAAAAGATTTTGAAATATTAAAACTACATTCTGAGAGCTTTCCGATGATATATAGCTTGCCATGATTTTTTAGGTTTAGAGTAGGGTTTTAGGGCCCTATTTTAACGATCTGAAACGCAAGTGCGAAGCGCAACGCGCAAGTGAGTTTGTGGGCGGATCTTGGGCGCTGTTGCTATTTTCCCGGCGTGAGAAATAACTCTTGCGCCGGGCGCAAATCAATAAGGGGTTGGTCTGAAGTAGGTTCATTATTCATAGGTGTGGTTTGGGCGTAACGTCAAATAAACCAATCAGAACGCTAGCCAACATTCCCTTTAAACGCAAGGGCGCAAGTTCCATGGCGGGTTGCTATTATTATGACGGATTTACCAGGCGCACGCCAGGAGCGGTTCACAGCCGAGGAGACCGACGTCCTTGTACGGGGGAATCCCACGCTTGCCAGCATAAATCGGGCACGCCGTGTAACGGGAGGTGGATCTGCCTCAGGACTTGACGCCAGCAGAGGACATCGCTGCGTCCACCCTCACCGCTGAAAGGGTTTGGGGGCTTTGAAATCGGACCCAAGAAACGCAAGCAAGGTCCAACCCCAAAGTACTCTTACAAATCAAGTTCATATACATTAAGGTTTCTTATGAAAACATTTTAATTATTATTTACATAAAATAAACGTAATACAGCCACACAACAAAGTTATGAAAATATTTTAATCGTTATTTGCATGAGAATAAATAAAAACTATCACCACAATGCTCACCACTATGATTCCCCTTATCTCGTGTATTAATATTTTTAAGTGTAACAATTTATGATTTGCAAAAATAACTGTTGCATCTGTGTAGATTAGATAAGCAAAGTGTATGCGCGTTGTGCACGCTATACATTATGGTCAAGCATGCGCCCTTAAAATAGCATAATGAACAACGCGCAACGCGCCACTGACTTTAAACTTTTTTTTTCTGGTCAGTGGCGCAATTGTTTTTTGAAACTGCAAAATAGCATCAGGGATGGTTTGCGCCGGAACACGCCTCTTTTTTTGCGCTGAACCACCCAGGGAGCGCAAGTTCATTCCCTAGTTTGCCGACGTGCTTCTGTGACGGGAAAAACCCGCTGTGCGCTGGGGCAAAATACGAATGATACATGCGTCACTGACAAAGTCAATTGCGCTGGGTGCAAGATAGAGCCCTTAGTGTTATATGCAAAAACAAATTTGGCCTACCTGTGGGCCCGTAACATTTTTAGAAACTGACTCTCACTGTGTCATAATTTTCCCCAAATGGTAATGAAATATGAAAATTATACTATTTGAGCTTTCCAACAATATATAGTTTGTCAATATTTAGGTTTAGGATCTTAGTGTTACCAACACTAATGTGGACAGCGCCACTTAATGTTCATAGTAGGAATGAATGAATATTCACTAAACAGTAATAAAATATTCTGATATAAGATATAAAGTGAGTCCAAAATCAAAATATGTGGTGTAGGACATAAGATATTTTATAAATCACACACTATAAATATGACAAAGATGCAGAAACAGATAGTTGCAATAAAATAAGACTTTTTAATATGGTGAAGAAACAATTTAAAATGATTTGTAAACCCCCCCACACACTCACACGCGCGCGCACGCACGCACGCACGCACACACACACACACACACCCCTGTCCAGAGCTTCTTTCCCGTGCTCCCTTTCTGTAGTTCAAGAGAGGTGAGTTTGGCAACATGGTGGAGCCTTATCTTTAAAAACACAGACACAACCAGTGACAACGAGTCAGACTGATAGTTGTCGATTCCAAACCGAGTCTCCTCAATGTCCTCCCTACGAAGGAAAACATCCTCTGTTCCTGTTGACATCTCAGCTTTTTAAAGCTCGGCGGATCACGCAGCTCACAGCACCTTATAATAATAATAATAATAATACACATTTATATAGCGCTTTACACAATACTCACAACAGATAAACTCTTGTAATTATTACTTTACTTTACCCCACTCTCCTTGCAGGGTGAACAGCGGCTGGTGCAGTAAACATAGCCTAGCGAACGTTAGCTGGCTACGATTTCAGTACAGTAAAATCAATAAGCTGGCTCTTTCTCAATTTTCTGATAATATTCTATTCACAAAATACAACCAATAGTACCGCGATGTTAAAAAGTACTTGTGAAAATAATCCTCCGGGCTCTATTTGCGATCGTCCGCCGATTAGAAAAGGAAAATGCTCCACAGTGCTCTGACATCTTATCTGCTGCCATGCAACGAAACTAGGAGAACGACCGGTTTAAGATGGCCGCCGTATTTCTCAGTCCCCAGCGGCCAATAGGGCATCTAGTCTTCTATATGATATCTATGCTGATATCAGCTGAATGGATTCCAAAACGGTAATAATCAAATGTTTAACTCTAGGGGAGCAGGAAAATGAGCATATTTTCAAAAAAGTGGAATGTCCCTTTAATCCCTTCGAGGGGGGAACAAAGGACATGCTTTAATCACACAAAGTATTATTACGTAGGAGCAGGCTTCACTCAATTTATTATATATTATAAGAGTGCTTGACCAGACTTATAAATGATCTCAAAGAACAAAGAAAAGGGCCGCACTTTGCATATAAAAACGTATTTTTTATTGGCACAGACGCGTTTCGGCTTTGCGCCTTCCTCAGTGTGCTTAAGTGAATGAACATTCCAAACTCATTCATGTATATCTACCCCGCCATACACCCACACAATCGACCAATGATAATGTAGTGTCATCCCATTCATCAATCATTCAATTAAAACAATTAATATAATCATCATTTTTTGTTTTTTAACACATTGTACACAGAACTACATCAGAAGTACACCAAAGTTACTCAGATCAAGTGAACCAATAACAGTTTTTTACAAAAAACAAGTCAATGACAATTCTTCATTCATGCCATTAGGTGTGCATGTATTCAAATTAAAAATATACCACGCCTCCCTCTGTAGAAGGCGGTTCTCACGATCTCCTCCTCTCATAAGCCGACTAACTGTTTCTAAACCCATAAACCTAAGTGTGTTAGCATCATGTCCTGCGCTGTTAAAGTGTCTTGCTACTGGGGACCTTTCATCATTCTTCCTAATGTTGCACTTATGTTCACAAATTCTGGTTTTCAATTGGCGTTTAGTTTTGCCCACATACAATAACCCACATGGGCATGTCAGTAAATACACCACAAAGGAAGTTAAACAAGTGATTCTGCCTTTCACTCTGAACGTCCTGTTAGATTTTGGATGCGTAAAAGTTTTTTCAGTGAGCATGTAATTGCATGCCACACAATTAAAGCACTTAAAATTGCCGTCTGGAATTTTGAAAGAAAGACGCAGCGGACTCGGCGCAGGCAAATACGATCGCACCAAACGATCTCTCAAATTAGATGCTCTTTTATAACAAAATCGCGGAGGGTCTTGGAAAGCATGACCGATTGTGGGGTCACTGCTTAAAACGTGCCAGTGTCGTTGAACGATATGTTTTAATGAATGTGATATGTGTCCATAAGTAGACACAAACGTAATTGGAGTATCTGTATGTGGTTTCTGCGCTCTGTCAGTCATTATATTTGTGCGTTCGATGTTGCGTACCCGCTCAAGGCAATCTCGTAATAATGTGTTATCATATCCCCTATTTGCGAATCTTTGACATAGCTCTCCTGCCTGTCTTTCAAAAGCCTCTTCACTGTCACAAATACGGCGTACCCTTAGTAACTGACTATACGGTAAACTGCGTTTCAGTGATGGTGGGTGAAAACTCTTGTAATCTAGAAACGCGTTACGATCTGTATCTTTTCTGTAAATCTCAGTGTGTAGTACATTATCACATTTTTTAACCCATACATCCAAGAAAGCCATGGCATTGGGATCAGAGATCAGGTGTATGGCGGGGTAGATATACATGAATGAGTTTGGAATGTTCATTCACTTAAGCACACTGAGGAAGGCGCAAAGCCGAAACGCGTCTGTGCCAATAAAAAATACGTTTTTATATGCAAAGTGCGGCCCTTTTCTTTGTTCTTTGAGATCATTTATAAGTCTGGTCAAGCACTCTTATAATATATAATAAATTGAGTGAAGCCTGCTCCTACGTAATAATTGTTTGAGAAATCATTGAGCGGAGCTCCTCCAACTATGTCATATGAAGAAGTTGAACGCCTCACTAATGTGAGAGCCAGCACCTTCGCATACACCGATCAGGATTCTACACGAATTCTCTTCCCTCTTACTACTATGGAAATGCCGAACGACACCTGGGAGATGCAATATAATCTGCTGGAAAATCTCCGAAAGAAAGAAACAAGAGCACTGCTCCATGGTAGCGTACTTTCACAATACTGGCGCAACAAACGTATACCGAGAGGATTACGCATCATGAAGGAACCCACTTTGGGTCGTGATGATCCGGATTTCTGCAACAAGTGGTGCGATATACTTAACAAATGTTCCCTTGATCTGATGCTGCTTATCATTGATAACCAAAATAATAGGCTGACTACAGTTCGTGAGGAGATTGCCGATCTCGAGACACAACTTAAGAGCAGGTTTTCTTCGACACAGCTCAAAGAACTTTTGGATAAGTGTGAAGCGCAAATAAGTACATATAAAACTGAAACACAGCGCATTAAAATGGATAAATACCGGAGAGATACGATGGATTATAGGAACAAAACTGTGTATCCCTGGCTTCGAGGAAAACAAGGCCCCAACAGAGTCATTGAAAGACAGCGTAGAGCACCCAGCACTGCCTCATCTGGGGATTTGAGCACCGACACCGACTCATCCGTCACTACCCGTTTTTTACGCAACCGGCGCCCGCCTACTATGGCAGCCCCAGTAACAGACCAACACACAGCCGCAAGACGCGGAGGGGGAAGAAGAAACATAAACACGCGAAGATAGTAAGTGACAGTACCAACGTCATTAACATCTCATCTAAACAGTTAAGTGAAGACCAACTTTCCGTGCTATCCAAGGGCCTCTCTTTTGTTCCTTTAAAGGTAAATGACCCTTTCACTTTGAAAGTAGAAATGTTTAAATTTTTTTAGATCCATTCGCCTGAGGGCGTTTTATTTGAAAGGGACGGATAGACTGTATACTCAACAAGAGACGCTAACCCAGGAATGCACCCCTGTCGCAAAAAAGACTGTGTTTAAACAAAGAAGTACTTTTCTTCCTCCGGTTAACAGTCCCTCACTAGAGACGTTTTGTCGATTGGTGGAACAAGACACATTTAGCCATGTGAGAAGAGAGGACTATTCAATTAGGCCCAACCTTTTAATTTCTGAAAAAGAGGCTTTAAAACAGTTGATGCTGGACAATGATATTGTGATTAAACCTGCTGATAAGGGTGGACCTATTGTCATTCAGGACAAGTTGTCTTATGTTGCAGAGATAGAGAGACAACTTGGTGATGAAAATGCATACAAGTGTTTATCTGCTGATCCGACTATGAAATTTAGCAATGAGATAAAATCTAAATTAAAAAAAGCACTGAATGATGCAATTATTGATGACAAAGAGTATAAATATTTGTTACAGATTAACCCAGTACGACCAGTCATTTATACCCTTCCAAAAATTCACAAAAGGCTAAATGATCCACCTGGCCGTCCTATTGTGTCTGGCAATCAATCTATAACAGAGCCTCTTTCACAATACATTGATTGCCATATAAAGGATCTTGTGTATAAACTGCCATCTTTTTTGAAGGATACGACTGATTTTTTGAAAAAAAATATCTAGTATAGGAGAAGTGAATGTATCTGATATATTATGTACAATGGATGTGACAAGTTTGTATACGAACATTCCACACACAGCGGGTTTAGCGTCTTTAAAGTACTATCTGCAGACCCATCATGTGGAACACACTGATTTTTTAATCTCATTGGCTAATGATGTCTTGACCAAAAACTATTTCATGTTTCAGGATAAATTTTATCTACAAACACAAGGAACTGCCATGGGTTCGCCAATGGCACCCAATTATGCCAATTTGTTTATGGGAAAATTCGAGCATGATTTTATTTATTCCGATAATGAATTCAAAAAACATCTTAAGGTATGGTACAGATATATTGATGATGTGTTTTTTATATGGAAGGGAACGAAGGAAGAGTTGGAAGCTTTTCATGATTATGTTAACACTAGACTGCCTTCCATTCAATTCACCTTAAACTCTGATCCCAATGCCATGGCTTTCTTGGATGTATGGGTTAAAAAATGTGATAATGTACTACACACTGAGATTTACAGAAAAGATACAGATCGTAACGCGTTTCTAGATTACAAGAGTTTTCACCCACCATCACTGAAACGCAGTTTACCGTATAGTCAGTTACTAAGGGTACGCCGTATTTGTGACAGTGAAGAGGCTTTTGAAAGACAGGCAGGAGAGCTATGTCAAAGATTCGCAAATAGGGGATATGATAACACATTATTACGAGATTGCCTTGAGCGGGTACGCAACATCGAACGCACAAATATAATGACTGACAGAGCGCAGAAACCACATACAGATACTCCAATTACGTTTGTGTCTACTTATGGACACATATCACATTCATTAAAACATATCGTTCAACGACACTGGCACGTTTTAAGCAGTGACCCCACAATCGGTCATGCTTTCCAAGACCCTCCGCGATTTTGTTATAAAAGAGCATCTAATTTGAGAGATCGTTTGGTGCGATCGTATTTGCCTGCGCCGAGTCCGCTGCGTCTTTCTTTCAAAATTCCAGACGGCAATTTTAAGTGCTTTAATTGTGTGGCATGCAATTACATGCTCACTGAAAAAACTTTTACGCATCCAAAATCTAACAGGACGTTCAGAGTGAAAGGCAGAATCACTTGTTTAACTTCCTTTGTGGTGTATTTACTGACATGCCCATGTGGGTTATTGTATGTGGGCAAAACTAAACGCCAATTGAAAACCAGAATTTGTGAACATAAGTGCAACATTAGGAAGAATGATGAAAGGTCCCCAGTAGCAAGACACTTTAACAGCGCAGGACATGATGCTAACACACTTAGGTTTATGGGTTTAGAAACAGTTAGTCGGCTTATGAGAGGAGGAGATCGTGAGAACCGCCTTCTACAGAGGGAGGCGTGGTATATTTTTAATTTGAATACATGCACACCTAATGGCATGAATGAAGAATTGTCATTGACTTGTTTTTTGTAAAAAACTGTTATTGGTTCACTTGATCTGAGTAACTTTGGTGTACTTCTGATGTAGTTCTGTGTACAATGTGTTAAAAAACAAAAAATGATGATTATATTAATTGTTTTAATTGAATGATTGATGAATGGGATGACACTACATTATCATTGGTCGATTGTGTGGGTGTATGGCGGGGTAGATATACATGAATGAGTTTGGAATGTTCATTCACTTAAGCACACTGAGGAAGGCGCAAAGCCGAAACGCGTCTGTGCCAATAAAAAATACGTTTTTATATGCAAAGTGCGGCCCTTTTCTTTAATCACACAAAGTATCATTATAGGGAAGTTCTGAACTCTTCATGTACATTTTTCATTTGCATTCTCTGTGTGCAAGCACACTTGACAATAAATTTCTGTCTAATTCAGATTTTTCCTTCCACACTTTCTGTTTTCTTGTACTGATGGAGCCCTACAGGCTGTCAATGCTCTCAATTTACTTTATTACTTCTAATGTAATGTTTTATATACACTGTTGTCCTGAGTCTGCGTGCCATTGCGACATAATTTACAGTAAAGGCCAGCACTGCAGTTCAGTCTTTGCTGCCAATGCTGCCTTTCCATTTGGATATTCAATTGCAATCAGTTGTGAAGGCCAGAGTTGCTTTAAATGCTTACTGTGACTCTTTCTGCCAATCGGTGCAAATTTAGTGCACCTAGTTTTAGCATGCCTTTTGTGAAGAAGTATAGGACTGGATGTTGACTCTTATGATGCCTCGGTGTGGGATTTTAGATTATACTCCAAATAAGTACATTTTACTTTGTGTGTGTGTGTGTGTGTGTGTGTGTGTGTGTTTACACCATTAACATAGCCATCATCACACATTAATGATCTTAAACAATTGAGAGTGTATGAGAAAATTGCAAAAATTGGTGGTTCAGACAGCAGCTCTGTTAGATGTTTGATTACAAAAGCAGTCAAAATGTCACCAGATCAATGTGTGCCGGCTCCTCTGATATCAATACTATTAAAAGCTTTTTAAATTTAACCTGTCATACTGTAGGTTTAACAGTACCCACATTGTATCTTGTGCACATACTGGTTTTCAGGCAATTTGTTGATGTGTTTATTTACAGTAGCTTTGTGAATCTTTCAACAGTGGCACCTCTTGATCATATGTTCTGTTTAAAGGTATTGAGCTGAAGTGAAAGAGTTTCTTAAACAAGAGAACCTTTATAAATATTCATGCGTAAGATCCTCATCAAAGCCCTGATGTGCTTTTATCTGCATTTCCTACTTCGGTATTTTATTTTTTGTTGTTTCCTGTCTCACTTTCTCTGTTTCTCACTCACCTATTGCAGGTGTATGAACGTGGAACTAACGTTGAACAATTTGTGACCCGCTTCCTGCTGAAGGAATCGGCCAATCAGATTCAGTCTCTACTGAGCTCTGTAGAGAGTGCTGTGGATGCCATCGATGAGCAACATTCATCAGTGGGGTGAGGACTGTTGAGCATTTTTCTTGTGATAGATGACTTTATCTCAGTACTCAGAGAATGACCTGTGATGGCCAAAAGTATGTGAAATGTCTATCTAGGGTACAGTTATATCCATAACTTTAGTATGTAGCAGATGCTTTAGTAATTAAAGTCCCCAACATTTTACTTATTGCACAATTTAGATATATAAGCATGAAAACAGAGCAGAGTTTTTAACTCAGCCCTACACAGAATGCAAAATGCAACCTCTGCTATAGTTGCTAGATAGTTGAGCTTCTCACTACACATTTAAAATGATTTACTCACGGAAAGTTGTTATTATGATTTATTATTAAAACTTTTGATTACCAAATTCAGTAAAAGGACAATTATTACGGAAAAAAACCTATGATTTCAGTTTAAACATTGTGCTTTGTTTCTTGACCTTGTTCTCTATTTTTTGACCTAGATCCTACCCCAGTAAAACCAGCCCACGTGTCCCAGATAGACGCTATGATACCCCGGTGCCAGATTATCCTCCCAACAACAGAGTCAGCGTGAAGGAGAGCATGAGGAACATCAATACAGGTGCAGGTGAGATCATCACTATTCTTATCATCAGACTCCTGCTGTTTCAAAAGTCTATTTTAAAGTGTGCATCACTAAGGCCTGTTCAATTCTGTGTGAAGAGCACTTGAACTGAGTAGCCTGTATGGTGCTACTTTATTTTTAATGGAAACGTTACCTGGTTAACAGAGCAGTACGAGTCAATTCTAGAGCTATTAAAATTCCCCTGACACATAACATTTTTAATGTCAGGGGAGTTTCATATGTTTTTATTTTATAACTTAACTCTTTTCCGCCAGCGTTTAAAAAAAAGTTGACAGCCGGCGCTAGCATTTTTCATGATTTTCACAAAAGTTTAAAGCGTAACTAAACCCCTGGTCAGAGCCTGACTCCACCCACTGGCAATATTTGAAAAACGCAAAAAAGTGGGCAGATCCCAACGGAGATAGAGGGGATGAACTAAGCTCGTATCAAGTGTGTGGTGAGATCATAACAAGGGCGTGGTGAGCTTGAACCTGCTTACGTCACGAGTCATTTTTTGGACCCAACATCCAATAGGAAAATTCAACTGCAGTAGCCACCGTTCAACCTGAAGAGGGCAGCACTCAGACGTTTTTACACCATATATTGTAGTATTAAAACACTTTATATCCAAATGTCAAAAAACGGACTAAAATCAATGAACAGCACTAATAAAGCACCATTCTTACAGATCATTAACTAAAAAAAGTTGGTTAAGGGTTTAGTTAAAAAAAACTGTTTCATCCTACCTTCATTAGTTCTCTTTTTATCACCTCTCAAATATGGGTAGGTTTCTTCAAAAACACCCAATTTTGAGCAAAATGCTGAGATAATTCCATTTTTGTGAAGGAATTTTGATAGAGATCAGATGCAGAGCGATCCTTTAAATATACACGGAGCTCTTTCACGTGAGGCGCTACTTCCGGGTTGTATAAGTTGCACCACCTAGTGGATAATAACAGTATTGCAAAGAGTTAAAGGGACACTCCACTTTTTAAAAAAATATGCTCATTTTCCAGTTACCCTAAAGTTAAACATTAGATTTTTACAGTTTTGGAATCCATTCAGTCGATCACAGGGTCTGCCGGTACCACTTTTAGCATAGCTAAGCATAATCCATTGAATATGATTAGACCATTAGCATCGCGCTCAAAAATAACCAAAGAGTTTCGATATTTTTTTCTATTTAAACCTTGACTCTTCTGTAGTTACATCGTGTACTTAGACTGACGGAAAATTAAAAGTTGCAATTTTCTGGGAAGATATGGCTAGGAACCCTCTTTCTGGCATAACATGTATTGATGATACGCAGCGCCTGAAAATAGTCCCCTTGGTAACTTTCAATAGCAGGGGACTATTTTCAGGCACTGTGTAATAACATTGCGCCTCCTGCAGCCATGTTACGGCAGCAAAGTCCTTGATAATTACCCCAGAATGAGAGTATAGTTCCTAGCCATATCTGCCTAGAATATCAAAACTTTTAATTTTCCGGGGGTCTTCGTACACGATGTAACTACAAAAGAGTCAAGTTTTAAATAGGAAAAATATTGAAACTCTTTGGTTATTTCTTTAGTGCGATGCTAATGGTCTAATCAGATTCAATGGATTGTGCTAAACTATGCTAAAAGTGATAGCGCCAGACCCGGAGATCAGCTAAATGGATTCCAAAACGTTAAAAATCTAATGTTTAAATTAGGGAGCTGGAAAATGAGCATAAAAGTGGGGTGTCCCTTTAAATTTATAATACACATAATTTCAACATGACGTGATATAATAAGATAACGTTATTGCCGTATAAAGTTACTGGAGAGGTTCCACAATTCTATTGAAATTTGACTTAAAAGAAAAGAAACATATCTTTTCTTTTTTGAAAATAACTTTTTTGTTCTCTTTTTTTACATCTGTACTGCAGGTATTGCTGACCTTTGTACGATAATTTGTGAAGTTATGAATCTGTAGGTTAATTTGGGTACTAGCATCTACTAAAGACTACATGTGAATATAACTTTAAGTGTGTATTAAAACAGTAGATGTGAATAATATTGTCATAAACAGCAGTCCATATACTCTAATTAGTGTTGTCATAGTGACACATACTGTAGCATCTTGAATCTTATCTATTCATATATTGCATGAAAACATAGACTTTGTTTTAAAATAAAACATGATAAAAAGTATATTTTCAACATTGTACTTTTTTTAAAAAAAAACATCTCATGTACTTACTTGATAGAGAACCACTGCTGTAAAATCATCATGCTTCAAAATTAATGCAGTACACATCTGTCTGTGAGAGCTGAGCCAGCTGTGATAAAGAGAGACTTTTTGAACAAGGTGTGATGAAATAGTTGAGATAAACATCAAAATTAGTTTCCTGCCTCAAATCCCTCAAATCCGCTTTCCTAGCAACCTATAATTTATTTCCTAATTGATATCATCTCAGTCAGTCAGGCACAAAGAAACGGGATCTTCACGGAGGTGCGGTGGCTGTTCCTCAGCCACAAACTGTGTGAATGAAAGATTGCCTTCACTTGTATTTCTCCTGCCAGAAAGATTAGCACATAGATGAGAAACAAACAGTGTTTTCAGAACTGTTTTAACGGGGGTTATTAAAGCACTTGTTTAATGGTCTGTTTGATCAATACCAAATTACTTCCATTCTTCTTGTTTTTACCTTACAAACATCGCATAAATCAATGTGGTACAGATCTCCTTTGTTGCTGAGATTTGGTGGCCGGCTGCATTATCTTACCCGGCATCTTCATTTTGTTCATAAGTGAAGTTAAACTCTTTTTGTGGGGTTTCTGCATCATCGTACTCCTCATTTCCATTATTATTAATGGTTTAGGACTGAACTACAGTCATTTATGGAACCATCCTAAAGATGCACAAAAAAACACAGAGCTGTTTATGGGCCAAAACATCAACATGCACCGCTAGCTCATGACAGCCTTGTGTGCATGATGTAACTAGAAAAATGTGTGAGCTTTTAATGAGGAAAGGGTACTGTAGGAAAAAGGTCTCCCTTTAACCATTCCTGAGCTTCATTAAGGAGTTAAAGCGCTATACTGCAGATATGGTTAAAACAAATTAAAGGAATAGTTTACCTGAGAAGAAAACTTTATTTACTTTTTACTCTTTTATAATAGTTTTAAAAAAGAACAAAAAAATCAAGTAATCATATTTTAAAAAAGTGCTTTTATTTTGAGGCATAGCTTAGGAGACGCTATTTGACATTTCAACACACAGTATAGAAGCTCTCACAGATATGCAGAAGCATTATTGATGGTAATTAATATAGATCTCATTCACTTTTATTGTCAAGTCAACCTGTCCAATGAGTGACATAGCAGTGATGAATCAAAAAGGCCTGTTTTATGGACGAGATTTAAACGCTAGCACTAGTTTTAAATTTTCCCTAGGCAAAGATAAAGCAGACTCGGCACACAATAAAACCGCTATACGACATGTCAAGACTGGAGAGTTCTGCGTACATGCTATATTTTATGAGCACCGGTACGAGAATTGATCAATACTTCTGCTTTAGACTTGGCACTTTTTCACATCAGTCAATCGTTGGCTTTTTTCAAATTGCTTCTCTCACACTTGTTTTTTTTTTTCTCTTTTTCTGTCTATGTTGCACAAACACACATGCTTAATGCTATATGAACTCCAATATTAAAATATTATAATACAGAATTTAATATTAAATATGTACTTATATTTTTTTCTTTAAGACTACAATGAAATTCTTACAAAATAATTAACAAAAGTATGCTTATAGATTTGAAAAGATATAGTAAAACATTTGGACTTATTTCATGTTGGCATGACATTAATTGGACAATTCAACCCAATTTTGTCCTAACTGGAGCCTGAAAACTCTTACCAAGTCATTTGTCATGGTTGATACATCTAAGATAGTTACTGCAACATAAAATTATATAAAATGTCAAAAAAATAAAAGACTCTGTGGCATAATCTGAAAGTGCTCATCTGTAAAAGTGTAATGTAAGAGATAATTTACAGCCAGCTGGTTATTGTCGCAGAATAAAGGGATTGAATGGAGATTTGTTTGCAATCACAACCGACTGAGTGTACATTATCTTGCATTATAAAACTGTTAGTTCCAATCCTTGATTCTGATTGGTCAATAGCGGTTCTTTATTCACAACAAAACACGGCTAAGAGTAAGACCACTTCACCCAACGGTTTTATTGATCACTGCTCCCTTAGCAACACCCTTAGCAACCACATGTATCAGTTTGAGAACGGTTTGTTGCTTTTATCTGAGCTTTGATGCATATTACACATTGGAACTTTGTTATTAACAGTCAGGGACTACTTTTTTCTAGCGGAAGGAATGCGTTTATTGATTTAACTTCATGAAAGTTGCACTAATAAATTTTTGTTATTTAATATTGTCTGGTTACCGTTTTATATATATTCTCTTTTTTACATGTACTGCAGCCGTTACTTATTCAGGAAACAGCACAGGCTCTCGTACCTTATTGCTTACTTATATCATGGGGCTAATGAATGCTTTATTCTGATTGGTTGAGAAATTTTTCATGGATGTTGATTATTTTTTTGTAAAACGCACACCTAACCTGTCAAATGTCTTAAAATAACAACCAGAGCAGTGTCTTAGCAGTTTTTAGCAGAATAATTGACTTTTGCATTACCACCTTGAGTGTATATTATTTTTGAATTTTTTAACGGCCTGTCAATTATTCCTCACTTATTACACGGCCACTTGGCACACAAGTACATAAATGGACCCAAAATATTGATCTGATTTTTTTATTAGCTAATTTACTAGGAAAAATGTTTCCTAACAAGAAGCATTCAAATGTTCAAACAAGACAAACATGCATTTGGTTTAAAGTACAAAAAAACTGATATTATTGATGCATGTTTATTAGGGGTGCACTGAAAAATCTGCCGATGATGCTTGCTATGCTTCTCAATGAATTACGGTGAAATGCCGCTACATCCAGAAGCCGGAGGGCGCTCTTGTGCAGAAACTCAATATGCGCTGCAGACGAAGAACCTTTATGCAGCTCCTGGATGGCTTAAGCATATGTTTATATCACAGTTCTTCAAACCTTTTCAGGTATTTTAAAGAATATTTATAATGATTATGTTTGACGAGGGTTGCTTTTTCAAATGCATGTTATCAAAAGCAGTAGTACATAAAATAGCTGTGCATAATATAGTCTGTGCGATTCAGAATGATTATCGGCCAGTTATTATAAGTGTATATCGGCAGTTATCATTGCATCCCTAATATTTATATTTGAATTTAAGTATTAAACTGCACCTGTCAAGATGACTCACAGATTAGGCTGTGTTATTAGTTTCAGGGGTTGTTACTGGGAATAACAACGCTTCGAATGTTGTCACTGCTCAATCAGAATCAAACATTTAGAGCTCTGTGTAATAATGAAGTAATATCATTATGAGAATCATGCTGTTATGTCTTTATCATCATGCTGCAAATTACAGTACAGTTTTACAAAAAAAACAGAGAACATTTTGGATTAAATGAAACTGGCTTAGGTCCAAACATACCTTAACAAAATAAGACTGAATTTGTTGTAGACCATCTCTCTAAATAAAATATGGTTTCAGTTCCTGTTCACTCAGTCCCCTCATCGCTATGGTAACAGTTTATGCCTTCCAAAGTGTGTCTCCTCCACATTATTCAGACCTCATCAACACAAAGGGAATGTTAGAGTCTAATTGGTTTGGCATCTCAAGTGGGACTGATTTCATAGGCAGAAAAACCTTTTGCCTCATGAATAGGATCTGTAGTTGCATAAAAGAAAAAAAAAGGGTGGAAATAAATTTAAACGCTCTTTAATTTTGGTTTACAGCAAAACACAATATTCTTATACTGAATTATGTTCCCCTAATGATCACAGATCAATGTGTAGCCGATCAATACAACGAATGCATCTTGGTAATAATGTCTGAACGTTTGAGTCGCTCTGTTTCATTGCCATGACGGCCACCCTGAGATGAGATTTAAGTGCCTGGTAGAGTTAAACCTCATTGAACCTATCTGCAAATTATACAGTGTTTTTCTCTCTATCTCTCTGTCTCTCAGGAGCTGTGGAGGTGAGAAAAGAAGGACTTGAGGCACAGATCAACCGACTGGCTGAGCTGATTGGACGTCTGGAGAACAAGGTAAGAGTTCATCTTATAGTTTCCAGAGGTGGAATACAGCAAGAAGTTCAAAATCCAGTATAATCCAGTGAACCATACTCAATGCGTCCCATCTTAATAAACAGATGACCACAAATAGAAGCACATTGGCTTAGTGGGTAGCAGAAAAGTTCCCAGTTTGAGCCTCGGCAGAGTTGGGACGTCTTTCTGTTTGAAGTTTGCATGTTCTCCCTCTGTCTACATGGATTTACTCTGGTTTCCTCCCACAGTCCAAAAAACATGTAGGTTAATTGAGAGATGCCAAATATAGAATTATAGTATGTAGATTACCAGTTCTTGCCATGAATATAGATACTGGAATAGTGTTAGGAAATAAACAAATACCAATATGAACTTTGGACAAAAAGCTTATGCCTCTTTATTTCACTACAGATATTGAAACATAAAACTATTGGTTAACAGGGCTGGGTACCGAACGTCGATACTTTTATGGTATTGAACAAAAAACTCCGATACTTTGAGTATCGAAAATTTATTTATCTTTCGGTGACAATTTTCAAAAAAAAAGCCAAGCGGCTGTGTCTGTGTGAGCCTGTTCTTGCGTTTAAGGACCTAAAGCACCTGTGATTGGCTGTCCACCACCATGTAACGGGGGGATTTCTAAAGATACTCGCAATCACCCAACACAAGTGTAGAAAGGACGCAATATGAGAAATATACAGAAAGGCTTTGTGATAGTCTAACCAATTGAGTGAGCGCATGTATGGCCGTGCTGTCTCCGTGAAAGGCACGTTAACCAAACGCCGCTTTTCCTAAAGTGGCGAGGGGTTTCAATTTAAAGCATGCACGCAGCCCGTGTCTCTCAATGCTTCTTACTTGCGTCTCCCACAACTTATGAAATACTCGCGCCTGTATCTCCGCATCGCAAGACTTCATGCCCTCATCTCCCAAAATGAACGATGCGTTTAAACCTATTTTTTACAGTCTATGGTTTAAACTTGACGCACATGGCAGCCCAACACTGCTTACAAACCTGGCTCGTTTAAAAAAAAAACTAAAATCCGTTTAACTGGTTTGCTAATTTCACTTGAATGAAATGACATTGAACGCATTTTCTACTCATTTTAAAAATCCCAAATGTATTTAATATATTGATAATTATGAAGTTGAGTACAGTTCTTTGTTTAAAAAAACAAACATGCATACAAATCATACAAAGTTGCAGCTATAATGAACCCACAAATACTGTTAGTCCAAGCTAAAGACCATTTTACATTTCATAAAATAAAGCAGTGTTAATTATATTCTTCATTTCTTTATTTTTGTTTCCTTATTTTCATAAAAAAAAACTGATAAGTGTGTCTGCTGGCGCACCCCTATCCAAAAAGCACAACCGGTTTTATTAATAATGTTACCCTGAGTGAGAAGTGTTACCAGAATTTGTTTTAATTAAGCTGAAAAATAAAAGTTTTGCGTTTAATGTATTTTTGTTGATGTTTAAATGGATTTTAAAACATATGGTATCGGAAAAAAGTATCGTTAGGAACCGTTATTGAAACTGAAGTATCGAAATTGGCACCGGATCGAAAGATTTTAAACAATACCCAGCCCTATTGGTTAAGGAGCTGTTTTTCATCTTCTCCAGCTTTGTGTTTTCTGTTACTCTTGCACATGCACACACTTTAGAATAATTACACACATTTATATGTAAAGGACTGAGATGAGAGTCAGATCGCGTTTACAAACCCACTAATCTGTTTTTCCTAAAGTTATTACTTCTACTGCCCTGAGTGGAGAGCAGGGGGGGGACAAGAGGTAAATAACATGGTAAAACAAACGTAAGCAATTTAACAAATCAGACAACCAAACGTTTGTTAGTAAAATACATAGTTTTACTCTGACTATACTTACTTATGGCTTATGTAACGTTTTTTTTGGTCTCACTTTTCCTCCCCTTTATTGGTGCATGTTTTTGTTGTTGACTTCAAAGACTGTAAAATAAATCAAATTCAGAAGATACTGTATAGCCAGATTAGATAAACGTCAAACGTTTGTTCAATAGGATTTTATTCATCTTATCTTGTCAGTCATGTTGTACACTGAAAAAAATTGCACTTACTTTTTGAAGTATAATCAACTTGGATATACAAGTCATTTCAAGTCATTCTTTATCTTGACAAGTGATGATTTGCTGTAACTTATAAAATAAAGTTAACATAATACATTTATTATATAAGTTACAGCAACACATCAATAGTCAAGTAGAAAAAATCAAAGTTGTACTTTTAGATTATAAACAACTGCTTATTCCACTGAAATTTCTTTTAGGAACCCCCCCCCCCATCTCCTCATTTCCACTTTCTCTTAACATTTTACTTATTACCACAATAATATAATAATACTGTATATCTTAATGAAATAGTCCCAAAGTTCAGGGTCTGGCAGGGTTTAAGCACCCAAGCCAAATTCTGTGTTTCATGCCTTTAAAAAAACAACAACAACACACCACATCTGCTTACCCTCTCACGCGGCAAATTTATATCACCCAGACCACTTGCAAAGTGCAATCTGGGTTGAAGCAGAACCAGTTAAGAGTTTCTTTTTTAAACTATAACCATTGTGGACTTATAGAGTCGGTTAATCTTTGAGGCTTTGGCAAGTGTTTCTTTGGCAGTTTTTATTGCAGCAGCTACGATTAGCCAAATCAACCAACTGGTTGAGGCATAAAGAGGAGGTTATGACACATAGGGGATGAGTGAAAGGATATCTGGGTTTAGCAGCTGCACTCTTGTGGCACTCTGAGAGGTTTTGGTGTCGGATCCAAGCACAGATTTACATTTAATACGAGAACATGCACTTGCAATTACCGTACAACTCTGAAGAGAAATAAGCTGTAGAGCTTTAAATAGAGAAGATCAGTTCTTTGCTTAGAGGTTCATTAGTGTTCAACCTAAACAATGCTTTTGACTTAACCTTACTGTTGTAGAGTCATTTGAACTTTTCATCCGTACGATACTTTACCCAATATATCGGATCAAAATTAGCTTGTGAAAACATTATGCATACTTTCAGAAGACATTTAGATGCTTCTAGACACACTTTAGTCTTCGTTCAAGCCTTCCAGGATCTCAAATTGGTGTTTTCTAGTTACCAAGTCAAACTTCACTCACTGTACTGTAATATTTCCCATGGTCAATCAATAAAAGCAGTACACCTGGGTTAGCACAGGACTCCTGTGAACATCCATCCTCAGAACTTTCCCTTTACTGTATAAAATTTTTTCAAATCTATTCTGTTGTTTTTAGATAGGGCAGTGTGACTTAGGTGACTGTCTTTGGCTCAGAGTTGAAACAGTCATCAGAGGTCTCTTGTTGTCTTCATAATGGCCCCCCAACCCTCCGCTCCTGCTGCTCTAAGCAACGCATCATTTCCTTTTCTATCCAGTTGTGGAATCTTGATAGGCTCCAATCATTGTAGAGACTAATGCCGGTTCTCCGCTCTGCATCTCCGATAAGGTGCTGAGTGTCATTCTTGATATCCTTTTTGATGGATAAACCTCCATTGCGTTCCTCAGCGAGAGAAACAGCTGCATGAATGTGTGCGATCATTACCGGCCATTATGTATTCTGTCATTCCATTATGGAATGAGGAATTTTACCCACCATCACCATCAGTATTCAGTTCATGTTGAAAAAATTATCTAGAGAAACTATTAGCTTTTAGTACACATCATGTAAAGACTGTTTGTATCTTAAGTGAAGAGTATTATAAAAAAAGGTTTAAACATTTTTCATTTATTCATCATATTCAAATTTGTGTGACTTCCTATTTTCTGATCTAATAATCTTTTGGCCAAATGTTTGCTATTCTCATAACATACAATAAAACAGTGGAGACAGGAGTGAAGTGGCATCGTATGAGAAAAATTAAAAGGCTCCAAATTATTTTCTCTTCTGCCTCATTTGTAAAGTGTGGACATTCTGCTGTGAAGATGTGAACATATCTTATGACAGATATTCGTGGTCACTTTTTGACATTTTGTGCATCATTACCAAAGACTCAGCTTCCAGCTTTTACACAAGATAAGGGTAATGCAACTTGCAGTATTTCTTACCCTTCAAAATGATAAATGCTTGTTGAAAAAAAATCTCTTGGTTCAGTTAGGTCTATTTTGGCACTTTCCCTTTCTTTCTGTGTTTTAGTCTGCAAGACAATGCACAATGAATAGTTAAAATAGTTTGGTGGTAATAGGCCATATTAGGCATAATTAATTAAGCAAACTGTCTGTTATCTCCCTGTATAAACAAATGCAGTATATAATTGTTTGTTTGTGATGATATACACTGTTTAGTTTATTAAGTAATTTCCATCTTACTGTTATAAAATTTAAGTTGCTTATTTTGTCAAAAAATAATTGCAGTTACGAACACTTTGATATAATTAAATAATTTCATTAGCATTAACATCTGTCTGAGAGGGTTAAAGGATTACTCTGCTTTCTTAAAAGAAAAATCCAGATAATTTACTCATCCTCATGTCATCCAAAATGTTGATGTCTTCCTTTGTTCAGTCGAGAAGAAATAAAGTTTTTTAATAAAAACATTCCATGATTTTTCTTTCAATTTAGACTTAATAAGACCCCAACACTTTACAGTTTAAATGTAGTTTAAAAGTGCTGTTTCATTGCAGCTTCAAATGGCTCTAAACGATCCCAAACGAGGCATAAGGGTCTTATCAAGCAAAATGATTTTCATTTTCGTGAAGAAAACTAAAAAATATGTACTTTTAAACCACAACTTGCACTATCCGTTCGACGCACCAGCGCGACCTCACGTAATGCATCATGACATCGAAAGGTCCCGGGTTGCATATGTGAAACGCACATTGCGGACCATTTTATACAATTAACTAACATAAAGACATTAATTAATACATTCCACATACAACAACATCAGAACGGTCCTCTTCTCCACAACTGTAAACACTGGGGCGGTTTTTCGCATACGTCATGCTTGACCTTTCCACGCATTACGTGAGGTCGCACTGGCACATGCAAGACGAGAAGTTTAAAAGTACTTTTTTTTGCTGAAAATCATTTCCCTAGGTAAGACCCTTATGCCTCGTTTGGGATCGTTTAGAGCCCTTTGAAGCTGCATTGAAACTGCAATTTTAAACTGCATTTAAACTGTAAAGTGTTGGGGTCCAATAAAGTCTATTAATCATAAATCATAAAATGTTTTTCTTAAAAAACTTAATTTCTTCTCAACTGAATAAAGAAAAACAACATCATTTGAGAAAAAATGGGGGTGAGTAAATTATTAGGATTTGTTTTTAAGAGTTATCCTTTAAGTCTAGAGTAAAGTTGTTGTTTTTTTACATGTACGCTAATGTACACGCGCATTCGAACGCACAGCCTTGCAAAGTATAGTTTATTTGACTCATACGTGTACACAGTCATTCGACGCATGCGCATTGCGACAAAATGCAACGCAACACCTGGACTACATACTACAAGTATGGTCCATTTTTACCCATACGCGAGGTCCACGCACAGTGTGTGTGAGGCAATTTTCATCATCAGAAGAGCGTGCGAGCGTACTGTATGCACATGCCGAATTTTTAAAACATAGCAGGTGTGTGCTTTGCAAAGCTGTGCATTCGTCCGTTTACGTACACTTGCATACACATAAAAACAGACTATAAAAAGTAGTCCAGCCTTAAAAAGTAAGTGCGGTTACACAAATCTGGCGGTGCGCATGCAGTGTGAGCATACTATTCTGATGACGCGCAATGTATACGGATCATAACTGAACTATACTTTTAGCGTTAAGCCTGGATTATATGTACACGAACATACACAGACATTCAAACGCACACCCTCGCAAAGCATAGTTTATTTGACGCATGTACATACTACATTCTTCTGTACGCGCGGTTACAAAAATCTAGCGGTGCACGTACAGTGTAAAATTTGCTTCACTGTTGTTCGCAGACCCTCGCGTATGCGTAAAAACTGGGCTATACTTCTAGCTTTAGGGTTAGTTAATGTATAGAGAGTTATGTAGATGTTGATAATAATTAAGTGAGAGAACTTAATTTCTACACATTTTCTATCCTTACCTCCTGTTATATTGAAGACCAGGCAGGTGTGCTTTGGTGTCTCATCTGTGTGTCAGCTCACTTAATTGAATGTTTGCGGTTCGACAGCAGCAGTCAGGGGCAGATGAGGGGGAATGTAAATTCACTAGTGGCTTTTCTGTTCTGGTTTGTGTTGCAGACAGTTTGGTTTGACCTACATCAGCGACTAACAGACACTGATGGCACAACTAGCGCAGTAAGTACTAAAGCATGTCTTATACCAAAAAGCATGCAGCAAATAAATGAAACTCTCAGACAATGCATGACCAAAATCACCTTTTCCCTACATGTAAAAAGACAGTTAGTTCACGATAACCAATGAATGTTCTTTAGTACTCTATGGAGCTACTCATGCTGTATCATTACGGTTTTAAGATGTTCACACCTGCAGAACCGCTGCCATCTGTTTCTCAGTATTAAGGAACATTTGTTTGCATATCAGCACCGGCTCCATGTGTTCAATAGGACCTCATAGAGGCATTCTGGCTTCTCAAAGATAAGCAGTATCACAACATGCCAGGCCACAGATCAGTTCAGGTCTGGTGATACACAGCAGAAATATCATATACAGTTTTGGTCAGTTAAAATAGAAAAAATGTAAACAGTCATAAACTTATAGCATTAGTTATTTTGCAAATAATAGATCTTTACCAAAATGAACCCTGTCTGTATTGGTTCAACTGAGCTGTTGACCGTGTTAAGTGTAGTGCACAGATTCTCATCAAATTTCCTTTCATCTTGTCACTGGAGGGATCACAGTAAATTGAATCATTCCCTTATCATCTATTACTCCTTGTCAAATTTCAAGACAAAACAAGGATTAAACAAGTTCCACCCAACACCTTCACTGTGTGCCTTCATGAGATTGTATTTGATGGGTAACCCAGAGGAGGTTTTTAGATTTAGTTCATCACACCTGCAATGATAACAATCTCACACAGTGCATAAGAAATTATTATGCAAAACAGAAAAGAATGGATTGTGCCATTTGATGCAATTCAAGATAATTGTGTTGCCTGTAGATTGTTATTGCATTCTGTCATCTTCACAAATGCAACGCTAATACAGATTAGTGAACATGTTTATGTAAATAAAAAAATAACAAATATAAAGTACCATATCATAGTTTGCATCCACACACTGATATAGTTACAACACGGTCTATGTGTTATTGCATTGGACACATTATATGGCCCTGTAATGTTTATTTTTCCATATTACTGTATGTCTATGAATGCACTTACTGTATTAGCATATACTTATTACTACTACTTGTAAATCCCTATAATACAAACTACATACAAACTATACATTTTTAATGAGTTTGCAGTTACCACAGATGTCAGTGATTATAAAAACAAAATGTTTAAGCATTACTTAAGCACAAAATACACAGCTTTAGAAAATGCATAGGCTGTTTGAAGTCCAACAGATCGCTGATGGATAGGAAAGTCAAGACGCTGCAGTCTTCTCTCTTATCTTTCATCTACACACACTGGACTTATGACTGATCAGTCCAGCATCTCTGTGCATCTGTTAGCTCAGCAGTTTACTTCATTGGCAGCATTCACCGACTTAAATAGTCTCTCACACCACCCGCAGTGCTTGCCTCAAATGGCATATAGAGGAATATAAATCAGCTGTCTGCTGACAAAACCACTGAACGAAGAACGAGTCATTTGAAGAGGTTATACAACTACATATCTGAAAGCCTTTTGTGCTCATTTAGAGAGAATTATCATGGGACGGATGCTGACAGAGAGAGAGAGATGCAAGCTGCTTTTATCTGCAGTATACTCCTGTTTATGATGTCTTTTAGGCATACTGTAGTGCTTTAATCTAGAATTAACAATGCAGCTAATTTACAGAGATGATAAAGTTCAGGGGGGGTGTGGGGTGGGGGGGGGTGAATATGCAACGAGTAAATGTTTTCGGAAAAAGAAAAACAGGGGCTGAAAGATTGCAATTGCAATGAAATGGGACGGTGTTCCCCAGTTTCCATGGTAACGGAGAAATTTCTCAAACCCTATTAAGGTCCCTACCGCTTTTACAGGCTCATACTGTACCTTAGACTTACTCCTCACATGAACAGGAAAAAAATGTACTGTATATGTATGTATGTGTTCATGGGTGAAATATTAAAAAGTCTTTTAAAGTAAAAACAGACATTCTGGAGTGGTACCGTTTGAAACATAGATCATCTTTTATTTTCAATATAAAAATCATCATAAATATCTGTGATAGGTCCCTTACTTACTGTATATAGCATCGCGCATGTGTGTGGGTGTGTGTGCGCGCGCATGTGTGTGTTTCCCAGTCTGATGCATAATGTAGAAGTGAAGCAGTTTCACTCTGCATGTGGTTTTTTTAGGGTTCATTAGTTTAGCTTCCCTTCTGAGCTTCATTGAAACACAGAGGATTCCAATTCTACCTGAACTTCAACTGAAAGACATTGTAATAAAACTGAGAAGTATTATAAAAATAAATTAAACTGGTTCACATCAAAACGGTAAAAATATGGAATTTAATAAGACAGTAAGTTCACACAGCCCAGAGACGCTTTAACAGTTAATCTCTGGGTCACATTTGCTCGGTTTTATAAATTGAATCCACTGCATTGGGTCTCAAGGAAGCCATCTTAGTCGCGTCCGCATTCAGGAGAGAGTATTAGCGTAGTGTACGCACTTTTCTTAGTGACGTATGACAAATTCGGAGGGCGGGGGCACAGAGCAGCAGCAGAGTAATCTCCGTAGGCTGCGTAAGCTCTCATCCTGAATGCGGACGCGACTAAGATGGCGGCGCTACCGGCAGGTATTTATTTTCGTTAATAAAGTTTTAAATATGGATATTTCTACAACAACACCGCGCGGATTACCCTCAGAAGACCTTTGTTTATCATCCTGGAGCCGTTTGGATTTATTTTGTGAAGGATGGACGCTCTTTATTTGGACTTGAAGGTCGTGGACTATGGGTGGACCCCGTAACATTACATTTAATCAACTGAAAGATCTAAAACATTTTATAAAATATCCGAAAATGTGTTTGTCTGAAAAACGATGGACATATGCAACTCGGACAGCTTGGGGGTGAGTAAATCATGGGTTTAATATCATTTTTGGCCGAACCATCCCTTTAAGACTAACAAGAGACATTAGGGCATTCAGCTGCATTGCAGCATGTTGTCAAATCATTATACAAGGAATGTCCGCTCTTTAGAACAGGTCTCCAATGAAGATGAATGGGACTGATAATTATTAAGTTTTGTGTAGGTCGGGTAATGTAGTGTTTCTGATTACATTCAGTGTGATGTAGTTGGGTGGCATGGTATTAGTTGACTTTACTTGAAAAAATTTAGGTAACTTGTTGCATTTAAAAAAATTAAGTAAGCAATTTCCATACTGTTACATATCCTCTGGTACGTAAGGTTGCTGCATGTGTACTAAAGGATACCTCATAGTATTTTTTAAGCAACAGGTTTCCTCATTTTTTAAAAATAAAGTCAACTAATCATTTTTAGAGTGTAGGTTCAGTGTTTATTATTAGGCTCCCTAGTGCCCCGGTTTTTGGATAGCGGTAATGTTGTCAAATCAGAGTGCCTGTTGGTTTTGGTTAGTTTCATCTTATGGCGCTTTTCCATTGCATAGTACCCCACGGTTTAGTTTAGTTTGGGTCGGGTCACCTCACCTCACTTTTGGCGCTTTTCCATTGCATAGTACCCCACGGTTTAGTTTAGTTTGGGTCGGGTCAGCTCACCTCACTTTGGCGTGGTTAGCTTTTCCATCGAGTTTAGTATCACTTCGGAGTGGGAGGGATTATAGGCGTGTCGTTATATTTACGCTGCCTACTGCTGTGACATCATACACGTGAGAGCGTTGTTGTACATTCCCATTCATTCATTTATTTCTCAGTCTGCCACAAAATTAAAATTGGCCACCACAAATAGATGTTTGCACATCGCGTTTATAACTACCTCTGTCTCACATGACAGTTTCTGTTCAAACACCCGACCCGTGGCGTCAGTCGACGGCGCTCCGCTGAGCCTCATTCAAGTTGCATTTAAGCATATATAATGCGGACGTGCACGTCGCGAATGTGCCGCCACAAACTGCAAGTCTGGAAAAAACTGTTATGGTGTCCCGGATTCTCAACCTGCGGATGTTTTTCATCGCTAAAAGGGTGTTTGGAAACTTATAGCAGAACACAGATAACAACATGTTTGCTTGAGACAGCGCAAGCTAGCAGTAAGCTAAAGCTAATATTTACATTTAAGCGATGACGTGACGATTCTCTCAGACCAATCAGTGATCTACAGTGTTTTCGCGTCACGTTTGGTATCAGCTCGGGTCGCTTGGAACCCCAACCGAGGTGGTACGAAAAAAAGTATCGGGTACTACGTACTGCACCCCAGGGCCGGCGCCACGAGGGGGCGTGAGGGGGCGTCGCCCCCTCACTGGCACTATCCCGCCCCCTCAGATCACCATTAATGTTGAATGGGATTTTAATGATAAAATGCGCTATTTAAAAATCACGTTTGCCTTGTGTATTGTCTTCCTAAAGTGAATTTTTAAGTCTAATTATTTAACAAAACAAAAAAACAAGTGTGCATGTATTCTACCGTGACACACGCCCACTCATGTGTAGCCTATAGGCTTGTTCGAATTCATCAAGCGAAGACGTCAAAATGCCGCGAGAGCGAGACGAAACGACACATAGTATGATTTCTCGAATCGTTCTCGCGGTACTTTGACGTCATGTGGTTGTTGGTTCTTGCAGCCGCGCCTGAAGTTGAACAAGTTTGTGTTGACGGCTTGAGGCACGCCGACAATGAGCCCGCGTTCTGAGTCTCAGAGGGAAATCAAGTTGTCGAAGTGGGAAATTATATAAAAATTTAAAGACAGGAGTGTGAGAGTGACCTGGGCCTGCCCTGTAGCAATGGATATATGGAAAATAGCATTGGAAGTTCTACAAACCGGACTCCGGATTGCCGTGGCGTGGATGAACTATCGGAGCATTTCAGGTGCAAAGATCCAAATGTTCGGCTGTCATTAAGTCAATTCGGGCACCATGAACTTCAGCCAGACTGTACATAGTTTTGAAAAGTTCAGATGTTCATTTTTCGCCAGCATCCTTGCAAGTCAACGTACAACCAACAGCCTATTATTGTTCTGCATTTAACGTTAAAGGTAAGCCTGTACGATCTCTCTCTCTCACACACCTGTTTATCAGGAGTAAATAGATAAAAACAGACATTGTTAAATTTATAATTAACGAATTTGAATTAGCCTATCCTACAGCATAGCTGTATATGTAAACGAGTTATTGTCATTTTGCTATTGTAGTTCTCTAGCTGCTTAATCGCTAGCTTATGGTGCATTACTTGTGGCGGTTAAAATAACTACGTTATATGATCAAATTGAACCAAAATATTGATAAAATCTTGCGTTTGGACCGTTTTTGGGCTGAAAACCATCAACTCTATTTGCCAACACTGCCCCCCACCATAACGTAAAATGTATTTCTAACTTACCTCTGGGTCTGAACTTCAAATGAGTAGTGTTGTGCTAATATGAAACGTTAGGTATGCGTTTTTTTGTTGTTGTTGTATTGTTCAGAGCTCTGTACGTTGCTCACTATAGCTGTAGTTTTTGTGGTTGTATTACAGAGATGTTTGTTTATAACACTTTAAAACTTAATGTACCAAACCTATGTATTTTCTAGCTGGGGGAATTATATGCATTCATGTGATCGCCCCCTCTGGTATTTTAGACGCCCCCTCATCAGCGCTCGGCTGGCGCCGGCACTGCTTGCACCCAATGGAAAAGCTCCCAAAAGTAAGCTGACCCGACCCAAACTAAACTAAACCGTGGGGTACTATGCAATGGAAAAGCGCCATTACTCACCTGCTGGGAAAAACACATGCTCTATTAAGAAAGTGACACCTTAATTAAAGCATGTAACGCATACCCTGACATTTCCAAAAACGTACCTGTATGCACTATTTTACACTTTATGCTTTTCTAAAGCTGCACCATTTTTGTGTGCATATGATATGCCAGTCCTTCCTGTTCGCTTAATACTCATTTTTTGTGTCATTAAATTTAGGGGAGAGCAGGGCACAACCTACTGCTTTTTGGTTTTGAGTTTTGATTCATTATATTTTTACACAAGCAACACACACATCTCTGCTACAAATAAACATTTGAAGTTTGTTTCTAGTACTTACCATTCTTGGACAATTACACCAAACGTGACAGAATGCAAACGTTACAACTTACCCCATAGGTGGGGTTAATTGCAACAGGCAGGGGGTTAGTTGTAACACTGGCTAAAAATTAAGTTTGCAGGCAAATATTACAATACTATTTTGTCTATATACTTGAAGTGGATATTGTTTATATCTGTCTAATAGACAGGTATCTACTCTATTCATCCCTCATCTAACCATAGTTCAATTATAAATGGATACAAGTGAGAAAAAGCGACATTTTAATAACATCATAGTCTGATTTTAGCCATGAATTTCCTTGTGATTTTAATCTTTGACATGACCTTATTCAATCAATATTAAAGATATGAACAAAAATACATTTTGAGACAAAATTTTTGATAAGACAGGCACATTTATTTTGTTGTTAGACAGCAATCATTCGTGTGTAGCCTAGCCTATGTAAAACAACGGCAAGAATTACGCTAATGTTAGCCATTTTCATATCGTATGTGCTGAGACGTCAGTTGTAACACAGCAAAAGTTGTTCTTATCCCAACCCCAAGCGACAATTGTAAAAAAAAGAGAAACCAATACATAAAATGACACGAAAAGATGTTTGGTATTAAGTGAACGAAAAGGACTAGCGTATCATATGCACGCAAAATTGGACTTTAGCATATGTATTGCAGGACTTTTCAAAAGGTGTGCAATTCATGAGAATGGGCTTGGTAGTAACAAGACATCTGGTTTTTTTTGGGGGGGGGGTAATGTGTTAATAATGTTCAAAGTGTCATAATATCAAGGCAGCAGGCACAAGGCTTACATTGCTTTTTCGACAAATATTGATATTTAAGATTTATCTGAAATTTTATTTATTTATCGGCATTTCATGTCTTTATTCTGTTCCTATATAGCTCAGTGGTAGAGTATTGAGTTAGCTGCGCAAAAGGTCATGGGTTTAAACCCAGGGAACACATACTGATAAAAGATGTATATCTAGTAATGCACTGCAGATAAAAGCGTCTGTTAAAGGGGACAGAGAATGAAAAAACATTTTTACCTCGTCTTTGTTGAATAATGGTAGTCTACCTGCATTCACGAACATACAAAAAGTGCTAGACATCCTAAACATCTCAGTCTCATAGAAATTCCTCTTTTAGAAATGTCAGCCAGAAAACAGCCCAATCTGAAAATGCTTATGACATAAAAAATTGGTTAAATTTTTTGAGTGGCAGCAAAGTCAGCCAATCAGTAATGAGATTGCAATTTAAGCCAGTAGGGGGAGCCAAATAGGTGCAAAATCCCCCACCCTAATTGAGCTATCTGAGAAAGGTTTTTAAGAAGCTTCTAAGGCATTATAGACCCAAACAAATAAATTTTTGTCTACATGTCACATCACAGAACAAGGATAAATACCCCGTTCAATCATTCTATGTCACCTTTAAATGCATAACTGTAAATGTAAATTATTTAACATGTTAGATGGAGGATAATACGGTATATTACAGTTACTTGAGTACATGCATATTTAACCTTTTTAGCAAATACTGTATGCATTGAGAAGTAAGTCTAAGTGCTGACATTATAATGATCTCAAGGCTCTTCTTGTGCACTGCAGTATGGACATATTCTGCCAAACAAGGATCATTACATTGAAACCTATAATTATAACCTATAATAGTCTATCACAGGCTTAAATCAGAAATTTAATGAAATAAATCTCTAATAATTAAATTGATTCTAGACAACACCACTAATTTAGAAAAGCGTAGGAGAGTTGAGTGGCAGGTTACATGAGAAAGTTACAACCGTTTCAAACAGAGAAGCCAAAAGCAAATTTTTTCTTTTCCATTAAATTTTATTGATCACTAAAAACCTTATAAAATACATCTATCTTGTTTCTTTAAAAAGAGACTGTATGTGAGTTATTAGATTTTTACTTTCCTTTATTTGAGTTAGCCAACCACACTCCCACATTTCTGCCATTACTTAGATTAAATTGGGAATTAATTAGTTAGTTAGGCGATGTTCCAGAAGACTTTTATAATGAAGAGTGTGGCTGTATTGATTTTACCGTCTAGTATTGTGTTTATTTTTCTTTCTCCTGGAGGAGTAACTTGAACTTCGATATAGATCATGACTCTTAGGACGAGAGGGTCAAAGCTTTTAAAGGAATTTGCTTGCCCAAGGCATTTCTCAGAAACAGAGCTTGTTGCCAAATGTTTATAACTTTTCTCTGTGACACGAGTCTCTAAAGAGCTCTGATTTATTTTTTTCATTTATTTATATGACTCGCAAGATTACTTTAAGTAATGCATTCTAATTATACACAGTCAGGAATAAACAACCCTTTCAAAAAGTACACATTTCCGAGAGTTTATATTAGTACCTCTGAGGTACATATTAGTACCAAATACATAAATAGTGACCTATTAGAATAATTTTAAATGGTTGATGGCTAGAGACCGTTTTTTTACCATTTGTTCTGACAGTGTAATATCATACTCATAATCTCTACAGACTATATTCCTGGAAACTAATAAAACACACAAACAATCATCTCTTTTTTTTTCTCTCTGTAGTCTCTGTACCTGATCCGTCAGGAGATGGTGGTTTCTCAGAAGCAATTGGGAGAGTTCTGCGAGGCCCTGAAACAATACCTGAAGGATGTGTCTACCCAGAGAGACTGTTTCCAGTAAGTTACCTGGTTGTTTATTTTAAGCTTGACCTTTTAGTGACTCTTTTACAGTATGTCTCAATCCATTTGATTGAATACACCAGGATAAGCCAATAGTTATGTGACAGTACAAACACAAACCTCTGCTTTGTGTGTGTGCCAAACCAAAGTACCTGTTTTTTTAGCACATGCTCCAGTTAGAAAGCATGCTCCTAAACATAGCAACCAACACATGTGGTTTATCATAAGTACTTCTCAAAATACACCTTGTTGCATTATAGTATGATGTTTCATAATAATGCCATTGATGTGCTGCAATAAAAGCTTTATTGTTGTACTCTCTGAGATTGATCCATACAGTATGTTGTAAATGCATATACAATGTGTATCAATCTTTGATTTCATGTCTGTGTTTTAAAATATCACACTGCATCATTTACCTCCTGGTTAAAGAGGGTATAGACGAGCCGAGGGGAGTGGTGCTTTTTTTGGTTCATGAATAATAGCAAAATAATAATAATCACTATTTAGCCTTTTTATTGCCTTGCCTAAAGTCCTTAAAGGACATATTATATTCCCTGGTCAAATTCTTAACCTAGTTAAAAATAGCTATTTTTGAGTTTTCGGTCAAGCCACACCTGACACCATTTTTTCAATCCCACATGATGAAATATTAATGTAAGAGCAGTTAGTAAAATAGTTTCCTTTGTAGGCTTTCTTATGGAAGCTCCATACTTACCGAGTGCTTTGTGTTGATGGCAGTATTTTGTAGTGCTGTCATGGTTTACATCACACTGGTGAATAATTGATTAGTTTAAGAACCCACAATAACCCATTGCTGCATAAGTGTCATATCTTTAAAGTCTTATATTAAGTAAAATATTGCCAATATGAAGATGTTAAAGTCATTGAAATGCTCTTATAACACACTAGCATCACCCAAATAAGTGAACTGCTTGTGATTATTCACTGTGTGATTCATCCAACAACAAACACCCTATGAAAGTACTAAACCTCAGATATAGGAAAAGCAACCTGGTGGGTAGTGCCTGTGCTTATATATGTTCAAAGTGGTTTTATCCAGCTAGAGTCATTTCCAGATTCCAAACACCCCCACACGATTTTTCCCCACCTGCTGTCATCTTTTTTTTTTTATTGGCGTGTGGTCCCAGTTAACTTTTTGTTTTCTTTTAATAATGCCATGTCAACATTACCATTAGCTTTAGCCTGTTCCACTTCAAACTCCATGATCACATCTTCATCACACGCTTCGGCTTCATTGAGAGCATTCAAATCGTAAGCATGGTCCGACAACATTATTGATAGATAAAAAGAGGCTATTTCAAAACAAACAAGATTAAGGACTTGGCTATTTATAAGTTTTGAATTGGAGCCTGCTGAAAACACAACCTCTCACTCCGCCATCTTAGGACCTCCCCTGCTGTCATGTTTCTGTTCTTACAATAAGGGGTCTATGGGAAATAAAAATGTAAAGTCAGATATTAAATGTTTCTCAGTTTGTGACACCACAGAAAACTGATTACCACACAGACAAATTCGAATGATAAAAAACACCATATGAATAAAATAAGTTATTAAAATCATGGAAAAACAGTCAGGGGTCTCTGATTTCAAATACTGGGCGCATGTCAGCAATAAAACCACACCCACTTGTTTTGTCCAGCAGGTTAATCTTCACAGATGAACACAATTTTATGACTTTTGAAGTCTAAATGTGTAATGAAAAAATTAGACTTTAAAATTCACAACAGTTGTGTTCTGTGAAGATTATTGTGTAGTATCGGACAAAACGTAAAGTGTAAGTTTCATAAACTTTTATTTTATTATAAATTAATGGGCTTTATGTGAGGGATTGTATTGAATGTATTTTTTATTTTATTACATGATCAAATAAACTTATTACTACTACTACTACAATAGAGGGTATGCATTGACGTCACTTTTCCATGTGACTCGCCCTGTTGAGTGGCAAACTTTCAACAAAATGGCTGGTTTTCATAGCGGCTGCTGCGAAAATGCCAGTAAAACTGACTATTATCAGCTTAAATTAAATTTAGTTGGACTTGATATCATAGGTGGACAATACTTAGCTACATTAGTTACATTTTTCAAGCATCTGTTTTAGGGTGTTTGTCTTGGGAAAACATTTTCTACACTACATTCTAAGCATGAATCATTCTGTGTATTCTTTTATATTGCATATTAAAATTTATTAAATACCTAATTACATTAAAATTGTGTACTTTTACTTGAGTAAAATTTATGATAATATGCTTTGGAATGTATGTTTTCCAAAGAAAAACACTGATAAAATACAAATACTTCTAAGTAGAAAGTAAAATACTTAAGTAGTGTCCACCTCTGCCTGATGGTGAACAGCAACTTGTTAACCCACCTGTGCTCTGTGGACGTTGGCATGAACGATCAATTTACTTCTCCTTTCGCTGTTTTTTGGCAGTCTGTAAAATGAAAGCTCTGAATTCTTGTTAGTACAGTTCCCCGTGTTTTCGTTGATTTCACACTTTCGCTGTCACGTGCATATCCTCTATTGTGTTAGGGGCGGGGCCATGCTCAATGGTTCCAGTGCGTCATTGAGTCAACGTTGTGTTTCAGCAATACATTCCTTACATTTATATTGTGTTTAGACAATTTAGACAGACTTTTAACTAGCAGTTAAAGCCACTGTAAGTTAATAAGACAGATGCTTGATTTAATTAAAGCTAATGATTGTTCTGTTTTATTGCCCGAAGAGGTACAGCTGTAGTAGTACAGACATATATGATGATATACTGCCATCATGTGGAGGAACATATAGTGCAATGAACAATTAGGTTGCTTTTTCTAGGGACTAGATTGCCTCATTATCTTGTAAACTCATTTGATTGAAGACATTATATTTTGGCTTTATCTTTAATGTTTGTTTGGTCAAGTTTGATGATCATTGCTCATGTCACTTTGCAGTGTGACTGCTGTCCGGCTGCCTGATGGACTGTCCTTTGTGGTCTATGAGTTTTGGGATGGAGAGGAGGAGTGGAAGAGGTAAAAAAACTTTTATTCTGAGTGTGAACCAAAAAAAAAAGAAATCTCTTAACTTTGTCAATTGCTTTTAGCACCTGAATTATTTCTCTGCACATCTGTATTTAAAGGTGCCTTTTTGTGAAAGTTGCATTTAAAATCTAAATGCCAAACATTTGTTACTTCTGCCTGTGTAGTCATTGCGATTTACTAGTTTCCACATAAAATCATCCTATATAACGTTGATATAATAAAGACTGGACCATGTCAAAGATTAAGTGAAATCAAACTTTGATGCGCCTCATCTCATATAGTTAGATTATCAGACTTTACCTGAATTTCAAACCCAAAGTCAGATTTACAGTATGTCATACATTAAGGCACTTGAGTTGTACTTGGAACTGGATTTGTTTATGTTCTTACTTAACCTTCCCTGTTTCTCTGTCAGGCACCTTCAAACTGCAGCTTGCAAGGCTTTCCAGCATGTGAAAGTGGATACGCTGTGCCAGCCTGAGGCTGTGTCCACTGTCGCCGTGCCTGGTGAGTGTTGTCCGCTGTAGGGGCTGCTGTGGGCATTGGAACCAATCCAGCCCCCTTTTGCGGCAAAATGTCTGGTGTCTTTGGCAGTTTAATTTGACAAGATATTTCATGTAATGAAAATATATTAACAATAAAATATTGTACAGTCTCTGCCTTAAGAGACTCTGTAGTGCACTATATTGCTAGACTTCTCTTCTGGTGCAAAAATACAAAAAGTTTATTGATTTAACATAGTTGTAATCATAAAGAAAACCGTATTATTTTTTACAATGCTTCATCTCTTTAATAACTATTGTTGATCGATCATCTCTATTTCCAGCCGCCTGGTGCAGCCTTAACAGAGACTGATGAAAAGTGAGCCAGTCTATGGGTGGAACGACCCTGTCTTATGCCTGAATATCTTTTTCTGATCCTCTTCCTCCACCCCTTTTCCCTCATTTCTCTGTCAAAACTCCTGCTGTCTTAACACGCCCCTTTTCTCTTTGCTCTCTCTCTCTCTCTCTCTCTCTTTTGTAATTACTTGTTTACACAGTATCTATTTGATATGGAGCCAAACGTACAGTGTTAACTGCAGAGAATGTTGGACATAAAATCGATTCCCTTTTCAACTTTACTACTGCAGAATACAGAAATGACGTCTAAAAACTCCTGAAAATGTTGCACTTGGTTCAGGAAAACTGCAAAGCATTTGCATTCAAAATATCAACTTGCATAAACAAGCCCAGGCTGATTAATATTTCATCTCATTGAACATTTGCATCCACTTTGCATACGGTTTACAAATAGTATAATTTCTGAGAAGACTGAAGTCTGCATCAAAGTATTAACACAGTTGTTTATGGATAATAGCATTTCTGTTATTGTTATGCTTGTTATAGGTTGGTGTTATAGGTACTTTGAACTGATTGTTTTTAATGTGTAATGCACTGAGCCATGTAGAGTGAATGGGTTTATTATTTTCAAACAATGGCATGATGCATACTGCTATAGTTAAAGGGCCTAAAATCACATCATATACCAAATAAACATCTGGTCCAGAAGCACAATATACCTGGAGTTTCATATATGAAATGCTTATTTAAATGCTATTCACTCATTGTAAGATCTTAAATGATTAGCATTAAGAGGACAAAATTATCATCAATCATACAGATGTTTTGAATGAGTGTAAAGACCTTGAAGTGCATAGCTATAGACAATATCATTGAAAGTTATTCTCACCTGATGGACATTTCATTTCTCATTATTGAACATTCGGTACCCGATGATGCCTCAGGACAAGCAAAATTTCACTTCCGCATTGAAAAGATTTCAAAGTGAATTGCTTAAAACATTATTGATCAGTAAGGTTGTTGAATTTGTGCACAAAGACTTTGGTTGGCTCAGTGTATGAACAACTCAATACCAAGTGGAACAAACGTCATGTGGCCCAAACTGCAACATTCCTTTGTTCGCTTTCCCACCAATCCTGCCTTCTGTTTAATTCCTCACAGTGAGTGCATGTTACAAATGAACGTCCAGTAAATGATTTGCCGTAGAATTTAGCTATGCTACTTAAATTGGATTTTGTGCATTTCTTATTTTCTTTTATATGATTCCAGTATGGAACAAAAATGAATATATATATATGAAATGAATCAAACTTAAAATATGAGAAGTCACTTTTAATGGCATTGTTTGATGAAATACTTCTTATACTGTATGTTTCTGTAAACTGGCTTTCTCTCTTATGAGTGTAGAGATTTATTGCAGGGATGCAAATTATATTCGTCTTAAATTTGTTAAAATTCTAGTTTATGTAGAGTGCTGCTATTCAATAAAGTACTGAAAAAAGAACTGCCATTGCGTTTTTGTACATTATGGACGGTTTTATCGGAGGTATGCGCGTTGCCATGGTTACGCGCCTGGGGCCTCATTTATAAAGTGTGCACATGCACCGATTTGATCAAAAGTTTGTGTACACAAAAAGATCCACATCAAAGTCCATATTTATAAAAACATCTTTGACGTGGAAAAGTGCTTAGCGCCACGTCTGGGTCTGAGCAGTCATACACACTTTTGTTTGTCAGATTGCTGCAGGTTTTTGGAAATATAAGACATTCTTGCTTCTCGAAAAGGGTTTAAACATTGATAGACGCTCTTTATATGTCAATTACATTAATTAGCCAGTGTTTAAAGGCGAAGATGCGGTGCCCAAAATTTTGCCGTTTCTGTGGGCATGGCTCTTTGCCATGCAGGCGCAGAGAATAGCGTCAGCTGCGTGGCGATTATGCCACATGTCGTCTGTGAAATGCCCATGAATCAGTTTCAGTATCTACTTCTTTTATTAATTTCAAGCATCTTGTACTTAGTTCCTTAGTTTCATGTAAGCTAAAGCTTTTGGTTGGAAAGCAGTTGGAAAGTTTTTGACTGAATCAATAATAATTTAGGACGCATTTGGCTATATTCCCCAACATTAGCTCTCATTGTCTGTGATCAAAGTCGAGTGATTTCATCCTGGAATCATAAAATCAAAATGCTTAAAAAGAGGTTATATGCAGGGTTTAAATTGGCCAGGGCTAAATCCAACAATGTTCTGACATCAGGACAACATTTTATTTTGACATCAGATCAAGGTTGGATTTTGACGTCGGAGCAATGTTGGGTCTTGACGTCAGTTCAACGTTGGACTTTAAGGTCAGGCCAACATTGGATTTTGACGTCAGAGCAATGTTGGGTCTTGACGTCAGATCAACGTTGGGTCTTGAAGTCAGATCAACGTTGGATTTTGACGTCAGATCAACGTTGGGTCTTGAAGTCAGATCAACATTGGATTTTGACGTCAGATCAACGTTGGATTTTGACGTCAGATCAACGTTGGATTTTGACGTCAGATCAACGTTGGATTTTGACGTCAGATCAACGTTGGATTTTGATGTCAGGCCAACGTTGGATTTTGACGTCAGAGCAATTTTGGGTCTTGACGTCAGTTCAACATTGGCCTTTGACGTCAGAGCAATGTTGGGTCTTGACTTCACATCAACGGTATATTTTGACGTCAGATCAATGATGAATTTTGACATCAGGCCAACGCTGGATTTTGTGTCAGATTAACGCTGGATTTGAAGTCAGGTCAATGATGTTCTGATGTCAAGACCCAACATTGATCTGATGTCAAAATACAATGTTGGCCTGATGTCAAAATCCAACGTTGATCTGATTTCAAAATTCAACGTTAATCTGATGTCAAAATCCAACAATGTTCTGACATCAGGACAACATTGTATTTTGACGTCAGAGCAACGTTGGGTCTTGACGTCAGATCAACTGTGTTCGACTTCACGTGGCCCACAAGTATTGACAGGTGGATGACATCAGAGTACCGCGAGAGCGATTTGAAATCATTTCTACAATACAGTACTTTGATGTCATCTGCTTGTCAGTTCTTGCGTCGCTGCATAAAGTTGTACGCACATAAAAAACTAAAAACAGCGTTGAACTAGGCATAGAATTTCCCTGCATATGCCTCTGCTTTTTCAATTTGAAGATTGCAAACATGGATTAAAAGCTCCATTAAGCCAGCAGGTAAATCACAAAATATTTAGATTGTCACACTTTAATTCTTAATATATTTCCTATTATAATCACTTTTCTTAGTTGATGCTAGTAATCTGTAACACATCAAATGTATAATACTTTATAAAACCCTATAAATTGTACCATCTGAATGTCCTTTTTGGTTTGGGCCACTGCCCCATCTAGCATTTTCTAAATGACTGTTCTCATTACAAATCTATTCCAAAAAAGTGAATGGTTTATGAATGATTTTGTCAGTAAAAAGTTATAATTCTGTTAAGGTTCCTCGCAAATGAAGTTAAATTAAGGCTTTCAACATAAGGCCAGTGGGTTTTTACTGATGTAAATTTGTGTGTATAGTATGTACAGTATAAATGTGACTTCTGAGATGTGCGTTTCTCTAGTTTTCTTGCTAATTAATTTGTAGTTTAAGTTAATATTAACACAATTAGGCCCTCAGCCTAAAATGAGTTTGACACCCCCTACTCTTCAGGAACTAGTCTACTGGAAGTTAAAGTGTAGTTTTACAATGTAGTTTATACATGAACATTTCAACAATGGTTTAAACTTAAACACATAAATCATTCATATCACATATAAATTACACACACACACAGTCATTTTATTTAAATGATAATGATACTGAGCAAAAATGTACATTAAAATTGCCGAACATTAGAAAAAAGACAAGATATAAATAGCACAGATTTACATACATATTTGTCTGAGGTATCTCATAAAGTTGGATTATTACAACAGTTGTGCAGACTGTAACCCATTTTTAAAGGAATTATTACATAGACATGACTGTTTTACTCCAAACATACTGGAGCAATGTTGAAAATGATGCCCAAACCATAAAAATTCAATTTTTGAATCGTGACACAATTGGGAAATTATTTTATGGCACTTCCACAGATATTCAAAGCTCATGCAAGAGTTGCATGATTGCGATTGAAGTGCTTTGCCCGAAGATATAGGAACCACAAAAGAGTGTGATCATACCCCATATAACCAGAAGATATCTGAACAAAAGATAAGAAAAAAAAGTACAGTATAGGATTGTTTGTGTGATATAATAAGTATTCATTAAACAAACCACATAAAAAGAAAGACTTGAAAAGTCTATCTGTCTCACCTCAGTAATGGAGAAACTGTCTCTGACTGCACAGCAAATATTAGACAAAGCCCTTTAATGAATTATGCAGACAAATGAGAAAAAATGACCAAAACAATGACTACTCAATACAAATCACAGCAAGTAGAATTACCTGGAAATATAAAGATGAAGAAAGCACTGATTCCTCCAACAACACTGATCACTTTGCTAATGTCTGGAACGAAGACTGCTATGAGAAATGTGAATGTTATCCAGGCTGTGGTCAGACCAACACGAATGCAGCACTCGTACGATTCGGTTACCACTGTGTGTTTGCGTCTGCACTGCAACAACGGATCCTGAATCACACATCTACAGACACACAATCTCAATTATAATACAATATTATCTCCAATTAAACACTGCAAGGTCACATGAAGTAACGTTTTGTGTCTTACATTTGACACAGACAGTGATGCGTAATAGTGTACATTGTAGTGAGCAACAATGATGCTTACACAGTACCTTCCAAGCAGGACAATGATGGGATAGATTGTGATTATTGAGATCCCAAACAGCAGTCTGGCAATGATTATTGTTACATCATCCCCACTGTATGACATCAGAACATCAGGAGCAACATTGTTCCCAAACGTCAGGTATCCATAAACTCCTACAAAACAGTCCTGTTTGCACTCAAGTATGGACTTATTTGTTGAACAATGTGATCGTGCATGTTTAATAAATAAAGGAACTCTGATTAATATTATTATGAATGAAAAGTGTCAATCACATTAAAGCTTTTTAAAGTAAAAAAAAGAAGGAAAATTGACCAGTGAGTGAATAGATGATGAGGCAGATGAACATGGACACCACAGAAATGAAGACCCAATGGGACAGCTTCCTGTTCTCCATACTACTGTAGACAGCAATGCAGGCCTCATGACACTGAAACAGATGTGATAAAATATCAGCTCCTAAGTGACTGTGTTTTTACATCAATTTACCTTAAAAAGGTCTCAAAAAGCTTTGCTGTAATGACAAAACATTAAATCCACATTTCTTATATATTCCTCAGCTATATGGCCCTTCATATCTATTATTCCCTCTTCTCTTTGTTCCTGACTCAAAATCAGTAAGCCTCAGGCAGTGGACACTGGACAATTCTGCTATATTTGCCTGTGCCACCACACTAAACTTTTATTACATTTTTGACTGTCCCCTAACCATGACTATTGGCTACAGCAAAACTAACAAATAAATCCTAAGGAGCAGATTGCATACATTTTTACTTCTTGCAACTGACCTGACCGTAAATTATGAAGTGAGAGCTAAACATCTGACTCCCATTCTGGTCATTCTATGAGCGATGACATTCAAGTGAAAGAGTAAAAGTCTTTGTCTCGAAGGTGAGATGCCAATACTTTGGATAAAAGCTAGAAAAGGTCACAACCACGCAGTATTAGTCAATCAGAAGTATTGTATCTAGCCCACTAACCTGAAAGCCAAAGCAGATGGTCGGGACAACGCTGAACATTGAAGCCCATGGGCTTATTCTAATAAAAATATGATCATTTAATTAGTGTTATTTTCATTTTTTGCATGAGGCTATATTCTGCTATTCATTTTTTACACATTTCAGTCTAACACACACACAAAAAATGTTTATGGCACTAAATCTCTGAGATGATGATGAAATTGCTTGTTAATACAATTGAATTTTAAAAGCTTTTTAAAGATTTTTAAAAGTCCAAACTTACCCACTGCTGTAAAATGGTGACAGATTGATCACATGTATCGGCCTTGTGTGGTATTTAACAATGATGGCTACGGTGAGATAGGCAGCAGAAACAGTTCCAAAAACACTGAAAAAATTAAACAAAACCAAAGATTATTAGAGTAAATATAAAAAAGGAATAATGTATAGTCATTCTCAAAGTAAAGAGATTGCATATAGGAGAATAAAAAATACTAATACAAAAAACCTAAGATAAGATATAAGAAACTAGTACTGTTTGGGAAATCATTGACTTGGACAACAGTCAGCTATAGGCCATAATTTACTGTAATGTCCAATACATAAATGCATTTGATTGCATGTCTTCCCAGCATGCATAAAAAGATTTTAAGATTATTACATAAAAAAGAGACATTTTAAATCTATTCAGTATTGTGGTGTTAAATGGACTGTGCAAGGCAATTGACTATAACTGTCCTAATGAAAAACAGACGCAGTTACTATACAGTACACTTAATAGAACAGCAGAACTCCAGTGGAGCAGGTCAGTCGAGCTTAAATGAGCAATAAAAACGAAACAGATTCATGGTGCTACAAATGACTAGATCAGCACAACACTAACCCAAGCCTAGTTAAAGGGACATTTCAATTTTTTTGAAAATACGCTCATTTTCCAGCTCCCATAGAGTTAAACATTTGATTCTTACCGTTTTGGAATCCATTCAGCTGATCTTCGTGTCTGGCGCTAGCACTTTTAGCATAGCTTAAAAATAACTAAAGAGTTTCGATATTTTTCACATTTAAAACTTTACTCTTCTGTAGTTACATCGTGTACTAAGACTTACGGAAAATTAAAAGTTGTGATTTGCTAGGCCGATATGGCTAGGGACTATACTCTCAAACTGACGTAATAATCAAGGACTTTGCTAATGTAACATGGCTGCAGCAGGCATAAAAAAAATAGTCCCCGTGGTTACTTTCAATAGCATGGGACTAATTGTCTAATCAAATTCAATGGATTGTGCTAAGCTATGCTAAAAGTGCTAGCATCAGACCTGAAGATCAGCTGAATGGATTCCAAAACATATTTTTAAAAGAAGTGGAATGTCCCTTTAAAGGGGACATAGCATGAAAATTTGACTTTTCCATGTTTCAGTGGGATAATTGGGTCCCCAGTGCTTTAATCAACCCAGAAAATGTGAATAAGAACAACCGAGTAACTTAGTTTTGGTAAACCGTTCTCCACAGTCATGTAAAAAATAGGTCATTGAAATATGGCTCCCCTTGTGATGTCAGGAAGGGATAATACCGCACTATCCAACCACAGCACTGCCATTTAGTGCAGAGATCAGCTCATTTGCATGTTAAAGGACACACTCAAAACGGCACCTAAAAAGTGACAATTTTTGCTATAATTAATTATCTATTTGATATTTTGAGCTAAAACTTCACATATATACTCTGGGGACACCAAAGATTTATTTGACATATTAAGAAAGTCTTGTGAAATGGCCCCTTTAAGAACCCTGACATCCCCTTTTAAAAGCCTGTCTTCTTTCTCCATAATATAAGTGAAAACACAGACAATACACCTACAGTCTGGATGCTTTTCCTTCACACACCGGTTTCCAACTCCTCAAATCAAATCACACTTCTTTTCAAGGACTGTCCCATGACTTTTCCAGTCATACATTTTAAATATTAAACAAAATATCTCACCTAGTATACTTCTGTATGCTGATCTCCTTGGGTACAGAAAGAGGGAAAATCAAAAAGAGACACAGTAGAAACAGTGCAAATCTCTGGTCAGTGTACCAGTGGTACGGCATCTCAGATTCCGGTGAGCCTGTGATTAACTCGTACATGGAGAAACACACTGGGAAAAATATATGGAGATGGATCAACACAAAGGGTGGACAACCAATTGCATTGTATCAATAAGTTTAGCACTTTAGGTGCAAAACCCCAGAACAAGAATAAAGCCACAAAGGCATTACGTTCCTTACATTTCTGAAGCTGGTCAGCAACTATCACCAGGAAAGCAACAGAAATCATGAAGAGATTGAAGACATAGCAGATTTCACAGAGCTTGCCTATGAAAGGACCACACACATATCTGACCACAGCCTGATATGTGTTTTGTCCACTTACAGAAGACGCATAGCCCAGGATGATCAGACCACTTATGAGAAACACAAGACAAACCTACAGAAGAGAGTCACACTTTAATTTTAACAGTAAATAGAAAATTTGTTGATATGATCAATACATCTAAGAATATAAATTGATGGCAAGTGTAAAACAAGGGTTTTATTGCAGCATTCACACAAAACAACTGGTGTGTTCGACTGCATTCGACGCTGGGCAGACCGATCGGTGTATGACGTCAAAGTACCGCGAGAACGATTCGAAAGCTTTGTTGTTGAATCGCTCTCACGGTACTCACAAGTGGATCTGTCTTCCCAGCGCCCCGTGAACACACCTAAGTACTTGCCAGCTCCACGGTGACAGCGACATGAATTCCTCCAGATTTCGCGAACGCCCATGGGAAAATAAGCAGTCCTGCACCCAGGGCGGACTTGAGCATAATGAAAATCGCTCCTAAACAACCTAATTTTGATCCAACTGTGTCCAGCGATGATTTAGTTAAAATGTTAATGCTCTCTATTGCTAGTTCTTCCATGCTTTACCCTGTGCGGATCTGTTTGTCTGGCGAGTTCAAGCTTTAGGTCAGGTGAAAGGGGCGAGGTTTGATCTTCATGGAAAATTGACCAGGTTGAGGACCAATCAATGTTTTCACTTTCCTGCATATTTCGTAAAAGGGGCGTGGCCGCACGCTGCAACTGTTACATTATACATTTCTGTGTAGAATTTCCACAAATGTAACATATATATATATATATACATTATTTTTTTATAAAAAAAACTTTAATAATTTTCAATGCCCACAATTAACCTCATCACATTAATGGATATGTAAATTGTTAATTTAAATAATGCTCTTAACCTACTTCTTTATCTCATTATTTTAAATAACTGTTTCTTTCCGTTTCTGTATGGTTTATGTTTTTGTTGTGTTCTTACAGTAAATGTAAAAAATACCCCAGATATGTACGGAGCATCTTTCTTGCCAGTTTCAGCAGTACTAACAACATAAACAAACGGCTTTCGTGGAACAAGCGTAACTTCTGGGTAAACTTCCAAAAAGAATCAATAGTCCTTTCAGAGTAGTTTATTTCTGATAACAAGCAAAATAAATAAGTACATTATCTTTAAATCCCAGCTAAAGCGTATCAAAAACTACTGATCTAACATTACTATGTAAAATTAATTTATACAATGTTAACTACAGATCAGCTGCTAAAACAAACTTTACATACCGGTGATCCATGATCGCATCTCCCCTCATCTTTACGAAACCAAAACATTTATTTTTGACAAGGTATTTGTTCCAGACATCAGTTTAACCACTAGTCAGACCATTAAACAAACAGAGACCATATGCTGTAAAAAAAGAAGAGGTCCAGATGAGAGTATAAAACCTTTAATATTCGCAATATGTTTTCAATTTTAAGACAGTTTAGTGTAGTGTAATGCCTAACTATTATTTTCTTCAATTACTTGCCAGAATATTAATATGCTAACAAAGTCCAAAATCAAAATGCTAATTTAACAACTTATCTTAAAATAAAATCCATAGAGTTTGCATCAACTTTTATATCTATTATTAATATCAAGTACTGTACTAATATAGTATCTCATTTTAAACAGTGTTAGAAACATGTGTGTCTTTTCACTTCTTTCATTTTTTTGTCCAAAGCATGACTATTAAATTTAAAACAAGTTAACTACTGATGCAGCAAAGGATCATTACTCTCTGGGTAAGTTTTAAACCCACATTAACAGCATGCTTTCCGGGACACTGGGTATAATTCTGGAGCCTGGTGCTGCAAGCTTACCGTCACTGAACATCAGATCAGCTCTCCGTCTGAGTCTGGACTGTTGGTGAAAAACTCACAATTACGTCTGGGAACTTATTAGATACGGGTGACACGTGGGACATGTGACCACATTTACAACAAGATTTTGGGAAATCCGTTTAATCACAGATAACTGGTCAGACTTGGTTCCCATGTTCCTTGTGTCATTAACCTCCACTGAGAAGAGACTGGTGACATTTTAACAGGCTATCCTTCCCATTAAAAATGGATCAATGCTGAGATTTAGAGACTAGCCAGACACCATCACCTCTGATGGAGTTGGTCGACTCGATTTTACACTGGCTTTGGGCACAGAAAGCACAGACTACTACAAGACTGATTTTAGCAGAATGGGTTGATAGGATTTAGAATGAGGTTGAAGAACAAATGTCTTTTTTTACCTGTCTATTCAGTTTATGATGGCATGGACTAGTCTGCCAAATCCTATTGTAGCTTGGAAGATTGGATTTATTATATTTCTTGTTACTGTCAGATACCGTTCCCCTGTGCCCCACAAGATAGAAAGTTCACACATCTCGACTTTAAACCTGTCGAAAATAAAATTCAGCATTTTGTCCATTGTAGCAGGGGGAACATTTCCTGATAGCCAATAATGTTACCATCATGTGGGGTGTCCCTATGTTCAATAAGGTAAATTAACATCATTCAAATTATTAAGCCAACAGAGCTAATCACTACACCATAGATCTTTATATTTTTTGTTCTATCACTAAATTTGTTCCTATATAGCACACATCCTGATAGCTAAAAATGTTTCTGTCAGATAATGTTTTCCTATGTTTAACAAGGTAAAGAAACAGTGGGGCAGGACTCAAACCAATGACCCTCTATGCCACTGTGCTTCTGATAAAAAAGCTTTATTCTATTGTTAAATTTGTCTATAAAAGCAGGGGAAACATCCTGATGGGAATGGTACTGTCAGATACTTTTGTTATCTGTGCTTCATAAGATAGAGAGTTTAGATATGTCACTACCGTTAACCTCCAAATCAGACTGAAATATTGTTTACAGATGTTTAAGATGGGTCCATTGAAATGCAGAGACAGTAAATTACTATTTAAACCTAATTTTGTCAAACGATGTTTTGCAAACATGTAAAGCATTTTGCACAAAATTAAACGATGAAAAAAGTGACTAAAAATACATTCAAAAAACTTCCTCTAACCTCCGCCTTTTACTGCCCCCAGTAAAAAGGGTGTGGTGAAGTAGACATACTTCATGCCTGCAGGAGGAGCTGGATAGATGGGCACCACACATAGTTTATAATACTGCTATATAATATATACACTCACCTAAAGGATTATTAGGAACATCTGTTCAATTTCTCAATGGAATTATCCAATCAACCAATCACATGGCAGTTGCTTCAATGCATTTAGGGGTGTGGTCCTGGTCAAGACAATCTCCTGAACTCCAAACTGAATGTCAGAATGGGGAAAAAAGATGATTTAAGCAATAATGAGCGTGGCATGGTTGTTGGTGCCAGACAGGACAGTGTGAGTATTTCATAATCTGCTCAGTAACTGGGATTTTCACGCACAACCATTTCTAGGGTTTACAAAGAATGGTGTGACAAGGGAAAAACATTCAGTATGTGGCAGTCCTATGGGCTTAAATGCCTTGTTGATGCTAGAGGTCAGAGGAGAATGGGCCGACTGATTCAAGCTGAGAGCAACTTTGACTGAAATAACCACTCGTTACAACAGAGGTATGCAGCAAAGCATTTGTGAAGCCACAACACGCACAACCTTGACGCGGATGGGCTACAACAGCAGAAGACCCCACCAGGTACCACTCATCTCTACTACAAATAGGAAAAAGAGGCTACCATTTGCACAAGCTCACCAAAATTGGACATTTGAAGACTAGAAAAATGTTGCCTGGTCTGATGAGTCTCGATATCTGTTGAGACATTCAGATGGTAGAGTCAGAATTTGGTGTAAACAGAATGAGAACATGGATCCATCATGCCTTGTTACAACTGTGCAGGCTGGTGGTAGTGATGTAATGGTGTGGGGGATGGTTTCTTGGCACACTTTTGGCACTTCAGTGCCAATTGGGCATCGTTTAAATGCCACAGCCTACCTGAGCATTGTTTCTGACCATGACCATTTCTTTATGACCATCACGTACCTATCCTCTGACGGCTACTTCCAGCAGGATAATGCACCATGTCACAAACCTCTAATAATTTCAAATTGGTTTCTCGAACATGACAATGAGTTGTACACTGTACTAAAATTGGCCCCCACAGTCACCAGATCTCAACCCAATAGAGCATCTTTGGGATGTGGTGGAACGGGAGCTTCGTGCCACGGATGTACATCCCACAAATCTCCATCAACTGCAAGATGCTTTCCTATCAATATGGGCCAACAGTCCTAAAGAATGCTTTCAGCACCTTGTTGAATCAGTGCCACATAGAATTAAGGCAGTTCTGAAGGTGAAAGGGGGTCAAACATAGTATTAGTATGGTGTTCCTAATAATCCTTTAGGTGAGTGTATAAAGGCTGTGGTCAAACCAACTGTATTATTCACATATATCATCACTAGTATATGCTTGTTCTTTGTGTATTAAAGATAACTACGAAAAAGAAATGGACCCAAGCCAAATATGGCTCTCGTCCAAAATAAAGTTCTGAGATGCACAATGTCAAACCAGCGTGCCACAGAAACATTGACAACTTAATTTATCTTATGCACACATAAGATGAATAGGTTCATCCATCACTGAAAGTAGCAAAATAAACATATTCTATAGTCATATATATACTTTTGACAGTTTATCTGAATCATCCCTTAGATAAACAAGATGAAAACTGTAGTAGTTTTTCATTGTAACCCTTATCTCAAGACTGTCATTTCAGCCACATTACAAAGACAGAGACAGGTTTTCTGCTTTATATTGAATAAGATATATTTTAAACATTGATTTTCCACATCAACAACATTGAAATCTTGATGGCTATTTACAAAAGATGTAGGTACTCACCCATTATATAAAAACACATTTTGACAATACAAAAACAAGGCCAATTGTCCAAAATGTAGATCAGGGAAAATCGATAGCTGGTTTTGGTTGTCCAATTTGACACAAAACAAGGGTCAATAGTCAATTCATCATCAATAAATTAAAAAACGGAAACATTCCTCCATTTGGTCATTGAATTGAAAAGTATGTGTAGAATAAAACCAAGACAGGAACACTCATGTCCAGGCCAAGCCCCATTCTGGGCGCAGGTGGCAGGTTAATCTCAAGAACCTTTCAGAGTTCAATCTCATCACCACAAGCACACTTTAGGGAAGACTGTTCCCTGTTTGTTGTTTGTCCAGATGGCATGTGGCCAGTCATACTGTGGGGGTTCGGCCTGTGTGAGGGGTTTGCTGTTGTTGTTGTTGAAGGTAAAGTGGACGTTTCACTCTGGGCTTCCTGCGCTTGGGTTTGCTCTTAGACTTGGTCAGTTGCACCACGAAAAAGGAAAGCACAACCATGGCACCGAGAAATGCAAACATCGGGATCGTTTGGCCAACTTCTTGATTATAGCGGCCTGGCATTATTCCTGAGAAAAACACAAAGATGGATTACTGCAATGCAGTGTTAAATATGCTAAAAAGACCTTTTGACAATCCATCTTTTCCTCACCTCCTGGGATGCCCCAAGCTTCGCTTTCTCCAGGAGACAAAGGTCGAACTTGAGGGCGATATGGCCTCGCATAAGGCAAAACCACCTTGTCCAGGTCCACTGACAGTAGCTTCTGGTGCTTCCACAGATTGCTGAAAAAATAATTGTACAAACGTATTGGAAAATGTCAGTATAATCTATAAACTAGATACATATCTATTCAAACCGCAGTAATTAAGAATAGCTCCGTTTTCATCCGTACTACTGACCTAGGAGCAGTTTCATTAAGTGGTTGGGGTTTAGCCCAAGACAGATGAGGGCATGCAGGAAGAGGACGTGGCTTAGGGTCACCCAGATGAGCCTCCAGCACTTTGGAGTAACGGTAGAGGTGATTACCTATAGAAGTAAAGGTAAACAAATGATGACTCTGAACATCGTCATGAATACCTGTAAAGACAGATATAGCTTACCTTCTAATCTCTGTGGTAATGGCTTGTCTGTGCCGGTAGGGGGCACCATTCTGTTTTTAGAGTGGATGAGGCTGGGTGGAGTCATGCTGTAGGAAGTGTATTGCAGAAGAGCATCCAGCAGCCAAAAACAGTCTAAATAGAGAAAGTATTTTACATTGCACTGTAACGTGTCCAATTACATACAGTACATTTCTTTATACGAAATAAACATTACCTTTCTGTCTGTGACTGTCGTCAATGCAGTTGGAGTCTCCATAGAGTGCTATGCGTCCTCCTCCCTCAGTGGGTGTTTGGTACAGTCCAAGCACAGGCACGTTGTCCACCACTGCTGTCTCTTGTTTCAAGACCTCCAGTCCTAGAAATTTGAGGATGTCAGATAACAATAACAAGAGGATGAAGAAACAGAGAGCGCTTTTAGTCGGTCTCCATGGATACAGCAATGAGATGACATATGTACCTTGATCCTTTAAGGTCTGAGAAATAACAATCCCATCCTCTGGAAAACGGGCAATGCTGCATCCAGAAGCATAATACACTAAAAAGCAAAGAGACAGTGTATATGAAAAACACATTTACAATATGGCTGTTTACTGTATATCTATACTAAAAATGCACTGATGTTTCGGCCAATAATCATTAAGGGCCGATAAATAGTCTAAAAACAGCCGATAATCATGGACGATATATCCTAGCAATTAAAAGAGGACTGAAAAATGCAATGAATTTGAGCTCCTTGTACAGAATATGTTAAGAAACATCACTACTTTAATGTTCAATATTAAAGGCGGGGTGCTTGATTTTGAAAAACAATTTTTAAAAGAGGATATTACTATATCACTATGGGGTGATTCTGGCGAAATTACACAGAAGAAGAGTAAGAAAAAGTAAATGCTATCAAAATAAGAAGCATACAGTTACAAACATCTCTTCGTGTACCATTTTGCACATGATTTCAAAAGGACATCATACAAACCAATTTTGTTGTTTCTTCCACATTTAAAAAGAAAATTTTCATTACCACAACGTGTCCATGACTGGATTTGGGTTCTTTGACATGGCAATAGTTATAATTAAAAAGCTTTAGTGCATGTTATACTATACACATTTACAGTAAAGAAACATGTGGTATTTGGTGATTATTGGTAAATGTAGAGAGAATAATGAGGAATATAAATGTGTCCAAGACCAATTTTCTCATCCTCCGCAACAATTTTCAATCATTGTTTAAGCCCTCAAGGAACTAACTATTTTTAAATAGTTAGAAGGGACATAATTGACTGTGACACTCAAGATGGCTAACAGGTAAGCAGTTCTTATTTTTTCTCTCCAGATAAAAGTTGAAATTTTGTTTGTCATAGTACCTAGACAACTTTTTAGTTCTCATTACCGAAACATGAGTTTGTAAATGCATATATTTAATGTAATATCATGTTGCGGTAATGATCATTTTTGATAATGATAATCTAAAAAAATTTTAATAATTCTATAGGAAATATTTTTTAAATCCTCTAAAAATAATAGTTATAGTAAGTTCACACCTTAATCTTATATGTGCAAAAAAAATTGGCTCCAAGGGCTTTTTAAAACTTCTGATGCTGAACACCAAAATCTGGATTTCGTGGGAATCACCCTATCGCTATCTGTGAAAAATTGTATATCTGTGCATCTCTACCAAGAACCTATAGATATAACAGAAGATATATTTATGCATGTATATAAAGCAACAACAAAGAAAGAGAAATCATCCTACTGTCATGATCTGCCATTGTGAAGTCTCCCTCATATAGTCCATCACTAAAGGCCATACCCCAGACAGAGATCAAATCATTCAAAGCTGGTACATTAGCGCCCCCTGTGTCCGGCATCCACCATTGTCTGTAAATGCAAAGTTTCAACATTTATTTTTGATAAACAAAATATGTTTGCCTCGAATAGGGGACTAAAAACACCATTTGAAAAGTACTTGTCAGATGCACTAAACGAAACTGAACGCTTAAAATACCCCTAATGGGAAGCACGCATTCATTCAAATTAGGACAGGAAAAACAGATGGTAATTGGAAAATTAGACACAGGCATACAATTCATTACTGGGGCAATTAGTGAGGCAGTCAATTTATTGAATTGCTAACTGTTTTTGCAATATCACAAGCTATTTTCTCATTACAACAGCGTCCAAAATTCTGAGACCACAGTGAAACACTGAAAATAACCAAATCTCTCTCATTTTTGTTGTTCACTTTTTAAAATGTAAACAAATTTGTGACACTGACCATGTAAAATTTGCAAAATGTGACCCCGTTTGTGAAAACCCAGCTAAAGTCTGTTTTCTACATAAAATCATGCAATATTATGCAAGGAACATACTGTGACAATTTAACCTTGATATCTTTAAGTAAGGACATGTCAGATATTGAAATTAAAAGTGTAATTTAATTAAGTAAAATCAAACTTTGATGCTTTTAATATCATTTAAGTCTAAAAAACCTAAGCAGCGAAAAACACCAGACCTTCAGTATTGAAGACTAAGGCTTCAGTCACACCAAAAGCGCTTTAAACGCTTGCAAACGCAAGGCGCGACGCACTGCCTTTTTTAAAAAAAGAGCAGTGCGACGCGGCTTTTCATATTGCTAAGCAACCACCGAGTCAGCTGTCTTGTCAATCAAATATTGAAGCGTGAGCGCTCTTTTGCTGTTAACTGTCATATCAGCAGAAACTTTAAAAAGAGGACGCTTGCTCTGACCTTGTTTGAGGATGAGAGGTGCACAAACACGCAGGAGAGAGTGAGCGAGTGGAGTCCGGTTCTTCAAAGCAACTGTAAACTTCCCTCGCCACAACGTAAGGCCCGCCTCTCCCCTCATTCGATTGGACAATGGAAAGACACGAATGACGTCGGGCGCTTCTCCGCTCTCAGCGCTCCTTCAAAAACGCGTCCGCGGCAGGCGGCAAAAAACCGCAAGGCGCTCGGCGCGCATAAACAGCGCGCAAACGCGCCCTGCCCATAGAATATCATTCAAAAAAGGCGCCTGCAACTGCCATAAACGCTATTGGTGTGACTGGCCCCTAAGACTAAGTACAAGCTGACATTGAAGTATAAGAGGAACACACAAAGCAAGCAATACTGACAAGTTTTAGACCGAATTGTACATTACATTCATGTGTAGCACATTGAAATAATATTTTAAGTGACTGTGGTGTTCAGTACCTGGTGTTCTCATCATAGAACTTGACTTTTCTCATGACTGACGTATTGTACCAATCACTGAAGACGATGAGAGACAGCCCATTATCTATGTCTCTCCTCAACTTGGAGATTTCCTCTGGGAAATACTCTTCCTCACTGTCCACCATCAGCAAGGTCCCTAACAAAAACCACACAGGTCCATTACTACCTCTCTGGAAAAACAAATCATCTTTCATTAGGAGAGGAACTACTAACAGAACCTACAACGGATGAACACCTACCGTACTGACTGGCATCAAAGCATGTGATCGGTGCCCCCAAGACCTCAATAAAGTAACCCATGCTCCGAAGATGCTGATACATGTCTCTAAAGTTGGTGTGAATATGATCACCATTCCTTAGAAACGATAGAAAAGCAATGTCATCAACATAATCATTACATTAGAAAATGGAACCAAAAATGTATAATGGTGACCCTATGGATTTGTGCTATAGTTGTGGCTCACCAATCAAGAGGATCATTTTTCATCCGCAGGTTGTCTCTGGGGAAATAGCCAGGTGGGTAACGCAGGTTATGGTACTGATCCCACAGAATCCTTTTACTACGTGGGGGAGTTGGGACGATTTTCACTTTCACTGGTAGCTTCACCGTGGAGGTCATCTCGCCACCTATAGCTGACTGCACATAGATGACAGAGACATCATCAGCTTTAATTCAACTGCCTAGAGCTCTTAGAAGAGGTACTATGTACTATAGGACACATTACTGAGATCTTACTGTACAGTCACTGTTCATACGGTTACTCACATCATTCTCTGCTGGCGAGGCCACCGTGACCATGACGTGACCCTGAGCGATTCCTTCCCATGATGCAGCTTTCTTGGCCACAGATATAGAGACAGCCAGGTATCCAGCCCATGGCCAGAGCACAGGTGAGTAAGATACTGCCACGTCAATATAATCCCCATTCTGAGGAAGGTATGGCTGCCAGATGGGCTGTGACAAAGCAAAAAGTTACATAGATGTCTAAAAACAAATACTATAAAAGTCTATAAAACAGCGCTGGTTTATTTTGACAGCAAAGTGAGTAAGATTTAGTTTTTTAATTATTTCCTACCTTGTCCACAATCCTTCCAGTCACACCCATACCATTAAGAATGGTCACGTTGACAATAGTTGGCATGCCGCCGTAGTAAATAGGTTGTGAACAGTAGGGCCACATGTACGGGCATTCGGTCAGATCTATGTAGCTGGGGCTCAAGCTAAAAATAAAGACAACATCGGAAATTCATGAGACGACGATGACCTCACTGAACTAGGTTAAATCCCTTCCATAATCAGCCTGTTTATCAAGGTGCAACAGAGGCGCTAGCTACATTTTAATGGACAGTGTTAGCATACATGAATATGGAGATGAGAGTTTACACTACGTGAGCAGAATGCTAGTTAAGAAATTGTTTGAAAAATACCTGGCTTGCGGCTTATAGCTGTTTAGGATATAGTAGGCTCTGATAAGATCAAGTTTGCCATGGCCTTGTTCAAACATGTTGACACCCGGCAGTCTGCGAGCTGACGCGATCAGTGCCTGCTTCATACTGGCTGGGTTTATCAACTCTCTGTTCAATACAGTGCTAGAAGAAGACATTTAAACATAGTTAGTTTAAAAAAGTATGACACAGATCATCTCGTATGTTTCAGGTAATAGGATGTTGTTTGATAAAGGGGATTATTATTATTATTAACATATGGTATGTCAGATGCCACAAAGCCAAAGGTGTGAATGGGTTCAAGTAATGTTTTGGTACTGCTTTTCAAATAGGCATGCATGAGCTTTTGCTCTTGACTTGTTTTTTTTTGTCAGAACTTGCACATAACTAACAACAACCATGGATGCAAATCACCACTACATTTACAAAAAAACTATAATACAATTAACCCCATTCTGCATGTCTGTGAATGTCACATGCAAAGCATTATGGGAAGTTGTTTTCGGTTTTACATGCTTACACTTACCTGGCCAGCAGTGTGACAGCTCCAGCCACCACAGGTGATGCAACACTGGTGCCAGAAAGAGAACGACAGCCCTCCTTTAATCCAGAGCCACGCACACCAGAACCGTACGTCACAATGTCAGGCTTCACCCTGCCATAGCCACCCGGCAATTCCTGATGAAAAGATAGCAACCCAGTCAAAACAATGATGAAACCGAGCCGACAAGAAAGATTGACAGAAAGTGTGATGAGTGGGAAAGAGCGATGTATTCAATGCCTCCAGATGGAAATAAAATACGACGACGGAGGAGCTCAGATGCAAACGCCGCTAAATGCCACATCTATTAAATAAAAAAGATATTAACCGAATGCTCTCAGCACATTTTATACATTCATCAAATACTTTCGCTTCAAAACCGCTTAATCCCAGCCTCAGGCAATTCAGAAATTGCATTTGTTGGCAGAATAAGAGCCTGATAAAAAATGCTAATATACAAGAAAACATGTCAGACAAAAAAAAGTGTTTTGCATCTGAGCTCATTAATTGTTCATGGCCTATAATTTTTATCTCTAGAATTTACTTTTGCCTGACTTTATGACAAAAATAACAAACATTACAATTAGGACCTTGAATCAAGAAAATCTTAATTCTTTGAATTTTCATAATTCAAATTATAAACACTATATAAATTCTGGTCTTTGAGAACCTTAATTTTTTTTAAATATGAAGACTAAAATTCTGAGTACTACTTCAAAGGTGCAATAAAGCACTATAAAACAGCCCTGTGAAGTGTTTATAAACCTCTTTAATCTCCTAGAGGTGAGGAGACCATGAAAACTCAAGCTTTGTGAATGCAGACAGGAGACGTCTGCCTTTTCAGGTCTTATCAAAGTGTGCAGGCACGTTTTAACAAGCCTCAAGGCAGCTGCGCAGAAAAGATGTAAACGCACCCATGTAGTCATGCCGCGAGATGAGAACCTGGCAATGTTGTCCTCAAAATCAATCCCTCCCACACCGATAACATCCATCTGATCTGCTGGGTTGTTCAGGGTCCTGGAAGGCACATTACAACAAATAAATCAAATAAACTATTAGGACTACTGGTCAAATGCATTTGAACTGATGCACTTACCCATACAAAGGACCATCATTGCCAATAGCAGATACCATAATCACCTTGTTGGCCGTGAGCTCCCAAACCTTGTTAAACACAGACAGGAAAGTTAAGCTCTACCATGTAATAGTAAGCATTAGCTGCAATTTCTCCCAGATTTCATTTGCTTTCTTTTTGTACATCTACCTTATCAACAAACGGATGATCCATGAAATCTGGTCCCCCTATACTGAGGTTTAAGACATCGATCTTCTTCAGGATGGCATAGTTGAAGGCATCCAAGAACCAGGAGGTATAAGACACCTAAAAGAAAAAAGAATGTATTCAAATAACTTTGTAAATCTTATTGAACTATATTGAACAGAACAGTTTGAATGGTACCTGGTTATTGGTAAAAACCCTGAAGATATGTAGCTCAGAATCAGGAGCAAAGCCCTGGCATTCTCTCATACTAGCAATAACCCCAGCAACAAAGGTACCGTGACCCAACCCTGAAGAAAGAATGTCAAAAAGACAAAGACGGTTCGTCTGGGTGGACCTCACTGAAAGCTCAACAAAGAACTGTACATTCATAAACTGACATGATGCCCTACCATCATCCAGTGTTTTCTCATTGGTCCAGTTGGTTCTTTCCTTAACATTCTTAAAGTGAGGGTGCTTCTCACTCAACCCAGTGTCAAATACTGCAACCTTCACTCCAGAGCCTGTATAAAATCACAAAAAAATAAAAATACAACTGACATCCTGATCTACCATACAACAACAACATTACGATACCAGTCCACAGGCATACGTACCAGTGTGTCCCATTTCCCAGAGCACATCTGCCTGCAGTATCAGGGCGACGTGCCTGGGGATTGCCCGCAGAAGACGGCGACTGGAGTGTCTGCCTGTGGCATGCCAAAAGCCAGAGCTCAGAGAAAGACTGGTCCTCCTGAGCGGCCTTGATGATTGCCATGACTGCCACTTCTGGACCCAGCGCGTGTCATTGCATGGGGATCCTCCATCATTGCCCGCTGAAAACAAAGAAAATGGATTGAGAAGAGAGCTAAAGTTCAATATAGACAGATATAAAATGTGTCCCACAACTTTATCACAGATAAAAAATACGTATAAAAGTACGACTCAATTTTTTGGCAGACATGGATATACTATAGCATTCATGTTATAACTTAAAAGTGACATAAAACTTTAGTTGCAATATTCTTCCTTATCTAAGCTATCTGATCTGCATTTGAATCCACTTCATAAAACATAATACATAATTTTGTTTCTCATGAGTAAAAGCACGTTATACCACCTTAAAAACACTCTCATCCCACAGCCCCAAACTACCTTATTTAAACAAATACAAAAAATAAATCGACCTGAATATATAAAAAAAAGTATAAGGCATTAACATCTTTATTAGCATATCTACTGGCCACTTGAACAACAGGAGAGTAAACAGCTTGCCTCTTTAAAAAAAATTGGAGACATGATAGCAGTTATCAAGCCTTTAAGAAAGACCACATATATACATAGGAGAGGAGGTGAAGAGTAAGAAATCATTGGTTCACTGAAAGGGAAATGTAGGCGTATGGTTGAATTTCGTAGCTAGCCAACCACTTCGACCAGCTCGAACACGCCAGGCTGCTACTTCACCTGATTATTGCTCATTAATTCCATCTAGAGCAATACATGTATAATGTCTTGGTATTACATTTAAATCTCTTACACTTTTGTACTCTTAACTTCTGACTATGCATCTCGGATTGCTTGAGACATGGAAATCATGGGGTTATTTTGATATTTGGCTGGAGTAATCCTTTAGTTGGTATCTTGCCCTAAGATGTGGTACAAAGAAAGTTTGATAGTTACGTCACTTAAATGCTTTTATCCAAAGTGACTTTTAAGGTATATATTTTATCAGTATGTTTGTTCCTGGGATCAAGCTAAGGCAATGCTCAACCAACTGAGCTACAGGAACACATGTGGCATCATTTTGTATTTAAAGATTAATATTTGCAACTGATTAAGCATTGATTTATGGTTTTGTTGAAAGCGTCAGGACAAAAACTAAATTTTAAAGGGTTGTTACAAAAGCTTTATACAGAAGCAGTGAACTTGTGTAGTATTTTGGTAAATGAAGATGTGAACAGAGAGGAAGTGGTTGTGTTATGGGGCTTTCCATTGCATAGTACCCCACAGTTTGGGTCGGGTCAACTTACTTTTGGGGGCGTTTCCACTGGGTGCAGTACGTAGTACCCAATACTTTTTTTTAGTACCACATTGGTTGGGGTTTCAAGCAACCCGAGCTGATACCAAAACGTGACACGAAAACACTGTAGATCACTGATTGGTCTGAGAGAATCGTCACTACCAGCGTCATCCCTACAATGTGAAAGATTATTTTTACCTTCGCTGTCAAGTAAACCTGTTGTCATCTGTGCTTTGCTGTAAGTTTCCAAACTCCCTTTTAGTGATGAAAAACATCCACAGGTTGAGAATCACCATACCAGTTGTTTCCAGACTTGCAGTTTGAGAAATGCCCACGTCTGCATATAAGCTTAAAAACAACTTAAATGTGGCTCAGCGGAGCGTGTCGACTGACGCAACAGGTGTTTATACAGAAACTGTCACGTGAGACAGAGGTAGTGATAAACGTGATGTGCAAACATCTATTTGTGGTGGTCAATTTTAATTTTGTGTATAGCAACAACGCCCCTACTTGTATGATGTCACAGCAGTAGGCAGAGCAAATATAACGACAAGTCTATTAAACTCGATGGAAAAGCCAACCAATCCAAAGTGAGGTGAGCTTACCCGACCTGACCTAAACCGTGGGGTACTATGCAATGGAAAAGTGCCATTATTGTACAAGATCAGAGCTTGTAAACAGTTAGCACTCTTCCGTAGTCTCTCCACACTGACAGTGGACTTGCAAGGAGGTGAGATTTCTTTTTCAGTCTAGGGAACTCATTGAGCAAAGAAATACTCTTCTGAGAGCCATTTCCTCCACCACATGCAGTATATAAACACTTCTAACTCAATTCACTCCCCACTGATGCGGACGTCATCCCTTCCCTACAGTAAACACAAAGATCTCAGGAAAGTAAAATTTATTACCACATACTCGCCCGACAGCTGCCTGAAGAGTTCAAGTTGGCAAAATCCATTAAGAGTCTGATAAAAATGCTAATTTACAAGGAAAACATGTCAGAGGCACTTTGTGTTGTTTTTTATGTCCTAACCATAACAATAAGTAACTCAAGGCTGTGCTATTATGAGGAATATAGTCACAGCTGATGAGGTTGGTGCAGTATTATACAGGAGATCATTATATACCCATACCATGTGTTGAATGTGAGTGTTATGAGAGCACAGCACTACTTACAGTCAGTTAGTTTAAGGCTGCGGAGAACCATGCGCTGTGGTGTCACTCTCTTGATGTAAGGGTGATCCTGCAGGGTAAGCAGGCTGCTGCGGGCATCCTGCCGTATCTCCACTACCTCAAAATCGCTGGGGTAATCGCTGGCAGGATTGTCCCGCTGCACAATGCGCCAGTTCACTGCATTCAAGTCTCGCAGGGCGCTGCTGATGAAGTGTCTGCGAGCCTTGGCTGTGAAGTAACCGTTAAATGCAACAATGTACTCTAGGGAACAGACAAAGACAAAACAATAAAAACAATCAGACAGCAAATACATGCATTTATTTAGGCTTGCAGAAAAAGGTACCAACTCAATCATTATAAAAATGTAAACAATCTTGCATTACAAGCTTGTGGGGTGAGTGAGAAACACCCATGTTCTGACTCTACACATAATGCAACAAACTTGAAATGGGAATGCACTTAGGGCTGGGCGATATGGCCAAATAAATTATCAAGAAAATGTTTTCCATATCAGTCGATATCGATAATTATCATGATAAATAACAAATCTTTATTCCTGTCAAATTTAAAGGCAGATTTTTGCTCCTGAATGAAAATTGTAAAAACCAGACAGTTAATAATGGTTTTACAGTGTTTCCGCTATATACATTCAACCGTGGCGGCCCGCCACTCATAAAACATCCCCGCCACGCCTGCGGTTGTGGATAGAAGGGATACAGCAAACGAAATCTCGTTGGATGAGCACTGTTTTATCCTAATCCTTTAACCAAACCCAACTCTAAACACAAAATTTCACACGATTGTAGGATGTATTTGTATCTAATTTAGCCAGAACCGCTGTTTTCATCCTAATAATCCTACCTCCAAATCTAATCCGTAACTTTTCGGCATTTGCTGTATCCCTTCTAGACAAAACCCACAGCGGGAGCTCGCAAAAAAAGCTACTGCGAGACTGGCTGTCTTGAAATAAATTCCTTTCTGGATTTGCGTTGTTCACTCATTTATAAATAAATCTCCTAAAATATCATAATTTCCTCCATGGGTTTAGTTTCATGCACAAATAGATTTAAATCAACAGAGGATTATTAAGCTACGTTTCTGTTTTGAGAAATAATAATAAAATAAATAAGCCTATACGAAATATGTTGCACTTAAATAATTATTAAATTGACAAAACGAATAAAAAAGTATTTGAGTTTCTGTTCTTTTTTGTGACGCGCTCTAAAACCAAACCAGCAGAAAGCACGTCATGTTTTTTAATGATTATAAATAAGCACAAGGTTTTCTCCTTATTGTGAGTTTACAAAAATAAAAATGCATCATTTGAAGTTGCGAATGTTGTTTTACTTTTATCTTTATGACTATAAATTTAGGGTGATTTAAGCTGCAAGGTCATCACGCATATGATGTTCACCGGCGCATATCTACACCAACACAGCGCAGGGCTGCGAGAAAAGACATAATTAAACTTTTGATTTAACATATTACGAGTTTTTTGGACATTCATTTGGAATCACTGTACTCATATTATCAACTTATCTGGCCATTAGTTATTCAGTATAGGCTATAAACGCAGCGCACTGCTGAGCGCTCAGCTGTCAGTCAATCGTCTGTGCTTTAGATCGACACTCACAAAGTTTCACATTAAATAAGATATTTGTCCAAAAACAAAAGGCTAAATACTGAATACTACTTATATGCGACTGCAAGACATTAATAGTCGAATCTGTTTGTAAGGAAACTTACATTATTCCCGTGGAAGAGAAGAACGTTGGTAATAGAAACTTGAGGCAGACGGTGAGACTGTTTTATCTGTTTTCAGACGAAACAGCAGGCCGGGGTACCCGCGGGTGAACCGCATAATATTTGATCTAACGGGTGTAATAGGCTATTCGCGTGTCATTTGTGTTGTAGATGCAGGTCGGGACTCAATAGACAAGATTAAATGCGGGTCTAACATCCAAGACCAAAATTCGAATCGTTTTTAAATGACTCGTGCTTATTTGTGTTTAAGATCTGTCTGAAGACCGGTAAAGGTTTATATTTAACTGCGCGATTTGCGGTGTGACCGGCTCGGGGTCACAGTCTTTATGTCAAATGGTACGGGTGTGAAATAAAATTGCTGCTGATGTCGGATAACTGGTCGGTTGTTCTGTCAATCACAGCGGTGCGGATTATCAAACAGGACTGCATGACTTTGTAACAGCTCTGTACGCTAAACACGAGGACGAACTTGCAATGCACACTACATTAAAACTACAATGAAATATCCGAACTACGTACGTAGCTGTGTAACGTTTTTTTAAGAAAATACAGTTTAGATCAAACATAGAAAAGCAATATGCTATAAATATAAGGAAAAGTAAATGACAGCGTGAAAATTATAAAAAAATACATGTTAGTTTACTGTAGCCTATATTCTACATTAATTTTTTTTTTACATTTATAATCATCATGGGCGCCCCCTGCCGCCACAGCTGAAAAAAATCCTAGAGGAAACACTGGTTTTAAACTACTTTTTATTCAGAACATGACAAATACTAAAATCTTGTTTTAATGTTCAGGCATCTGTACTAAATGTAAATATATTTGTTATGAAATCAACACATTTCTGACACAGAAAGCAGCAGGCTACTGTCACTTTAAGACCCAAGACAGACTGCTTTAAGTTTCAATATACTCAGTAACATCTAACTGTTTATGCTCACTTAAACAAGAAAGAAAACTTAGTTCAGTGATCACGCGTGTGTTTTATATACAATTCACGCTGCTAAATGGATGCCAAGAGCGTCACGTTGCTGTGGCAGCGGACACTCATACAGTTTATTCACTGCAGTGGTGGATCTGCTGTTTTTCCTCAGTTTCCTGAATTTGTAAATGTTCTGTAAATATACTTTTGAAGCTGTGCGGACATGTGCGTGCGCAAGGCGAACGCTGAAAGAAAGTACAGTAAACTGCACCTATTGTGTCTGCTGTGATGAAACCTGTTTGGGTGTCCAACATTATACAAAAAGAAAATGTTTACGCGCATTTGGATTCCGTGATTCCGTCCGCTTTATCCGCATCGCAAAAAATCATAGGTCTCTACTAATAAATTAATAACTCATCTTAATCATCTTAATTCGCACAGTGCATAAACATTATCGGGCACTTATCGAACTGTCCTTATCGGTTTATCGGGAAAATGTTTATACCGTAAAATTATCGTTATCGAATTATCGAATGCACTAACTGCACTACAAATAAATTGATTGGGACGATGCAGCGACTGTCTGAAAATGCTTTTGAAATAAAGTTTTAAACTACCAATTTCATCCATTTGTAAAAACGGTGACGTCACGCACGCATGTGTATTACGTGTTCAGAGATTTTGTGACAACACCAACTACTAGCTACTGTTTGATATAATAAACCATATTAGGGCCCGGCTGCAACGATTAATCGTGCAAATATGCGTTTTCTCAATGAATGAATTTTAATGAATATCTGTGAAATCCCGGAACATCCCAAATACAGGGGGCGCTCTCGTGCAGAAACTCCCTTTGTGCCATAGAAGAAGTAGCATTACAAACGGTATTCCAGCAAATGTCTATAGGAATATTTATATTAGGGCTGTGACGATTCATCACGTTTCCCATTAAAAAGACCTGCCTGAAATCGATTCTGAATTGCAAGGCTCCGATTCTGTGTTTCATGCGCAGCTTGTGCATGTACTACGGCTCTGTGATCAGTAGGAATTCCTTATCAATCTTAAATCAGTATGAGCACAAGCTGTCCATGAAACATAGAATTGATTCAAAATCAATTATGAATCGACTTCAGAGGCATTTTTAATAGGACACGCGATTAATCGTTGCAGCCCTTAACCATATGTATAACCCAAAAACCCTATCCGTTTTCATTTAGTGTGCAATTGATGCTTGCCATGGCAAAACTCGAGACCCAAAAGTTACAGCAATGCTAAAGTGATTTAGCATGACGCCTGTTTACTAGTTTGTTACTTGTTTACTCAAACCATAATGTTTGGATGCAAATTAATTTGTTATTTTATAGAAACCAGCTAAATCAGGCACATGCTATGGTGTGTGAATTAATTACCACAAACTAAACTATTATTGCAAAGCGATCTTGCCAATCCCACAATTCATAGCTATGGGTAAAGGAAACCGGAATGAAATAAACATAAAACTGTTGGAACAAAGTGCGCATATAAAGATCAGTAATCAGGGCACTATAAATCTTGCGTTATGTTCTGATCTTATATACCCACCACACAAGCACCACACCCAATGTAGTGAAATATGGGCCCTCGAAAACAACAGTGGATTCAGACAAGGTCTTAGGAATGCATTACCAACACCCTGGGCCAGCCGCCAGTGAACACACACACACAAAATCAGATCAGAGGGCATGCTGACAAGAGCTGCATTATAGTGAAGTACATTACACCAGCCCACAGAGAAAGACTGTTTGACCTACTGGCAGCTCTCACGTTTTGTCCTGCCCTAAAGTACACAGGACAGGGCAACAGCTGCTTTAAACCCACAATCAACACCATAAATGAGCCGATAGCTCAGTGCAATGAAATGTCATTATCAACAATAAAAACTAAATTGGGGCACTAAATCATACACTTCAACATAATTTATTAAAATGTGAACATAATTGTCTCTAGGGAATTTGGCGCTTTCCTTGAGGTTGCAAACTCAAGCCAATAATCTCTGTTTTTAAACAAACCTTACGGATTATAAAGTGATTGCAAATCTATAAATCTTTTTTTTATTACAAAATAGTTGTTGCTCACACAGACACAATAACAAAAGTTATAGTACCAAAATGGAGAACAAAACATCATATGTGCATAGATGTTTACAAGCATTCTTTCTGAACTCAGAACCACAGAATGCATACTGGTCAGTGCAATTTTTTATATATAATATATATTTCCTAAACCACCCCAAAAATCATGTAGCTAAACTAAATAATCACAATAACCAACCAAAACAAGCACTCTGTTCAATGAACGGCATTCACTTACCATGCTTGACCACTTTGGTAGAAAAGTCCACTTTTACAGTGAGCTCCGAGCAGTTTGGGCTCAAGTGTGCATCGGAATTCAGGGACTGATGAAAGGGAGTGGAAAAAGGTCCACTCTTCTCCTCAGTGCCCACCAGAGACAACTGGCCCACTAATAAGGCCACAAGCAAGCACAGCCACAGGCGCATGGCCCCTGTGCTCCGTTTCTGTTCATCACCCATCCAGAGATACATTTCTTCTTAAAGGTAACAAAGAGTGTAATGTGAAGTTTTGAATTAGGTTAAGTCCAGAACACAGAGAAGCCCGAATAACACATGGCTCGAGGTTTCATTTCTTTCTCCGTTTCCTCTCCATTGTGTGTTTGTGTTCCAGTGGAGGTGATCAGTGTGGTAGCAGGAGAAAAAGGAGATGGGCCATCTTCACTTTGACACAGTAGATGTGGTGGTGGTTGGGGGGTAATTTGGTGATGGGCTTCTTTACAATGGCAAGGTGTGTCTCTTCTTCCTGTAGGCATACGAGACAATAGCTTAGCTTAACAGGAATTTGTAAAACATGAATATCAAAAGTCCCTTATTCAGTCAGTACATTTGATGTTACTGTTACATCAATTCTACTCTACAATCCCTGACTGTTTGGCTTTTAAAAGTGATATCTAATAAAACTGCTTTTGTTAGGCTCCTTAGAGGATAATAAATAAGCCATTATTATACTAAAATATTTAAATTATTTACACACTAAACCAGAAACATGCTTTTAGATGTCTTACGTCATGATTTTAAAAGGGGTGTTTTCGTGGAAAATATTGTCCCCCACCCACAAGCACAGTTCCAGATAATTTCCCAAATCCAGGCTGTAAATTGTTGTCACACAAGAGATGGGTTTACATCAAATAGCACTGGGCTGTTATGTAATTTTAGCCTACATGACATCCTGGAGTAGAAGTTAAGCCCCCAAAATGCAAACCATATGGCTCTTTGGGTAAACCAGACCATCCCAGCTACATATAAAATGGGTCCAAGAGAATAAAATTATCTGTACTGACGTCACCAAACTGTCGCAAAATACATCTCAAAGAAAACCCCACAACTAAAAGATTATACATTAATATTTAAGCATATACTAACTAAGCTTTAAACGTCACACAATTACTACTGTGCCGTTATTATTACTTGTATTAAAGCACACCAAACAAAAAAAAACTTCAGGTTAAGCATTAGTTGCAGCCTACAAGGCAATGTTTATTTTATTGTCAGGTTAAGGTAAGGTTTTGTTTGTAGAAAACTCAAAACTAGAAGGTTGGTGTGACCGCTGTTAAAGCAGGATTAAATTAGGGAACATGTGTTTTAGTCTATTTTATAAACAAAGAGGATAATAGGCCTATTGCTATAAGCAAAAAAGTGTATGTAAATTAAAATAACATTTTTGTTTTCTACAAACAGGTCAAACAAGACTGTACACTTAGCTAAAAAAAGTTAATTTTGGCGTGATGCCTAACTACACAGTGACCAGAGTACAAACTGTTTCTATATACAAAGCACAAAGAGTTTGATTGACACAGCTTTCTGTACTGAATATAGTTGCTGCGGCTCGTATTGAAGGTAAAAGATGGCCAACAGTCAGTACATGAATGTGATACTTTCCTTTCAGCAATATTCATGTCGTGAATGATTTAACGTTAATATTATGCTTTCAAAAAAACATTGCTGAGTGGCTTGCTAATGACAATAACGATAGCATCCTTGCTACCTGTATCACCAAAGCATGGCTTTGCGCTGCATGAAAAACTTTGCCACAGTGCTTCTTTACTTAACTCGCGTATCACAATGCTAAGGGTAATATATTTTTAATAGAAATGTTTAACTCGCTAAACAGACAAGCATGTGGCCTCGACACCATCCTGCTACGCGCTAACAGTTAGCATAGTATAAGAGTCCTCACATTATTAATAACAGCACGTAATACTTACTCTCTACGCTTTTAACAACGATGATTAACTTCTCGTTTCACTTTCTTCATATTTCTGCTTCGGTATTTATCGGAATTGCACGTAATAACGCTCCTCCATCCTAATGGCGCAAGACAGACAAGATTTAACCCATTTGCTTCAGGAGCTGTAACGTGAGAAACTGGTATTAAACAAAACAATCAGTAGCCAATCATCGATCGATGTGTCACGACTCCAGTAGGGCGGGATTAGCGTTTAGCCAATCGGAAGACGCCCATGTCTTTACGCTTGTATGTGATTGGTCATAATAGCAAGGGACAAGAGATTCATTGAATAATCAAATTTCAAGGCTCCATTTACTGACATCTAAACGATAAATATAGAAACTATAAAATGTTTATATGTACCACTTCCTGTTTATTACAGATTTTTTTCAGCTTGTCTTTGTTCTTTCAGACTAGAAAGACATGCTTGACATAAAATGAAAAACATTTCAGTGTTGGAATTTGGCCATCTATTACCTCTAAAGGTCAACAACAACAAACAATAGTTTTGAACACAATAATAGACAAAAGCTTTAGTCAGAAAGAATTGAGGTTATTCTGATATATATAAAAAATGTATAGGCAAATATTAAAACTTTATTAAAATTTATTACCTAGAATATTACATGCCTTTAAAAAATTATTGACTCCAGAAATGCAGTTAAAAAACAATCATCAATAAATTTTAATGAACAGCTACAAAATCATTAAATAGTCAGGCAACACCATGAGGCAATTTAAAAAGCAACATTTATTAGGATTCAGATGAGTAGGATAAGTCCTCTTAGTGTCTATTAATACTCATTTAGATCACAAGAACCAGTGCCAAACAAAGGTTTAAATACAATCATCAAATCCACAGTTTTCATTTGTAATGTTAGCAGCTTTATTCCAGCCGAGCTCCTCGTGCTCCAATGGCAGTGACGTGACACACTTCGACATCAGCCCCAAGCTTACGTAGCTCATCCAGCCAGATCTGTTGCTTCTGGGACAGGCGATCACTAGGGCCCTTCACCTCCACCAGCTAGAGGATCACAATGCAACATTATAAAGACAGCACTTTTTAAACAGCACTTCAAAGTCAACGTTTATTTTACAATATTGCATGGCTTTCAATAGAAATTACTACAGTCCAGACATCTTATAAACTAGAGAGAACAGACATTACTGTAAGAATACACTGTAAATAATACAGTAGAAAAGAGAGGACAATATAAACAAAAATGTATCCCTATGGGGAAATAAATAGTTACAGTAATATCAGTAACTGAGTAAGACAGAAGAATGTGTGTTTGGTCCTCTTAATGGGGGTGTGGAAGATTTAAATGGCTCATAACATCAAAAAAGTGGTTATATAAAATTTCTTTTTAAGGCCAATACATTTAAATATTGAATAAATGTAAATCAGAATTCTTTCCTCACCTTGTACGTCCTATTGGAAGTGCTCCAGACTACTAGATCTGGAAGTCCTGCTCTGCAGTGCCTGTAGTCCTTTGCCATTCTGAGGACCACACCACTCAAGAAGTGACCACCCAGACATGCCACCAGACTCTGTAACCATAAACAAAAATAAAATAAATGCTACTGAGGGCACCGCGCCTTGTCAAACCATACTTAACCAAAAGGAAAAGCCATTCACTCATGACACATTCTTGGTTCAAAATAAGCCTGCAAAAAGACAATGGGTCCAATTAAGACTCTGGGGTCTCTTGAGGTGCCTAGTTAACACATTTGTCACATGTCATTCATTGCAATGTCATGTTATCAATTTGAAATGTTCCAATAGCTCAATTGATGTAAAAAATTGCATTAAAAGTGCAAAGGTCATGTCTTCGACACTACTTATCTACTTATTTGTAGATATCGCCCGAGGTCGAAGTGCTGCAAACTAACTTCCGCCATCCAATATAGTTCTCATTTTTTATCCGCTTAAAAAAAAATCAACATTTTACTTTGTGCAACCATACTTACTCGTGTAACTACTAATGTAACATGGAAAAACATGGAAGTGTTTGGTGGCTTCTAAATTCATCCCTGTTTGGATCCTAAGGAATTAATAGGGCTAGGCTAAATGCTAACATATTCCAAACGCGCTGAACAAAGATTAAGTCTACGCATTGAAAAAACATAGGTATGTATTTATTCATCTAAGTTGAGGTAAGAACATAGTAAAATATTGAAAAACGCTGATGTTTTCCTTTAACTGATCTGTGGTTACCTGTGCCTGCTGAAGAGAGGAGAAGCGCTCCCAGTTTATAAGCGCACACATTCGCCCTTCCTGCTCATTCCACACATCAGCGATCAGCTCCTGTAGTGTCTCTGCAGACGCCTCGTGCAACATCTCAGCGCGAGACTCAATGGCTTCCCGACGGTTACCATAGAAACAATCAGTGTGCAAATCCAAAGGACAACTCTGGGGAAAAGGCCAGAATCGAAACCATCATTGATCTGAATTGCAGTGGTGTGCCCTGACCCTGAACTGCGTCAAACATGCTGCATTTACTCCCTAATTGCTTTGTACCTGGTAGGGGTTTCGAAAGACATCAGGGACCCCATCCATGAAGACGATGTCCCACATGAGGAGTCCAAACAGAGAGGAAAATGTAGAGCCTTCTCCGTGAATACCTTCGGGGTAAAGCGTAGAAGATATAGCAGAAACCTTTATTTGAAACCAAGATTATTTACATTGTTTGTATGAAAAATGAATTTTTTCTTTTTTTTTTTGATTTACTGTTTTCTTCATAAATTTCTGTGAAAATATAACTTTGATATATTTAATATTAAGTAAGTCAAAGATTGAAATGAATGTGAAATCAATGATTAGTATAAAACTTATTCAAAGATGCTCCTAATCTCATGATAACATTATTGCCTGGTTTCACAGACAAGGTTTAGCTAAGGCCAGGACTAGGCCTTAGTTAAATAAAGATGTTTTAGAAAAATACATTACTGGTGTGTATCTTGAGACAAATCAATGACAGTGGCATACGCAAGTTATTTTCAGTTGAGACAACTCAAACGTGTGTTTTAGTCCAGGACTAGCCTTAAGCCTTTGTGAAAGCAGGGCTATGAGCAAATTTGCAGACGATTTAAAAACATTTTTAACCAGTTATGCTTATAGGAAAGCTCTCTAATTTAATCCATTAGCAATAGTAATGCTAAGTAACTCTATTCCCTGAATATGGTGGTGTGCAAACAATGTAATTACAAACCTTGATCAAATCCCAGAGTTCTGTAGTGTGCCAGTGCCAAATCCTCAACAGAGCACATGACCATAGTATCTCTTTCCGTTCTGGAGCCTTCGTCCTCATTGGCTGCTCTGAGAAACACTGATTTACCCGTACCACCCTCATGAGGAAAGAGCTGTCCTCTGATCGTCACCTGTGACAGAAACAGACCTACTAAAATGTTGTGTACTACATATCTTTTTATTTTATTTTATTTTTTCGAAACATTAAGTAATTATGATGAAAAACAGGACAGGTTGCATTACATCACTGTGCAGTAACAGTCCCATACAAACATTATGTGGAAAACTCACATGACTGACATCTTCCACGTGCACAGCTGGCAAATCTCGAAGCATCAGACGATACTTCTTAAAGCTGGCAGATTCCTTCATTCGGGAAGCACGTTGATGAAGTGCTAATTGGTGGCCTGTTCGAACCAGTGGGTCACTGAGTCCATCCCGAATGGCACAGATGGCCTAGATATGAAAAATGTCATCAATCTATTAGGTTGAAAGAATGGCTAATATGAAATCTAGATCTAACATTAAAGCAAAGGCGTGATCTGTGGCTAGGGCTTTAAATCCGGTTGGCTTGTCCTATAGTGTTTGGCTCCAATCCTAATAAAACACACCTGAAGCAGAATAAATTGGGATGGGTTCGATTAGGACTAGAGCTATTCTGGAGTGATACTCCCAGAGCAGGCACGAAAACTCAATTTAAACTTGAAACTTGATTAATTGAACCTGCTCGTGTTGTTTAAGGTGCTGTTGGAGATTGAGAGCCAGCCTGTCCCACCAGCGCCCCCTGCTGTCTACACAATACAAAGACTGAGACAAAAGATTCCTGAGCTCCACCACCGCCTCCTACATTTTAAGAAATGCAATGATAAGTAATTGAATGTAAAATCAATTGCAAATAAAAATTAATGCATGTGTACTCCTTCTACCTCATAGAATCGAAGTCTTTGTAAAATCTCAACTCCTCGAGACTGTATACGGGTGTAGGTCCAGCCAACAGTGAAACAACGCAGGAAAACTGGCAGCTTCTCTTGATGGCTACACGAATGGCACATTTCTAATAAATCATCTTGTAACAGTAGAAAAAATAAAATGAAGATATGTTTACTTAATTTAAGTTCAAACCTTAAGTCACAAGTGTGTTTAATATCTTGCCAGGTGGCATTTGCTGTGGTGTAGAGACCATGGGCGTCCTCCCAGTTGCCTGCCTGCATAGCAGTGATCACTTCCTGCAGCGTACGCATTGCCATTTCATACCTGTGTAGAAGAAAACTGAAACAATCAACACTATAAAAAGACCAATTGAAGACATATATAAGCAAAATATAATTAATAATTTCATAAATAGTGGTCACAAGTACTTAAAGGTGACATAGAATGATTGAACGGGGTATTTATCCTTGTTCTGTGATGTGACATGTACACAATTTTTTTTTGTTTGGGTCTGTAATACCTTAGAAGATTCCTAAAAACCTCTCTCAGGTAGCTCTATTAGGGTGGGGGATTTTAAACAAGTGGTTTTGCACCTATTTGGCTCCCCCTACTGGCTTAACTTGCAATCTCATTACTGATTGGCTGACTTTGCTGCCACTCAAAAATGTAGCCAACTGTTTTAAAGTGGAGGGGCAGTTAGATCCCTGTGATGTCATAAGCATCAGTTTTTCAGATTGGGCTGTTTTCTGGCTGACATTTCTAAAAGAGGAATTTCTATGAGACTGAGATGTTTAGCATGTCTAGCACTTTTTGTATGTTCGTGAATGTGGGTAGACTACCATTTGAAAAAAAAGACAAGGTAAAAATTGTTTTTCTTTCTCTGTCCCCTTTAAAAAAGCCTTTTTTTTGCATATGCATGGATTATGAAGGCATAGCTGCAATCAACCATTACAGGAGACACTGGTGCATTATCCATACACTGCCACTTTAGGGACAAGCCGTTGTATGAGGAATTTTTTTTTCTACAAACTAAGATGAAGAAGTGCCTAGTTACTCTGGAATATCGATCCATTCCTTCTATCCTAAGAAATTAGGAGAGTAATATCAAGTAACACCTACATTTTCCTAGTATTGATTTTAGATTGGGAGAATATTCTGATTAATCCTCTGTCCACTTAATTGGACATCATGTGTCTCATAGCTCCAGGCACCTTGGGGTACCAACCCAAGCGCAGTGGCCAGGATGATGCACTTTTCAGGCTAAGAGACAGTATGATGAATATCCTGTTTTTTTTTGTCTGAGTCTGGTGTCAGATTATGCAATCTCTCATATGAAAAAGAAATCTATTTCAAATCCTGAACCTAACCCCCAATATAACTAACCCCCTAGTGTATATATATATATATATATATATATATTAGTAAAAATAATTCAATCTCATTAAAACACTTAAACATTTCATCTGAAAATGTCAAGATATTATTGATAATATTAACCCTTTCATCTGATATTCTGTCAATTTTTGCCTATTAGATTGTGCTAGATTTTATTGTGATGAAGAAAAATAACATTTAAAGTAACCTGATGAGGTCATCCCTGTCCTGAAACAGTTTGGCTGAACGATGCACTGTGTACTCGGGGAAAGCTAAACGACCAGAATTGACAAGCAGAATAGTGTACAGCTGTCCCTGTCCTCCAGCGGCCATCTCCTCCTCATCCAAAGTGTCTGTTAGGGAGAAGAGGAGAAGCAGACGAGAAAACACGGCACGAGATCTGCGGCAGAGACGCACACAAGATCCTGCTGCCTGTTTGGCCCTGCAGGAGCAAAAAAAGCAACAGTAAGCCATGGCAAAATTAATGACCTAGAGTGTTTTACGTACAGAAATAACTTTAATCACAAAAGAAAGTATTAAATTTATTTAGTATTTAAGCTATATTTTTCTTAATTACTTTACAGGAATATTTGCTTTTAACTAAAACAACTGCGCATGAATTGCCAGCATCAGTCCACTGAGGTATAGAGACAGAGATTTGAAAATGTTTGAGAACAATCCAACAGTCTCCATTCACTTTGTATTACGTGAGGCTGCTTCCTTGTCATTTTTGGCTTATAACAAAAACAGAATAATGCCTAAAAGCTGCTGTGTGACAAGGTGTACAGCTAACAAGCCAAAAAAAAAAAACAGAAATTAGTTTTTATAAGCTGTCGAGCCGTAAAACCCAGCCTCTAAGGAGAAAAAAGTGGATCGCCGACTATGTTTCCCTCCAGTGAGCGCAGTTCTAATACAGTAATAGTAGTACTATGAAAAGTTGCCTGTTTCCACTTTTGTGTCTTTAAATGCTCGTTTTTTGGGGTTGACAGCTTATAAAAACATATTTCTGTGTTTTTTGGCTTGTTAGCTGTACATCTTGTCACACAGCAGCTTTTAGGCATATTCTGTTTTTTGTTATAAGCCAGAAATGACAAGGAGGCAGCCTCTCGCAAAACAAAGTCAATGGAGACGAATGCATTGTTCCCCCCCCGGTGGACGTGGTTTTCAGGTTATGACGCATGGTGCTCTGTCTCTATATTGTATGTAATGGTGGTGCATGTAGCTATATCTCACCTCTTGAGAATGACAGCACCTGTGTTGTTTTGACCACCAAATAGTGACCGCTGCCTTCCCAACTGGAGAAGTCCTTCCACCAACTGTTGTTTTTGAGTCCCATTCCCGCCACGCCCAAGGTGAAATGTTTTGGCCAGGTTTCTGAGATCTGGTGCTGGCAGCAAATCTAAGAGTTCGTGGATGTCGTGAAGCTCCTTTTCTAGGAAAGGAAGAAAAGAATATATCTGTAGTTAATATATCTGTAGTTCTTCTTTCTTTAAAAATCAAAGCAGTGTCAAATCTAACCTGTTTGCAAGAAGCCACAAGCAACCAGCTCTTGAATGACAGGGCTGAGGTCAGGACTGATCTCCGTGTATTCCAGCTTACTGACCTGAAGCCATTTCAGTTTCCTTTGAAACAGCCGTACATAAAGCATCTGACCCGGTGCTACAGAAGAAAGACAGATGGCATATACAAATTTCAATTCCAAAAACAAACAAACCAAGAACAGAACTAAGATGTGTTTTTTAAGATTTGTCCTCTACCTGAAAGGTTCTGAAAAGCGTGAATGGTTGCGCAATCCTCTTCATTAAAAAGCATCCGATCATCCTCGTTCTCCAATACTGCCTCAAGCACAACCTGAAAGTTTCGCAGATAATACGGTTGCCTGGTAGATGTCACAGTGCTGAGCATTTCGGGTTCATCCATTGGTACAGCTTCAGGATACTTCTCAATGTCTTTGTGGGTTGTCTCCTTTTCAGTTCGACTCTCCAATGATGAAACCTCAAACACACTTGACAAAGCTTCTGCTTGATCTGAGATCATATTAGTTTCTTGTCCTTTGAAAATAGGAAATGAACTTTTTTGACTTTTACTTTTTTTGCGTTTGCTGATGGTATCTGTAGTGTTTGTTTCGCTTTTCGTTTTGTCATCTGACCCCCTCTTCAGGACCCTCCTGGATGTGGATTTGACTGACTGAGAGGCAACGCTACTGCTTGGTGTTTCTGTCAAAACTACCACAGCGCTTTTCACTTGGTTACAAGCTGCAGGTTCAGATGAAAACGTCTCACCTGTTTCCACAACACAGGATGTAGTTTCAAAAGTCATGTTTTCTTTCTGTGAACTGCTTAAATCTGCATTATTGGCCATATCATCCGCGGAGACATGAGAAAGATCCATTTCTGGAGGCCTAAGCGCTCTTTTTGACAGTTTGGCGGACAAGCTTCCAAATCCAATGTTCTTAATGATCTTAGCTTGCGAATTAGTTTCAGATAAATCTTGCTTCAAGACACAGTTTTTTGTGAAATATGGACTCATTTCAGCATTTTTCTCCACTGGTTTTTTCTCTTTTCTCTCAGTTTGAGTAACCGTCCCATTTGAGGGTGATTTGATCATTTCCTCCTGTTTGTTGTCATCACCACTGACAGTCGATGCATCTTCACCGTCCTCTCTGAGAAATTCCTGGCACTGTGAGTCTATGTGTTCATTTATCTTGTATAGAGGTACAAGTTCACCACATAGAGGGCAGGCCAGTTTACATGGTGGTGTATTCCTGAAAAATGAAGTTATAGAACCAGTCTGGCACCCGTTGCTTAATCTCTCTTTGACTGCGCTGGCACTCTTTTTCTTTGTCATTGAAAGTCTTTTAGATGAACTGCCTCTCCCAACCTGAGACTCCATGACTGCATTCATAGGTTATCACATGGACACATTGTATGGATGAGGTAACCCTGAACTAGATGTGAGACAAGCTCACACACATTTTTTTAAACCTGCGAGAAAGTACACATACAGTACATAGGAGACAAAACGGTTAGTAAAGGAGAATGATACTCATCTGATAGTGGTTCAGACAGAGATAACTGTTGCTATACAATACATTAATTAACTACACCTTCATACCTTGCAATTTATTTGATGTGCCCTAATCTTGAAATTTGACAGTTATAACAAAATGCATTAACTATTCCATAAATTAAATAAGACTAACATAAGGAGGAATGTAGTTAATAAAGTAGGATTTAATAATATTTGGGACTGCAAATAAAACTGAAGATAGAAAATCATACAGACCTGTCTGGCGCTGGTGTAAACCGTGAAGCCAGCCGCAAGAATACGGCGCCTTGTAACGCTTGTGTTTCTTTTCAAAATAAAAGTCTTTAAAAAAATCATCTTTTCTGGCCTTTGTTGACCAAGGGTGACGTTACATTTGATTTTTATGAATAAAAATAACAGCAACATTAACTTTATTTTTTATTTTATGATAATGTTTATTGAATTGCTTCATCCTTTTTTTGTGTAAATCGCTTTGGACAATGCGGACACTTTCTACATAAAAGTAAATTTTTAAGTATTCATATTTTATCAGTGTTTTTCTTTGGAAAAAATACACAATCCAAAGCATATTATCATAATTTTGACTCCACTACATTTCATAATTTCAAGTTTTTGGTTTATATTTAATATTTAAGTACATTAAACATCTAGTGTTTTTTTACTTTTACTTAAGTAAAAAGTACTTCTGTACTTTTACTCAAGAAAAGTCAAAAGTTCACAATTTTTATGTAATTAGGTATTAAATAAATTGAAATATGCAATATTAAAGGAATACACAGTAGGAATGTAGGGAACATTTTTAGAAAAGTAAATTTTTCCCAAGGCAAACACTCTGATAAAGCACAGATGCTTGGAAAATGTACTTTAAATACTCAAGTAGTGTCCGCCTTTGCTAAATGCTGCAATTTTTAACTGCGGTAAAGTTACATGTACAATTGAGAAATAATAAAAAAAATTATGCTGAGCCATACCTATACTATAAAAAAGCAAAGATATGACTAAAATGTATCTTAATGTGAAAACTTTTAACGCTCTATCGAGAAAACAGACTTGTCCACTTTCTCAGACTAACGTTACCTTTACTATTTTGTCACATCTCCATTACTGAAAACCAAATCATGATGTAAATGCTGCACATGTGGAAATATGAATTAGCCTTACACACCTGGGAGAATACAGAAGAAATTACATTTAGAATTTTCAAGCTTCACCACATTGGAGACTGAGAATTTTTGGTGGTGAACGTGTTAAAGATAGATGAATTACTGTGCAGACATTTGTTTTTGGATTATTTAATTCCCAAATTTTACAAAATATTAATGATTTCACTATTTTGAAAAGTTAATGAACATTTTCTATAACAATTCATTTAAAAAAAGACAAAAACAATCTTTTCAAAAGACATTGTTGGATTAAACTCAATAAACCAACAACAGTTGAAGTTTTATTTCAACTGTAGCTACAAACACACATTACATGCATGTTGATGAAAGACTAAATCAAATATATTTTTGCACTTTTAAGAGTATTTTCATTGCCATTTTCAATAAGACTCAATAGTAAATCGAATAAATCTGAACAACAAACACTTGTATAGGCTACAATAACACTTTTCTTAAGAAAAACTATTTGGGGTATAGAGACAATAACAACAGTGGTCTTCCCAAAACATATAATTACCCAAAGTCATTTTTGGCACCAAGGCATTTTAGTGGATTTTGTTGAAAGAAAAATGTACTGTATGATGGACCTTACACTCATAAATGACCCCTCAAGCAACATTAAACTGATGTTAAATGTGTTTCTAATAACTTTTAACTTAGAAAAAACAACCCAGAATACTTAAAGTTATTTTACAAACTGTTGAATTTAATTAATAAACATAAAAAATTGAAGAAAAAACATTATTTTCTAAAGTTTGTTTGAGAATTACGCAAGCTTAGATGTAAAATAATGTTAAAGAAAACAAAGTTTTAAGTATTTATTTTGTCAAATACTGTTGTTAAAATATCCAAAATATTGCTATTTTTATAAAATTACACAAAAATTGATTTATTTAAAACATATACTTCCAGAATTCTCAATATTATCACAGTTTTAAAAGTATAATTTTTTATGAGAAGTAATTTCTCCCCAAATGGTTCTCTTTTTATATAGGCACATGAGAATGTCTTTGGCATATTTCTGCTCTTTTCTAACAGGGGGCATATTTCTTGTGAGGGTCACAAAAACCTCATGGTGGTTCAAGTGGCTTATCCAAGGAAAAATAACTGGGGTCAATGAAAGAAACCAAAGCATAAAGCTCAGGCTTCTAATCCACTGAGCCACCCACTGTCACAGAGTGATCAATATTAGTTAGTATGATAAATGACCAGGATGCATGTTAAGACAGATCCAACAGTGTAAGTCATGAATCATCCTACAAAGGTGACTGCCACAATTCTGCTACAAACTTTAAAGTTAAAATTGAATAGTGAGTTTTTCACTTACCAAATCTTAAGACTTAAGGCAAATCTTGAGACTTAAGAGTCTTAAAACTATTTTACTAAAATAATTTTTCTTAAGATTTAAATTTTCTTTCTTAGCTGGGTTGCAGGAAAAGTTTAACAAAATGAAGGCACAAGAAAAACAATTGTAGCCCCTTGATATCAAGAGATTGCATTGTCATTATAAATGTGATCTGCATGGTTACTTTTCTAAGGCCATTTGGTTTATTTTTAATAATGCATAAACAGCACATTTCCCCTCTCAGAAGAGCAACTGACTTTGTGGATGCACTGTCAGAAAAAATGGTCCCTAGCTGTCACTGGGGCGGTACCCTTTCAAAAAGTACACCATTGCACCTAAAGAGGTCATATTGGTACCTCAAAAACACATATTGGTGCCTACGAGTGCATATTAGTACAACAAAGGTACATATTGGTACCAAATGTATACATATCTGTACACTCTAAAAAAAGCTGGGTTGTTTTTAACCCAGGGCTGGGTCACTATTGGACAGAACACACTGCCGGGTTAAAATGACCCAACTGCTGGGTTGTTTTAACCCAATTGCTGGCTTACTGTCAATCATCCATGTTGTAACAACCCAGCAGTTGGGTTAAAATAACCCATCAGTTGGGTCATTTTAACCCGGCAGTGTGTTCTGTCCAATAGTGACCCAGCCCTGGGTTAAAAACAACCCAGCATTTTTTAGAGTGTATGTAAATGGTACATATTAGGACCTTTTTAAAGGATATCACCCCAGTGACAGCTTGAGAAATTATTTTTGACTATTTTGTCTGACAGTGTACCAAAACAAATAATTCACAGCAAAAATCAGGAAGGTCTGAAACAGTCAACATGTATTCTCAGTCCTTCCAGCAAAGTAAAACTTCTGTTCAACAGATACAATCAGATAAAAGGATGAATGAGACAATTTCAAAAGACAACATGACAATGAAAATACACCAACAATAAATAAATAAAACACAGGTAATAAACGAGAGAAACAGCAGAAAAAGAGAAAACGTATGAAAGTTTCAAAGGAAGTTTTCTTCTAATTGGCTCCGTGATGAGAAAGTTGACATCTTAATCGAGATGCAGTGTTGTTCTGCGCTCTCCAACGCTCTCCACTGTTTGTCTGAACTAGTAGGACACATATTGTCAACCATTACAACTGCTGCTGGTATCTTCGGTTGAGTTCCCTCAGTTCTTTCTCGCGAACGCGTCGTGCCTTGCTAGATTTGGTGGAGCGGCTGGAGCGAGTGGATTGGGCTGACTTGGTACTGTGACAGCGTGATGAGGCTCTCTTCAGGAGGTTCTGGGAAATGGATCGCTGCAGGTTCTTCATGGAGGAGGAAGCAGCCATGCTGACAATCCAAGGGTGTTTAAGTGCCTGGCCCGCAGTCAGCCGTTCATTAGGATCCACTGTGAGGACACGGTCGATAAAGTCCTTAGCGAGGTTGGAAACACTTGGCCATGGCTGACAGACAGAGAGAGATGATAGAAAAAACAGTTTTAATAAAATAAAACTCACTTCCTTCAAATAATGACTTTTTTCTTTTATGCATTTGGTAAATGCTTTTATCCAAAGTGACTACGTGCATTCAAGCTATAGATTTTACATGCATTTCCTGGGATTAAACCTATGACCTTTTTGTTGCTAGCTGCATGCACTTCTCTCTGAGCCACAAGAGCCCTTGTTAGTTATGCTTCACAGTCTTTTTAGATCACTTAACACATGACATACACTCAGATATAATGCATAGGGATGAGACTTTCCACAAAACGAGACAAGATACGAGATTGGGTTCACGAAAATGAAACAAGATTTTTACAGTTTTTAAGAAATCCTCAATTATAAAATATATGAATGGGAAACAGAAATCTCTACCTAAGAATTATTTTGGTAATTGATAATGAAGTAATTTGATATTTTTTGGTAATAAAAATAGACCTAAGTGAGCAATAACTTTGAAAATTACATATAATAATGACGATGAACATTGATATTATATGTAATAAAAACCAGCATTATGTATTATAACAAATGCCTGCAGAGGGTGCCAGCGGACTCATGATTGTTATTTTTGCTTTCAATTTAGATTGAGAAAACACTTGTGCTGCGTCCGAAACCGCCTACTTCATACTATTTAGTACGCGAAATGCAATAGGCTAGGCGAGTAGTATGTCTGAATACATAGTATTCGAAAAACAGTATGCGAAAAGTACCCGGATGACCTACTACTTCCGGTTAGATTTTGCAGTGTGCATACGATGGTCACTTCACTATCCCATGATGCCCCTGGAGAGAAGTTCTCCAACGAAGAAGAAGAGGCACGCCGCTGTTTTCGCGCTGGAATGACATGACGTGATGATGACGTATGTCACGTGATGTAGCAACATGGTGGATGTAGTACGGACAAATTTCATTCATACTACCAGGATTCATACTATACAGTACCTACTGTTTTAACGGCAAGTAATTAGGTACTTCATCTTAATCAGTACCTACTATACAGTATGCGGTTTCAGACGCAGCCGTGCTTTTGACCAAACAATGTTTAAATCCATTTAAATCTTTAATATTTGTCCAATTCTTTCCTATAGAAATGATATAGCCACTGTAATTCCTGAGCAAAAACATGCAGACATCAAATCATGTAAACCCAGAGTGAGGGTTTAATCTTACTGAGATGCTTCACATGTGAAGGATCAACAGATGTATTTTATTCTGTCAACTACCGACAACATTTCATAATGTTTTAATTTGCATTTATCTGCAGAAAACTGAAACCAGGCAAACTAACAAAATATGCAATGTTTTCAGATCTTGAATACTGCAAAGAAAACAAATATATGATGCATTTAAACAGCACTACTGCTACACTAACACACAAAAAAAAGAAAATGTAATGGAATAACCCTGATTTTTAATCACATCTTTCATGTGTTTTGGCATGCTCTCAGTCTTTTACATTGTTGTTGGATGAGTTTGTCACTCCTGAGGTTTGCTTTTGTTGAAATTCAGAAGAATTTGAAACTGGATTGAATTGTGTAGTAGAAATGACAATTAAAGGCAACACTGGAGTGGTTTCTTCCATGGTTGTAGACATGATAGATATAGAGAGAGATCATTTCAATAGTTCCTTTCTGTTTTTCTAGATTTACTATTTATAGGTATGTGTTTAAGTAAAATTATAATTTTTTTTCATTCTGTCAACTACCGCCAACTTTTCTGCCAAATTCTTAATAAAAATAATATTTTTATTTGCATTCATTGCATTTTAAACCCGAATTTTGGAAAACATAAGCAAAATAACAAAAAAAGATGCAGCGTTTTCCAATATTCAATTCTACAGAGAAAACAAGATTACATTTATTTCTCAATAACAAAATGCTAATGTTTTACATGTATTAGGAAAAATCCTGAATTTTAGTCACATCTTTCAAGGGTCTTGTCATGCTCTCAGTCTTATACATTGGCTGTTGGGTGATTTTATGTCCCTCCTGAGTTTTGCTTTTGTTGAAATTCAAAAGACACTGGACTAAAATGGTCACAATACATATAATGCTTAAAGTCAAAACTGGAGTGGTCTTTTAATATTTCCCGTGGCTGTATGTTTGCATATCTTTAGATCATTGCAAACATTATAATATTACAGATTTTTCCTTTGAAAGAAATAGTGAACAGAAATTAAAATATGCAAGACACAATCAACTATAAAATGCATATATTGGCCAGCATAATTCAAGTTCATTGAAACAGAAAGACATGTATCACCTGTGCCTATTCAGCTTACACCAAACGTTTCAGCAGACAGCAACATAAAAAGTATGAACTAGTTACTTTAAGTTAATTTTTCACTTATCAGGTCACATCTTTAGACTAGCAATGCATATCCCGGTATGTTATGACAACTGGCCACACACTAGCACATCTATAAGCAAGACAGAAAACAAAACATTGTTCGGTTTTTGTTGGTTAGAATGACTCCTCCAGGGCTTTTCCCTGTAAAGCTAACATTCGTCTTGTCTGTGACTCACAGCAGCAATGAAGCCCTGACGCAGACGCTTTGCCAGGAACTCTGCGGCCCTGCATCACACGCTCACGCAGGGGGTTACTGCGGCATAACACGCAATAGTAAAAGTGTTCTGGTTATCATCCAGCTAACACAAACACATAGATACACCCCAAACCACAAGCACAAACAAATATACATGCGACGGAAAATTAAAGCGCACAAATAAACTCATCAATAAATCCAAATCAAATCGAAAAATTTGGCAATAGTTTAAAGTGTCTGAAAAGACTTTGTGATAAATAGAAACAGAGCGCATGAAGGCAAAAGCCAGACGTAGAGGCAGGACTATTATAGCCTTTTGTGTTGGTGGCTTTGTTGGGAATATTTCCATTGAGGAATGCAGTTCTGAATGGATTGAGTAAAGCCTCAGTGACCTCAAGAAGTGGTACAACAGTAGACAGATTTCTTTCAGACCGGTCATAAACACACACTTACTAGACCACGGACATCTATCACGTCACTAGAGCACAGGTTAACAAAACAGGTAACCTGAGATTGAACAACAACCTCCATTTCACCAGAGAAAATTACACATTTCACCTTAAATTATAGAGAGGTAATAGAGTAGTGATAGACCCATGAGAGATTTTTAAGCCAGTTAAATAAATATTGCGAAAATATAAACAATTATGTGATCTTGTTTAGCATTATTCCAGCTATCAGTCGCCCAGCTTTCACGCAATGTGTATTAGCATCAGCCAATGAAAACTATAAATGGTGTAACTAGGATCTCTTGACAGAAATGCAATATAATAGTGCTGCACGATTATAACAAATAATCATAATTGTCGATTATTCTACTTGGTTTTGTATTATTGCAGATTAATAGGTTTTACATTCAAGTTTTTGAAATGTTTTATGACTTGTGACGGTGAACCAGCTGGATGGTAAAAGATGGTTGAAGCATCCGAAACTAAATAATATAATGTAAATAACAAATAATTCAAAAAAAAAAAAAATCCAAAACGAATGGCTAAAGGACACGTTAACTTATCAATTTTAAAATCTCTGATTCACCGCTATATTTGGTGCCGAAACGCACAGAAATGAGCACAAATGGACAGCTGTACTTGAGGCTTTGGGCGATTATGTAATTGTTTCAACTGTAATTGTAATCCCGATTAGTTTTTCGATTAATTGTGCAGTCTTATGATATAAAATGCATTGCTATTTTATTGGTGATGTATAAAGACCTCACATAATGAACTGTTTGGTTTTTATTACCTTAGAATGAGCTGTTTCTATTTACATACACCGTGGGTTCAAGTCACACCATGTTTCTACAGTAACCCTAAATGGACAAACTGAGGGCATTTCGGCCCTACGTTGTCTCAAATGACATGTTTGTCCTGTGGCAGCTACCATAGCTTCTCATTGCTTTTCGAAATCCGCTAGATGCCGCTAAAAAACCCAAATGACACCTTTAAAAAAGATGACATTTATAAATAGATGATTCATAAAAGCTCTTACATTCATGATGCTAATCTCACACAGTAAATTATGTATTATGTACAAACAACACCAGGTAATATTAGCATCTGTATTACTGCCCTTCTACACTATATGAGAAACATCTGCTTCTCCAATCTCCCAGCAGGCTCTGATTTCCACATATATTATCCTTACACCATAATCTGTATGCATAGACAAACATAAGTTTAATATGGTGACCATATTAAACTTATGTTTGTCTATGCATACAGATTTGATATATCACCATAGATGGCATAGAGGGATTATTCAAAAGAGGGTTTCGCTACACTTTGTTTATTATTCTCACCCTAAACCTCTACTCTTTGCATTAACTGTCATGTTTAATTTTGGTAAAATACTGTATCTGCACTTTTGCACAGTTTGTATGTAAGAAGGGAATTTAGTTGTGTGTGACAGTTTTAGGTTAATTCAAATTCATTTTGAAACATACTTGTTAGGGATGGGCACGAGTACTCGATTGCTCGAGTACTCGAACGTGGCATCGATGATCGATCACGAAAACTATGATCATGTGGGTTTATTTATTTATTTATTGTGGATATGGTGGCATTTGGGTGTCTGGTTAGCGTTACGAGCGCATGTGGTAGTAAAGACTGGGTCTGGAGATGCGTGTTTGACGTCGTGTCAAGCTACGCAGACCGACGTATGACATCAGTAGCATTACCATGCGTGATTCAAAAACAAACAGATAATTCCGCGTGACCGCGCATCAGCAACCCGCCGGTCTGCGTAATGCGCGGCAGCCCGCGAGCCCGCGAAGCCGGTCACACCTCACATCACTGAGGCACTATGGTTTAAAAGGATGCCGTGATCTTCGGAAATACAGTCAGTCAGTTTCAAAATGTACAGCGCCGTCAAAAGTTCAATGGGTTATCATCTCATATTTAAACATCAAATGTCAAGAGATACCAGAGAGCCATACGGGCATTTACATTACATCTTGACTGAGGTAAGAGGACGACACGACACAGCTAAACGCTAAAATGATAGCAAAACACTTAAAGCTGCTTAATGTTGTGAAGCTTGTGCTTTGACTGGACGTGTTTAAAGCGCGCTGTTTATGATGCACATCCACAAAGGGAGTTAAACTTTATTTTTTTTAGATAACTTAGTTGAAGTCTTGCATTTATGCAGATAGATGGACGTTGTACATTTTTGTTGTATAAAGGCTTAATATTATGCAGAGTGCGTCATATAGAAAGCGCTTCGGTTTGTGTTTGTTAACCCTTTAGTTTCATTCCATCACGCAGCTTTTCCTGTTAGAGGTTTCTGTTAAAAACATTTAATTCATTAAAACTCTAGTATGTGTTCATTGTTCTGTAATAGTTTCTTCGAAATTAAGTTTTATTTGAGTGTTTTTAATAAAAATATTTTCATTTTCACCATGACGTGTACGCCCCGCCCCTTTGATTGCCCCGCCCCCAGTTAATCGAGTACTCGTTCTTCAGACCTATGGATTAATCGAAATGAAAAAATGACATAAATGCACATCCCTAATACTTGTAAGTGTCTGTGAAATCCAGATGAGGAGCATCAAAGTTTTATTACAATCACTGATTTTACTTTAATTTCAATCTTTGACAAGGTTTTACTGAGACAATATTAAAGATATCTTTATATTTTCACAGAATGTTCTTTCCAATATGTATTTAATGTAGAAAGTAAGTTTTCACAGGCAGGGTCACATTTTATATAGCGTTTGGTATATAAAATGTTTAAAGGTCACGTTCTTCTGATCCCATTTTTTAAACCCTAGTTAGTGTGTAATGTTGCTATAATAGAATAAATAATACCTGGAAAATGATCAAGTTCAAAGTTCACTGCCAGGCGATTTATTTTCTTTAACAGAATTCGCCTTTTAAAGTCTACAGCGAATGGCTGGTTTGGACTAAAGCCCTCTACTTCCTGTTTTAATGACGTCACTAGAACAGTTTTTTGACTAAACTCCGCCCACAGGAATACGTCAGTCGCCAGCTAAGCTAACAGCAAGCTAAGCTAACGGCAAGCTAGGCTGCTATTGAATCACAACACACTAAACAAACTACACAATCAGAACTCGTTACGTATTTCTGAAGGAGGGACTTCATAGAACAAAGAAGACATCAGCCCGTTTTTTTAGGACAGTGAAAACAGCGCTATACAGAAAAGTAAATTGTGTGAAAAATACTGCGTTTTTTACACGTGAAACATGAACACATTGTACACTGTAAACACAATCAAAGCTTCAAAAACACAGAAAGAACGGGACCTTTAAGGACATGTATATGTTACATGTATATTGTGATGTACACATATGCACTAAACAGTATGCGCATCATTCAGGTCGAGGTTTGAACAACGAAATAAAGCTCAACTGGTAGATCATAAAGCAGTAGCAACAACAAATTTAAAAGATCAACTCCCAGGGAACACAAACATGCACATACTGATCAAATCAGGTGTTTTCACCCACACTGTCAGTCACCCAGGGACTTCCAGAATTAAAAACTGAAAGATGTTCTTACAGTAATCAAAACAAATCATCTTATTTGGAAAATGAAACATTACTAAATATATAATTCTCTGTACATCATCTATATTTTCATATCTATGTGTCTTCACCTTGTTGAAAAGCCGGTTGGCCAATGTTAAAGTATAGCATATAGTCACACCATGCTTACCTCCCCAGAGAAGCTGTATTTCCCTTTGAGAATCTGTCGATACAGGCGCATGCGATTGTCATCCTCAAAAGGCATGGTACCACTTAGCAGTATGTACGAGATGACTCCCAGTGCCCACATGTCTACTGCATTAGTATATGGCTTGCGAACGAGAATCTCTGGAGCGATGTACTCAGGTGTTCCACAGGTAGTCTTCATCAGACATTCATCTCCTTTCTTCCTCGTGCTGGCCAAGCCAAAGTCTGTGATCATGATCTTAGAATCAGCACCAGGATGATAGTAAAGTAAGTTTTCGGGCTTTAGGTCCCTGTGCGTGATGCCCAGCATGTGGAGGTACTTCACCCCATCAAGAACCATCTGCAGTACCCGTGTGGCATCCCTTTCTGTAAAAGACCCACGGGCGATGATGCGGTCAAACAGCTCTCCCCCAGTGGCCAGCTCCATCACCATGTAAACCCGCTCGGCCGTCTCAAACACCTCCATCAGTTGGATGATGTTGGTGTGCCGCACGCGTCTCAAGACGCAGAGTTCAGATTCGCACACTTCCCTGCCCTCTCTGTAACGGGTCTCGATCATCTTGATGGCGTACGGCTGCCGCGTGCTCCTGTGTTCCACCCGTACCACCCGACTGAAACTGCCCCGACCTATCAAAGCTTTGATATCATACTTAGCGGTCACTCGAGGGTCAAATTTGGCCCTGTATTTGGCAACTTTCTTTCGGTGTGGATCAGCCGGCTCCGGCTGGCCGGTAGCCGGAGGAGGAGATTGACTCACCTTTGCCGCAGCCTGGCATTGGTCCTGAGCGGACGCCGTTTTCTCAGCGCCACCGTCATATTTGATAAAGTTTTTGTAGACATCAGTCTGATGAGGTTCTACCTTTTTGACTAGGTCTAGTTGGACATCAGCGGGTGGCTCTGGGAGGACTTTACTCGTCCTGCACCCCATCACGTCAAAATCCTTCCTTCCTGTTGCCAACAGCACATCCTCATCTCACAGGCAATATCCAATCTGTGCCCGGTGCAGAGTCACACCGGCAAATGCCACGAGAGGAAACTTCCAGTCCCACACTCACTTCAACAATGAACCTCAGTGCTTCCACCTGTCCAAATAAGAGGCGATGAGAAATTTGCTGTTGATCTGAAACCAAAAGAAAAAAGTTTTATTGCTTTAATATATCCTTACAGTTTTTTCTAAATCTCTTTGGCTCAATTCTTGAATGGAAATTTTATTTTTCAAAATAAAAGTTCAGATCTCAGAAAAATTTGTTTTTTGTTCACATGAGCAAAGAGTAAGTACAGTAGTACATAGAATAGGATATGATTAGTATAGGATAGTATAGTATAGTATAGTATAGGATAGGATAGGATAGGATAGGATTGGACAGGACAGGACAGGATAGGATAGAACAGGATATGATTGTAAAGGATAGGGTTGTAAAGGATAGGATTGGATATATTGGATAGGACAGGACAGGATTTGATAGGATAGGATAGGACAGGACAGGATAGGATTGGATAGGATAGAACAGGATAGGATAGTATTGTAAAGGAAAGGGTTGTATATATTGGATAGGATAGGATAGGATAGGATAGGATAGGATAGGATAGGACAGGACAGGACAGGATAGAACAGGACATGATTGTAAAGGATAGGATTGGATATATTGGATAGGTCAGGACAGGATTTGATAGGATAGGATAGGACAAGATAGGATAGTATTGTAAAGGACAGGGTTGTATATATTGGATAGGATAGGATAGGATAGGACAGGACAGGACAGGACAGGACAGGACAGGACAGGACAGGACAGGACAGGACAGGACAGGACAGGCTAGATAGGATAGGATTAGTATAACATTTTTTATTAAATTTTTGTAATGCTGTATTGTGAATTTGTGAAATAGGCATTGTATCACAATGTCTTTGTAATTTGTTTACAGAGCAAAACCAAATGTGTAAATATGAATTTTCAAGATTTCATGTACAATATTGTGTAACTTTACTTACTGAAATTAAAAAAGTACAGTACCAAATTTTAAATATAATTCGAGAAATGCTCCAAAGAAAATGAGAAACGCTGTCATTTGGTAAATATTTAAGAATCGTATATTTAAGGAAAGTGAAAAGTTAGATATACAGGTTTGTTGATGTCAAGTGTCAATCCTACTAATAGTTTTTGATACTGATTTGGAAAAAACAGCATATTTTGTTTAATAAATATATAATTATTATATAATAACTGCAATTTAACTAATTGGACAGATAGACAGACAGAAAGAAAGACGGATGGACACACAGACCGATAGACAGTTAGATAGATAGATAGAGACAGTAGTTATTTAGTAAATAATGTTAAAATGCACTGGTTTTAAGATGTTCACATTAACATTTGGGCTGCAAACCAGTATGGAGTATAGTATTGAAAACTGTAATAAATTATAGCATACTGTACTTTATCAGTACTATATTATTAGTATGCTATAAGTTGATAAACTGTAGTAAATACTGTAGTATATTTTAGTACTTACTAAAGTTCAAAAACACTGTAGCATTTAGGAATTGTACTATAGTAAATACATATAGTATTTATATAACGTCGTTACTGTACAGAATGTTTATTTGGGCATTAAGTTATCAGAGAAAAGTAAGGTAATAAAACGAATAACCTAGATACCACTAAACAAAACATGAATTCAGCACTTTATGTATGTATATTCTGTATGAGATAGAAATTAACATTTACCACACAAAAAATTCCACTGGCCCCCCACAAAGACCAAAACTGAGACACTTGTTCACTTATTCACCGCTCAAACACAAAACTTTACACACATTTTCTTCAAGTCTACTCGCCGCTAGGCCTTTTCCGAGTCAGGCATGTTACATGGATGTTATTATCGTCAAAATGTTGACAATTGACCGATAGCGGATATAAGTTACCCCCTGAAAACCCAAAACTCTCCGGCCAGCATAAATCAATTGTTTTCTCGAGGCCCGGATCAACAAAAAAACGAACTCAAGCTTCGTGATTTTGGTGAATATGCGGCTTGTATGATAACCGTATCTATTTATAACCATAATACCAAACTTTTAAAGTCTAAAAAGAGGTTAAAATTACCTCGAGAGGGGTTTTCTTACAGCCGATGGAGGGAGTAAGAAGAAGGCGAGATTCCCAGGGCCAGCCTCCTCAGCCCAAATTCAGCTCCTCTCTCCATTTTACCTCAGATTTATAAAACTTTAGTCCGACAGAACAGACACTAAACTCCAAGTGACTGATAACAAGAACATGCTGTGTCCAAAAGGAAAGCTTGGTAATGGATTTGTATCATTTTAGCGAAGAAACGATACGGGAGAGAAAAAGTTGAGACCGCCTGCTTGGAAACGGTGTTTTCGGAGTGGGACTACCTTTTTTCCTGTGTAGACCTTTCTTTCTTTCTCTCTCTCTCTCTCTCTCCCCCTTCTTTTTTTTCTCTTAGAAAGGGAAAGACCTCCGCTGCTTCGACCCCTGCAACAAATATCGTGAAGACAAAACCATAAAAATGTTCGAGAAACAAACTAGAAATAATGTTAATTGTCTTCTGAATACAATGTAAATGCAGCCTATCGTGTGTTTAAATATAACATGAAACATTGTAAAATATAATAAATGGCCTGCTTTTATTATTGCTGTTATGAATATTGTACATTTTATAACTGCAGTTTCACATTCTGTTTTCTTCTTTCTGAGGGAGTGAGAAAACCATATGCTGTGAAAATGTGATATCCTTAATTGACATTATTATTAGTTTTATACAACTTCATACATTCACAGCAGTTGTATTGCAATGTATGAAACATGCCATTCAAACAACTTTTGAATATTTTTTGTACCAAATTATATAGTTTACAAACGTTAGTTTGTTAAACTTTAGTAAAATAACCATATGTAGTACAAAAATTATTTCCTCAAAATGTATTACAGTATTTACATGAGACAAACCTTGTTGTTCAATACGTATTTGAGGTATTTTAAATTTTATACAAAGCTTGATGCAAATGTTTAAAGCGAATATTGTAAAGTTGGATTATCACTACAAAAATAATAATCTCTGGTAAAACTGTAAAATGCAATTAATTATTATGAATTCATTTTTGACAGTTTTTATCAAAATATGAAACTTTATTGTTCCAATTTTACTTTTTGACTTTGAGGACTTTTATGTTACAAAATCTGTTTTCCACCGGCATTTATCGCAGCCTGCTTCATGTGTGCTAATCCAACTTTTATCTTTGCTAAATAAAGTTTAGAAATGTGGAAAAAATGTTAATCTTTCAAATGTTTATAAACAATATCCATTAGAGGACAATGTATATAGTGTATAGTAGAAACAATTTCGCCATACTAATGATGATGATTTCAAAATAAATACTTTAAAAGTATTTTAGTAGGTATTATTAACAGTCAGTGAGATCTCTGAAAGCAGTTACCCTTTCTTTGTTAAAAGAATTGCACACTCTGCAAAGTTGTGTACAAAACAATGTCATACAAAATGCCTCACGGTTTTAGACACAACCACTAGATGGTGCTGTTCTTCAGTTATTGGAAGACTCCATACAGTTTTCTCATTTATTATCGTCCTATTATCGTATTTATTGTTTAGATTTGCTGTTTTGTTCTAAAGGGATAGTTCACCCAAAAATGAAAATTCAGTCATCATTTACTCAACCTCATGTTGTTCTAAACCTGTATGAACTATGATTTTTTTTTCAGATGAACACAAAAGAAGATATTTTGATAAATAATGGTAAGCACAGCTGATTGTAACCATTGAATTTCATAGTAGGAAAACAAATATTATAGAAGTATTGTGATTAATGATGAAGAAGATATTTTGATAAATGATGGTAAGCATACAGTTGATGGTACCCATTGAATTCCATCATATTTTTTATTTCTATTATGGAAGTCAATGTTAAAAATCAGCTGTATGCTTACCATTTATTGTTATTAATGCTAAATCAAGGAAACATGGTGACTTCATAACCAATCATAAAAATCATTCAAATCATTTGTACCTCTCTGAAAACCTTTATTTAATTTTTCATTTTGACGTAATAGTAGGCTAATGGTCGTAGTTAAATATTATGTGTTACTATATTAATCTAACAATGTTGTAGAGTTATTATGTACTTTATATGACTTACCCCTGCTTCATATTACTTTGGGATATTAATACTCAAAAATGCAACTTGCTTCAATAAGGAAAGATGTAATGCGGTGTAACATCTTCAGAAAAAATGCCACTGGATTTGTATCCCTGCAGTAGAGAAACGCTGGATGAGGGCCATCAGTTACTGGAAAAGGGCACCAACTATTTAATTGTATTGAACACATACAGTAGACAAGCACAATGGAAAAGTGTTGTGGACAGTGCGATAACCTTTACAACAAAAGAGACTATATATAAATATATATATATATTTTTCACTCACTAAGGCACTCTCACCTCCAGTCTTCTTGCATTGATCTAGACATTACCTTGCACAGGTATTACAGCTTTTAGGCAATATTTAAAAAAATGACCTGTTTTATTTTATATTACATTGCATAGAGACTGACAAAAATTCTGTCAACCTGTATCTCACAGATACCTTAATGTAGTATAAACTGATGGTTTATTTTTTTTACAATGATATGTTAACCAATACGTGTCACTTGATCACTTGTGGACTGATTTCTTCAATGGTAAATCGACTTTGTCACCTTATAATCTATGTTTGCTTTAATATTTTCATAACATATGCAAAGCAAACCAACAATATCAACATGATTGATTGCTTGGCCTTCAAGGCTCTCTCTCTCTCTCTCTCTCTCTCTCTCTCTCTCTCTCTCTCTCTCTCTCTCTCTCTCTCACTCACTCATAATTCATTCACAATCTCACATACTTTCTTTCAATTTCTTTCTCTCTTTCCCTCCTCGTCCCTCTCCATATTCACTATCTGCCCAAAAAGGTCAATATCATCCGTTAAATCCAAATATGCTGACTGGTGTGCATTATTTATCAGTATGAAGATAGAAACAGCTCTATTAAAAGCGGCTCTGACTCTTCCTCTCTCTCAATTATTCTCATGATAATCAGTCTTACCCTATGGTGCTGTCAGGGCTGGAGTGCTGGAACAGACAATATGAGCACTAAATTTGGCAGTCATCTGAGTACAAGTCCAGTTTGAAAATCTTTAGTGATGTCTGAACGTTTTTGAGCTGGGGTAGAATTTGGGAACTGTTCTAGGGGTCCACATGCACAGGGGGATGATAACGATTAAAATGATATTGAGAGGGAGCCAGAGCAATAAATGGAGCACCAATTACAAGCTACGACCCTCATGCATGCAGATTAGATATTAATATATCCAAATATTTACGTGAGTAGAAAAAAACATAAGACCCGTGGCCTAAATGCATTATATTTCAACATGACATTTTCAAATCCACAGTTTAACTTCTGTTGTAGAGAAGCACAGTGAATATGAATTCACTATATAATCTGTTATATGAAAGAGCTTAAATTCTAGACACATTTTCTTGCAGACTTGCTATTCTTGGTTCGCACTATGTTTTTCAATTTCTAAGGTGGCCTACATGGGTCCCCAGACAAGAAAAGTGAACTGAGATACTGTATAGACAAGGTTTTAAAAGTGAAGGATCTTTGGGTAGGAAACCTCTGCGTTCGGGATTTGCTTTTAGGCACTAATGGGGAAAAGTGAAGAAGTCAAAGTGTTTCAATAACTGAGTTTCATGGGAGCAAAGTAAAATCTAATTCTGTATGTGGTGCTGAAACCATGTCATGTTAAATGACCTCTGATAGACTTTCTGTTCACTATGAGTAATGCAATAGTGGGCAGTTTAAAGTACTTGAAGAATAAAAGTGTGGTATATTTATGAAGATTAAAAAATATAAAATATAAATATTGACTGGACCAGTAAATCTGAATGTAATTACATCCTTACAGTCTTTTTACATATTGCATATTACAATTGCAAATGTAAACCTTATTATTAAAAGTTTTTACCCAAAGGTTGTAACCATACTGATATCTCAGATGTCAATATTTGGTGTTTAAATACCCATACAAAGTCTCTTGGCATATTATTTTCAATAGTTAAAGGCGGGGTGCATGATCTCTGAAAGCCAATGTTGACATTTGAAATCACCTAAACATTCACGCCCCTACCCCAATAGAATCTGGACCTTCTTTTGATAGACCCGCCCCACATATATGCAACCCAGGCAACGATGTCGGTTAGCAGACATGCCCCTTACTGCTGATTGGCTACAAGTGTGTTTTGGTACTTTGCCCGACTCCCTTTTCCAAAATGTTTTTCAAAAATCATGCACCCCACCTTTAAGTAAGTGCAAATCTCAGAATTGTCACTTCCATAACAGAGAAATGTCACATCCGTAACATTTGTTTATTCCTCTTAAATTGCATAAAAAATAAAAATAATATATTTTTTGTTTTTGTTCTTTAAAGAGCCGTTCCTTCTCCATCTGTTGGGCAGTATTGCTTCTGGTTTGTACATTTTAATTTACAGAATTCCTACAAATATGTTGTCTCTCAAACATTCTTTTTTGTCACATCCATAATGCATACATGTTTAGTTTAGATGGATATTTTTCTGATATCTGGATTCTATCATAAGAAAAAGATAAACTTAAGAAAATGCCTTCTTTGAGAAATTCTTGCTGCACACAAATAAAAATAAAATTAATCTGACAATTTAAATCTAAAATGATATTATATAAATATATAATTTGAAATGATTTTTATTTTAGTTGAGTACTTTAAATATGTTTCATTTATTGTAATGTGTTTATCATGTTTTGGCCAAAACTCCACGTCAGTTTGAATCCAAGTGTATAGTGAAATTTATCTGAGGCATTTTTCTCTCAAAGCAACCACATCTTGCTATTTCCAGACTTATTAAATGTGAATAATGTCTCAGTGGACGGGCTATTAAACATGAAGAACCTGTCACCCACAATCACTATAACCCTTCAGAAAGCTAATATCCAACATTCTGGGTGTATTTTTAGAATACAGCTATTTTCATCTGAGCCTCCTAGTAACCTGCAAAACCAAATTATATGTTAAGGGAATTAATTTGCTCTCTGATAAGATAAATGTGGATATATATTTGTCTAATAAAATGACACATGAAATTATGAGGCCTTTGTTTTAAAACGTTGAAAAAACAAATATAAAACGTTGGAAGGACAATGGTGAGAAAAGTAGCTTTAGAACTATAGAAAGTAGGCTAATACCATTGGGATCATAGAAAAGTGTGTACTATATAGCCTACAAAACAGGTCATTGTATGTCCAAGTACCAAAATGTACGCATCACACTGCAATGTTTGCTGATGGTCTTCGTATCTTTCCTCCTATAACCAATATCCATTTAACCCATCCCTCCTGTGGTGCCAATAGATTATTCATTACTGTTTTCCTGAGCGCAAAGCAATTGCAGGCCCACCACTGCCTCCTGTGATTTCCACAGGGACTCTTCCGAGGACCATTCTTATCTCAGCAGGGAATTAAAATATGGCAGTGGTGAAAAAATGAATCACAGCTTTGTAAGGGTACAAACACACACACACACACACACACACACACACACACACACACACACACACACACACACACACACACACACACACACACACACACACACACACACACACACACACACACAAATACACACACACTGAGCTCCCCTGTAATCGATTATTTTGAGATACTTATAAAAGCAATAATATAACTGATATGAACTGTGTATGTGCATATAAAAACTAAAAGGAACAGGATCTGATCAGGCTTGGAAAACTGCCCTATAGGAAAACAGGTGGGGGGGCATGTGTGTACAAGACTATTGATTTAGGATATAGTGACATATCGACCATAGGTAAGTAAAACCAGGTTTTGCTTCATTCATAAATGTTTAATAGGTTTCTGCAGAACTTTTAAACAATGTGTTTCTTGCATGTTTGTATTTTCTGCTGAAACTGCTGTTAAAAAAGCTACAGCAAAAATAAATAAATAAAATTTAATATATAATTCAATGTATAATGTCAAATATTTATCTGCTCTTTCTCTCGCTCTCTCTTTCTTTAAATACTCCTCCATGTTTTCTTACATTTCATTGTGTCCACCTCAACACATCAGACACCTCCATTCATTTCAGATAAATCAATCAAAGTATGAGGAATGAGAGAAGCCTAAAACTTAAAAAAGGCACACAACTAAGAAACGAGTGATACAAATTTTCTCTTTCTAGCACTCTTCTGGTTGAAGAGAAAAGAAGTCCAGAAAGTAAACTAGATTTAACCCCTTGGGCAGAGTTTTAATAAGGGAGCTTGTGCTAGTTTTGCTGGAAGCTGGAATGGGCAATATCAGGATTTCCTGAGTGATAAATTACTTTTATGTCTTCGTGAATTTAATGAGTGAATGTGGAGAAGGTTTTTAAAGACTATTATCTATCATGGCACAATTGTTGCTGCGTGAGCAAAAGGCTATACCCTGTGTGAAACTGAAAGTATTCATGATTTTAAACATTATTGTTGACACAGATATGCAGTGCTGCGTGTATACTCTGATAGAATAGAGAGTCTACGAGACAACAAAATTTAAAGGGACGCAATCATACATCATACTGAATACTTTGAAAAAGGGCCTGTAAACCTTGTAGAAAGCACAAATATTTCAAGTCAAAAATTTACAGTTCAGTAACACATTATATTTGTTAATATTAGTTAATGCATTAATTAATATGAACTAACAATTAACAAAAAAGCACTTCAAGTTAATTTTAGCATTTACTAAAACATTTTGGGGCGGTTTTCTGGGACAGGATTTTAATTAATTCAGGACTAGGATTTAGTTATATTGAGACTAGTGGCGGCTCGTGACTGCTCCTCCAAGGGGCGCTATTTCAAAATAAGTGTTTGGAATGTCGTGTGGGGTTCCTTTTGTCAAAATATGTGTTCTGTGCGTCGAGAGATTCTGTGTGCATCACGTGTTTTTTCAAAATAAGTGCCTGGCCTGCTGCACACGTGTCAAAACCGCTTATGATAAAAGAGACGCTCACGTTCACAAAATAAATGCAAGACACTCCCTTAACATTAAACTCTGATTACACATGAGATTATGCGAGCGTCTCTTTTATCATTAACCCTTAAGACGCGTCTGCAGCAGGCACTTATTTTGCCAAGACACGTAATGCACACAGGATCACTCGACGTGCAGAACACATATTTTGAAATTACGCACCACACACATGACGGGCTACATACATGTTGTGAAGAACTTTGCATCGAGTGATAAAAGAAGTCACCGGCCGCCACTGATTAGGACATTAAGCTATCTTTCTTAGCTATTAAAGCTTTCTAAGCTATTAAAGATATTAATTATTTGCATCATTGAAGGGTAAAGTATAAACATTCAATTTCAAGAGAGCAGGGTTCGAATTTTCATTTCTAAAAGAGGAATTTCTATGAGACTAAGATGTTAAGCATGTCTAGCACTTTTTGTATGTTCGTGAATGCGGGTAGGCTACCATTATTCAACAAAGACAAGGTAAAAATGGTTTTTCATTCTCTGTCCCCTTTAATTGTTCAGACTTAGCCTGAACCTTTTTTATCAGTAAATGTGTTCCATGCGAATCAAACCCACAACATTTCCTTTGAAAAAAAAAGTCAAAGATGTTCACCTTTCTTTTCTGTCCAGGATTGCATTTACATTAAGTACAAAAAAAAACGAAAATATAAAAATGTGAAGATGAAATGGAATTCAAAGCAAGATCTGAGCAAACATTAGACTGCTCTTCTTCAGAGGATTCATAAAATATCACCTGGCCTCCCTATAGCAGTAATGTGACAGATCAGTACAGCTGCCAAGAGCAGTGGAGACGGGCTGAGAAGTGAAGGGTGGAATGTGATCAAACAGCTCATCCTCCCCTAATCAATCCGACAGGCATTTGATTAATGCAAGTAGTGTTATATCTGAGTGTGTGTGTGTGTGTGTGTGTGTGTGTGTGTGTGTGTGTGTGTGTGTGTGTGTGTGTGTGTGTGTGTGTGTGTGTGTGTGTGTGTGTGTGTGTGTGTAACATCTGCGCAAAGGGCAGCAGGCCCAGCAGAACTATTCCCTAAATCAAGCACAAACTGTCTGCACTATGGGTGATTAAAGTGCAGAACCTCACCACTGAGATGTGAACGTTTCAGGTTTCCAGTGATAAAATCATACTGGATGATATCAGATGTTCCTGTAGCTCAATTAGCAATGCATTGTATTAGCAAAGGAAATGTTGTGGGTTTGATTCGCATGGAACACATTTACTGATAAAAAAGGTTCAGGCTAAGTCTGAACAATTAAAGGGGACAGAGAATGAAAAACCATTTTTATCTTGTCTTTGTTGAATAATGGTAGTCTACCCGCATTCACAAACATACAAAAAGTGCTAAACATGCTAAACATCTCAGTGTCATAGAAATTCCTCTTTTAGAAATGTCAGCCAGAAAACGGCCCAATCTGAAAAACTGATGCTTATGACATCATAGGCATCTCACTGCCCCTCCACTTTAAAATAATTGGCTACATTTTTTGAGTGGCAGCAAAGTCAGCCAATCAGTAATGAGATTGCAAGTTAAGCCAGTAGGGGAGCCAAATAGGTGCAAAACCACTTGTTTGAAATCCCCCACCCTAATAGAGCTATCTGAGAGAGGTTTTTAGGAAGCTTCTAAGGCATTACAGACCCAAACAAAAAACATTTGTCTACATGTCACATCACAGAACAAGGATAAATACCCCGTTCAATCATTCTATGTCACCTTTAAAGTTTCCATAACTTTACACATTTATCATGAGTTGTAACACTCTTAAAACAGATGTAAAATAACACATTAGTGTTAGTTTAGGGACATCACTGAATACGCTGTCCCAGAATCAACACATCTCTGTGTTATTATTGGAACAACACACTTTGTGTTACTTTTAACACAACTACAGTACAAATCAACATGATCTCATGGAAATTTGCGTTATAGTCACAAAAAAATTGGTTGATTTATTCGTGTCCATGGCACAAAATTCAGCTTTTTTCATGCCTGGAGCAGGAATGTCTATTTTGTGTCGTTCAGCATAAATTTATAAAAATAGTTTTTTGTGCCCATGGCACGACTTTCTTTTCCATGTCGTTTTATGTTTTTTTTTCCTATTTTTAAATCATTGTCGTTTTGTGGTTGGGGTTAGATTTGGGGTAGGGATGCATATCAATTAATCGCGATTAATCTATAGCAGAATAAAAGTTTTTGTTTACATCATATATGTGTGTGAACTGTGTATAATAATTATGTATATATAAATATGCACACATGCATGTATAATTTTAAGAAAAAAATATATTTATATATTAAGTATTTATATTTATATATAATATAAATTATTCATAAATATACAAATGTATATACACATGTAAACATTGCTTAAATATATACATGCATGTGTGTGCATTTAACTATACAAAGTTATTATACACAGTACACACACATATATGATGTAAACAAAAACTTTTATTCTGCTATAGATTAATCGCGATTAATTGATATGCATCCCTAATTTGGGGTTTGGGTTAGGATGTACTTTTATGTATTTTTTGGTGTTTTTACATGTTTTTACATGTTTTTCTTCCGCTTTTAAAACGATTTTCGCCTGGAGTAGGGGTTTGGGTTAGGATGTCTAAAATGTAACAGAAAGTAATTCTTACCTAAAATCCCAAGCGAAAATGAAAAGAAAATAGGAAAAAACTATGAGAAAACAATACATAAAATGACGCGAAAAAGAAAGTCGTGCCACCGACACGAAAAACTATTTATAGAAATTCGTACGACTGACACGAAAAAAGACATTCATGCTCAAAGCACGGAAAAAAGCTGAATTTCGTGCCATGGACACGAATAAATTAATAAAAAATTTCCTGACTATAACACGACTTGCCGTGAGATCAGTCTGTACATATGTTATTGCACAGATATATTATTTACAAGTGATGTTTACAGGTGTGCAGTTTAAGATGTTATTTATAGATGTATGATTTGTGGTGCACTCTAAGAAAGGATGTGTTCATTTTTTTACACTTTTTTTTGCGTTATGCCTTTAACACATAATGTATCATTTTGACACAAAATCAACACAAAATGGCTATTGGTTACTTTCAATAGCAGGGGACTATTTCGGGCAGTGCGTAATATCACTACGCCTGCTGCAGCCGTGTTACATCAGAAAAGTCCTTGATTATTACACCAGTTTGAGAGTATAGTCCTAGCCATATCTGCCTAGAAAATCGCAACTTTTAATTTTCCGTCGGTCTTAGTACACGATGTAACTACAGAAGAGTCAAGTTTTAAATAGGAAAAATATCGATACTCTTTGGTTATTTTTAGGCGATGCTAATGGTCTAATCAGATTGATTGTGCTAAGCTATGCTAAAAGTGCTAGTGCCAGACCCGGAGATCAGCTGAATGGATTTCAAAACTGTAAGAATCAAATGTTTAACTCTAGGGGAGCTGGAAAATTAGCATATTTTCAAAAAAAGTGGAGTGTCCTTTAAGTTGTTTAAACGTCATGCCAATTTTTTTTACACTGTATGAATTTGTCCAATGCTTTTATTTAAAGCAATTTACAACACAATCTTTAATCAGTTTATTATTTATACAGTTTCTTTAATCAGTAGGTATAAGTGTTACCTGGGATTAAACCCATGACCTTTGCATTGCATTGATTGGCACAAGCTGGTAATTAGCTGGATGTTTGTTTGACCACATGTAGGGTACGCTGGAATGCCAGCTGGTTGGTTGCTACTCAAAGATTGTCTAACTCCTTGCATAAACTAATGCCAGGCTTGGATCAGTTTTCCTATAATTATTTTACTGTATAAACATTTTAATTTAATTAGAGAGCGTTGTCCTTGGAAATTACAAGCAGAACGCACCACAATGCCAAAAAACGATGCTGCTTCCATCTCTGCCAAAGGAAGACCAAAGGAAATGCAAAACGGTAAGCCTTCCTGCAATTAAAACGCCACCAACAAGCAATAAAACCACAGTGCATCCACATTACTCTTTACACTGTTACTGGATTACTGTCAAGACATATATCATCATCTCACCATAGAGTACACTAACATCAATAAGTGTTTTAGCTCCCTTACTGTAACACAAGCCTGGCCCAAAGTCCCATATAAAACGAGCTGCACTGACTTTTAAAACGTTTTAGTTGAAGGTTTTTGTACAGAATGCATGACTTCTACAGAAATATCACTTGGTTAAATGCAAAAGCATGAAGCAAGAGTTACCAATGCCCTAAAAACGATTGGACAAGCACTGCAGGAGTGCACAGTAAGATTCACTTGTGTTTGGAGGTAATCTGTCTTACTAACAGAAAGATGGGTTTGTGTTTACAGAGGCATTTGTGAACAATAAAATATTAATATCTAGAAGAGGTAGAAAAATAACAAACGGTGATTTACACACATTCTGTTTGAGAGCTCTCACATATTACAAGGCTTGCAGAGAAAACAACATGTTTTATGGGCATAAACCAAGGCAAGGGTGTTTTATTTACTGTATTTACCAGCACCTTTTATTTGTAATATATGGTATATTGCCATTTAGCAAATAGTATATAGACAGTTGTATGATAGGACCAATGTTTCTAAACAAAAAGCATTTAAAGCAAAGAACATCTGCATTAAAATTAAGTGGATTTTATTTATTTTTTGTGAATTTTTTTCTGGTAACAGCGTAAAAGTATGCAATCGGCAATATATAAGATAGCTAAATTAAATAAATACACTTTTGACAGGAAATGTCTTATACATGCAGTTCATTTAACATGTATCAGTCAAGCAAAATTATAACAGTGTTTATTTATATATTATTAAAGAAGTTTCAATAAAGGAGGTATTTATGGATGAACACTATTTAGTAGCAAGGATTGACATAATACATATTAGCCCTTTCTATATTATTGAGACTGTCACTATATAGACTTTTTTTTCTACATTCACTGATCATGACAAAATTTTAATTGGACTTTTAGCAAAGAAACACAGGTCGGAGCATTAAGAGTCTGCTTTTGATCAAGCCGCAATGCTGTGTTAAACACATGTCATAAACAATATCAAAACAATTTCTCAAGGAAACGCTATTACCAAACAAAAACAAATTTTGTGACACTGTAGTGCAATTCCCCCTCATTAAAGTTTTCTGTTCTTTGACTAAATAAATGGCTTTTGCCCTCCTTAATAAGTTTACTGCATTGGTAAACATGATTGATTGCCAATTAAATCTAAAAATTAAACATAAATCACATTGACTTAAAAATCCGCTGAGCCGAGCAGAGTCAGTGTAGTGCGTGTAGATAATGAAAGCTGATCTGGGTAACAACCTCTGTAACAGCGCATTTACTTTATACATTAAACCACCACATGTCCTCCCAAAACAAACTAGACGCTCATATTTATGGCAGCAGTCGTTCAATTTGTAATCATTAGTTGTTAATCGGTTTATGCTGTTAACCCCCATCGATTTGCTCATTCAGTTGTTGCACGCCTACAGTAAATGACAGGTTTAGAACTACAGTATGAAATAAGCCATTCTTTACAGCATTTCGGTCATATTTACAATATATTATCATTGTTTGGTGATTTGTTTGAAGCTAATAAATTAGTTTTTTGATGTGTAATTACAAATATTTGAAAAAATAAAAAAGTATCTATGAGGAGTGTATGTGTATGTAAGTATATACAATATATACATTGCACTCTGACCAACATTAAATGAACGCCTTTTCTATGCTGATTCAGATTAGTACAAAAACACCTTTGAGCACAATACCGTGCTGTTTGTTAAGCTAAATCAATGAAACTGTCACCCAAAGGCATTCAAACTAAACACCTCAAGTCTGATGAGGGTTTATTAAGCAAAGCCTATAGGTGAGATGTGTTGCTTAGATTTACTTTTATTTGTAGTAATCATTTCACCTAATCCTTTTAGGGGTCTATAAAAAGTATGAAGCGAAATAATGACTTTTTTGGGAGGTCTTTGCTTTGATACCCATTGTACTACAATGGACTTGTCTGAAATTATTGTGGGTCTTTATTTTTACCTCATCAGGTCTATAGAGGATCATCAATAGAGAGGAGCATTATGGTCCACCTAATGTTTATTGTACTTAAGAGTAAGATTTTGCCTTCCCACGTGTGAAAATAACTTTTTTTGTTGTTCTGAAAAGTTTGACTGAACAAAAAAAACATTATTATTCATGATGCAAGAACATAACCAGTCAATATGTTTGTCAATGTCCTGGATTGCTTTGAGGTGAGTCTTTTTAAGAAAGCAGAGAAATGTATTTATATCCATGGAAACAGTAGTATAGGAAAACAAAAGGTCAAAAGGGTATAATGGCTCAGACTTGTATGACTAGCGCGACCCTTTAATGATTCCTGATTTGTTTCATCCGGGCTTTGGGAATCAGAGGCCGCCGCTGATTGGCTACGACTGGAGCACATCTCATACAGGTTCCCAGAAAACTGCATCTTTTTGGACTCCTGTCTCAGAGACTCCCACACTGCAGCAGCTTCATCCGGGCAGCCGGCCATGGCGACATTTGCGCAGTCGTGAAAGTCATCCCAGGACCTGCAACAAAATAAATTTAAGGCTTATGTTCAGAATATAGAAAACCTAATCTACATGCTAATGAGTAAATCGGAAACCTATAGTCTATGATATACAACAACGCTCCCTTACTGTAGACTCTAATTTTGTGAAAAAGTTCAATTCTAATTTACACACAAAGGAGGTGTGCTATTGGTGAAAAAAATAACAAGAACTGTGTTTAAATACTCATGGCATTACAGTGCTTGTAATGCATTTCAAATCTGGTTATCCTGCATTGCAGTAGATTAACAACTTAGATGCAAGTTATACTCTGAAACACCACACAAAAATAGTGGACTACTGTGTGAATTTTCTTAGAAAACGTTGTTTTTAGCTTCTTTGAAAAAAATGCTCGGTTATTTAAAGGGATAGTTCGGCCAAAAATGCTATTAAACCTGTGATTTACTCACCCCCAAGCTGTCCGAGTTGCATATGTCCATCGTTTTTCAGACAAACACATTTTCGGATATTTTAGAAAATGTTTTAGATCTTTCAGTTGATTAAATGTAATGTTACGGGTCCATAGTCCACGTCCTTCAAGTCCAAAAAAAGTGTGTACATCCTTCACAAATTAAATCCAAACGGCTCCAGGATGATAAACAAAGGTCTTCTGAGGGTAATCCGCACGGTGTTGTTGTAGAAATATCCATATTTAAAACTTTATTAACGAAAATAAATACCTTCCGGTAGCGCCGCCATCTTAGTCGCGTCCGCATTCAGGATGAGAGCTTATGCAGCCTACGGAGGTTTCTCTGCTGCTGCTCTGTGCCCCCGCCCTCCGAATTTGTCATACGTCACTAAGAAAAGTGCGTACACTACGCTAATACTCTCTCCTGAATACAGAGGAGTCTAAGATGGCGGCGCTACCGGAAGGTATTTATTTACGTTAATAAAGTTTTAAATATGGATATTCTACAACAACACCGCGCGGATTACCCTCAGAAGACCTTTGTTTATCATCCTGGAGCTGTTTGGATTTATTTTGTGAAGGATAGCCGCACTTTTTTTGGACTTAAAGGTCGTGGACCCCGTAACATTACATTTAATCAACTGAAAGATCTAAAACATTTTCTAAAATATCCGAAAATGTGTTTGTCTGAAAAACAATGGACATATGCAACTCGGACAGCTTGGGGGTGAGTAAATCATGGGTTTAATATCATTTTTGGCCGAACTATCCCTTTAATCATAAAAAGGATTATAGTGTTGTTTTAAAGTACACAACAAAAGTTACACAACAACAATGTAAAGTTTTTCCTTTCCTAAAGTTTTTAAAACAAACCCCATTCACATTAAAACCTCTATAAAGGCTGTACTGTGCATGCCAGGCCAGTAGTTACCAATGTCACAAGATGTCTGAACACATAATATGCATGTGCAATTGTGTATGACATCACCATTCTCACGAATTTGCATTACTGTCATTTACACAAGGACAATAATAATGCCATTTTTGAAAGCTTGCCCTATAAAAACCCATTTTCAAAAGTTGGCATTTCCAAAATGCAGCTTTGTGTAAATGAACAGCTTAAACAAATACGGTGTTGTGTAAATGGACCTTTAGTTGATCATGTTGCTCTCCACTGTGAAGTAAATATATCAGTATTGCAAAACCAAGCAATCAAAACAAACCAGTCCTGGGTGTTAAAGCACTTCTGGAGTCATAAACTGATATGGGCTGGAATAACATACAGTAGCAATAATAAACACTTGAAGAAAAAGTTAAACTCTACACTTTTGAAAAGGTGCTACTAAAGGATCTACACAGCAATAGAAGAACAATTGTGGACCTCAGATGCAAAAGCCGCTAAATGCCACTTCCATCAAAAATGAGATAATGATATTAAAACAGAGCTTTCAGTAGGTATTATATATTCATCAAATCCACTTAATCCTGGCCTCAGGCCACTCAGAAATGCTGGCTTGTTGGCAGAATCTGATAAAAATGCTTATTTACAAGAAAACATGTCAGATGCACTTAGAGGGTTTTGCATAAGATTTTCAATTTTGGTTCCATTTACTCAAAGCTCCTTATAAGAGGCATTTCTTTCTTAATTTGAATAATCTAAAGAAACTTTTATCACTACAAAGATCATTTTGTGTAGTGTTTGTAACCAAACTGATCATAGTAACCAAACCATTTTACGCAAAATCCTGTGTTATTGTGTCATCTTTTCACCCTTGTTTCCCAAAACGCTACAAACGCCAGTCCTCCTTCACTGCAGAATGCAATAAATCGGCTTAACAAATCACAGCGCACCATTCCACACATTGTAAACAATAAGGGTGCATTGAATACACACAGAATCCTAGTTTTCCTCATCTACTTTGTACTTCGTGATCAACAAACAAACAAAAACAAAATAATACTTTTGATGGCATTGATAAACCTGCAGTGTTTTTTTTGTGGCGGGGAAGTAACGGAAGCCATCAAAATTGAATAATTTGAGAGGCACTCGGGCTGGCTGATGCTTGTTCTCACATGACAGCATAAAGGTATGAACCCCAGGGCATCTTATGAAAAACTTTAAATAATTTTTTTGAAGTCAACGAAAATCGAGCAGGACCAAAACATTTTACAGCTGATCGCTGTCAAAAAAGTTCAGCGACGACATCCCAAGGATGTACCGAGCCCCTAAGGTGACATTGGAGTAAAAAAAAATCATAAGTTTAGTTTCATGTGCTCACGTGAAACTTTCATGTGCTCACGCAAAACCAGAATGTGCTCAAGCAGAATTTTTTTAAGTTTAGTTTTGCGTGCTTGCGTGAAGCTATTGTGTGCTCGCGTGAAACTATCGCGCGCGCACGTGAAACTTTCGCTTTCACGTGCGATAGTTTCAGGTGAGCACGTGATAGCTTCACGTGAGCACACGAAACTAAACTTTAAAAAAAAATTCTGCACATGAAGGTTTCGCATGAGCACATGAAACTTTCGCGTTAGCACATGAAAGTTTCACTTGAGCACATGAAACTAAACTTTAGATTTTTTTTACTCCAATGTCACCTTAGGGGCTCGGTAAGGATGACAGCTGCAATGACAGTGTTATTAATATGACAAAGTAAGTGTTTTGATTAATGCCATACATTTTTATTTTTTAAATCAGTGTATACCACTAGTCAACTAAAGGAATATAACATGGCAAATATGAATGCACATTTATATATTTATTCAATAGATTTATTGCATTTTGAAAAAAAAATTGTCATAGATTTATTGCATTTTGCGAAAAAATAATAAATCTTTGGAAATAAAATTTTGGATTTGAATTTTTAATGTTATTATAACCTAAATATGCTATGTGAAAGTTTGTAACAGAAAATTGTGGTTTTTATCTTCTCACTTTTCAAAATTAGTAAAAATGGATTTACTGCGTTTTGGAACCAAACTCTTCAAATAATGACAGAATTTTTATTTTCGGGTAAGCGATCCTGTTCTTTATAAAACATATACAGTTCACATAATAATTATACAGCCAAAAATGATTCTTCCATGGCAACGTTTAGCACCTTTATTTTAAGAGTCCTTGTTAATTGGAAACGATTGGAATGAATGATGATATGAAAAATTGTGTTTTGTTTTTATGTTAAAATCACTTTTACTGCATAGACTGAAGGACAGAGAGACCATTGCCTATTTAAACGTGATGTATTATGGGCAGTTCAGAGTGGAAGTCTGTCTTTCATCAACACCACAAATGTCATTCACAACTACCTTTCTAAAAAATGACTTTTAAGGAAATGTCACATCATGGATTTAATATTAGGTGAGAATTACTTCCTGTAGCCCAACTTATGGTACTATAGCAACACCAAGGTCATAGGGTTGATTCCTACAAATTAAAGAAATTAGTATAAAACCATTTTGCCAAATGCATTCATGTACTGTATATGTGACATTCATTCAAGATTTTGGCCTTGTATCATCATTCTGGTGGGAGAATGCTAACATTCCAGAAGATCCCCTGACAGAACATCAGACGAACTTTCGGAGAACCGTTGCATACCTGTGTTCACTGAGCACAATTTGTACTGTAAGGAATAACACTTAAAAATCCACATTGAATGAATCATAGAGTGTCCTTATTGGCTGACTGTGTATGACTTGAATGCTTAAGGTAGGACCAAACGTCTGTATCATGATTCATTCAGTAAGTTGTGTAAACAGGCGATGTGTAACTGATCGAGCCTGACTACAAGATAAACAAGAGACGGTTCTCTAACAACACCATCCTGCTATACAGTGAATACTTAAAGACTTCTTGCAGCTCCTGGGTGTGACATAAAGACAGATCATAGATGTATGATCTATAGAGTGGTAGACAGGAAGAGACACATATGGAAATAGAGAGAGAGAACGAGAGAGCTAGACTTTAATTAGAATATTCACTCGAGCACACAGAGGAGAAGAAAGATGAGGGAACAGAGAAAGACCTGCAGAAGGGGAAGGAAGCAGAATAAGATACAATGAAACAATGGAAGATGGGAAATGAATGAGGTGTCATGGCAGTGAACTGTGATGCTTCATCACAATGAACCGTGTACGGTAGTTATTCTAAGGTGTGAACGAGTTGTTTCATGTCATTTAAACTGGTAAATACGTATGTTGAAAAGTATACACTGTATATAACGACTAAAGCATGGGTTTTCAAACATTATAAACCCAAGGACCCCCAAATATGATTAACCTTTTGTGAGGGACCCCCTATAATTTCAGAAAAAAGGTACAATTGTTGTCAGGATGTACCTAAAAGGTGCATATTGGTTCATAAAGGTACACAAATGGTACATATTAGGACCTTTTTAAAAGGTACGGTCATAGTGACAACATTTGTACCTTTTTCTGAAAGTGTACCTTAAAAAAATACTCTGTATATTAATTTATTTATTTTTTAGTAATTGGCTAAACCTGAAGTATTGGATGTATAAACCTAAAGAGAAACATTTTCAATTGAAATGTATTTCTACTGCAGTGACTGATAATAAATCTTGCTTCATAGCAGCTTTACATTCCAGGGAATACTGCATTAAGAACCCCAGAGAATAAGTTAAATGGGACTGTAATAAGGAAACACATTAGATAGATACAAAGCAAATATAAATGATTCTGGAGTGTATGTAGCAAGAAATGAGAGATAAACACCTAATAAATAAATAAAATACTTTGTCTTTTTACACAGACATTTTCTGGAGACCCCTGAGAACCTTCCTGAGGCCCACTGGGGGTCCCCAGACCCCAGTTTGACTGGACTATACAGTACATGTGGTTATTCCTATTATGCAGTACTCTTTATCCTCCATGGAAAGAAAGTTAACCAGGTGAAACCTATTAGGATGGAAACAAGGGCTTATAAAGTTAGACACTGCTCAGTGAGGAATTAAGATTTAGCTTACGTGGGGGCGTTCAGTTGAATTTTTAACCACCTTATGGTGTTTGTAATTTCATCCAGGATTAGATGTTTTATACAAACTGTAAATATATTAGAGTAAGACAATAAAATACAATTTACCAATGTTTGTTCTGTTGTTTCCCATAAAAAATGGATCATCAAGGAGGATGATGTCATTAAGAAACTGTTTTTTCTCATTAAAAACACTAACAGGATGAAAAGTGATAGCGAGGACAAAGGGAAACCTATATTCAATAATTAATTAAAACAATATTGTCATAAAACCATACCAAATGTGCAGTGCTGTGGCTTTCCAGGACCAAATAAGAAAACCACTGCTTTATACAACATGTTACCCTGGACCCAGTCATAAATAATATATTTGTATAGCCAACAATACATTGTATGGGTCTAAATTGTTTTTTTTTAATGCCACAAATCTATAGGATATTAAGTTAAAAACATTTTTGTAAATTTCCTACTGTACATATTTGAAGAGTTTGGTTCCAAAACACAATAAACGCAAAAAAAAAGTTACCACCAAAATCACTTGCATTATAAATAATAATGGCGGCGCTATGAATACATATCATTACTATAATTCTCATCTACTTTGTAATTCGTGATCAACAAACAAACAAAAACAAAATAGTAATTTTGATGGCATTGATAACGCCGTGGTGGTTTTCTGTGGCATTGAAGAAACATAAGCCATCAAAATTGAATTATTTATTTAAGAGGCACTCAGGCGAAGGAAAAATGTCGGCTGTTTCTTGTCCTGACACAATAGCATCAAGCTTCTGTCAAGCTAACACATTGACCCCAGGGGATCTCAAAATCAAAGTCAACAAAAAACGAGCAGGACCAAAACATTTTACAACTGATCGTTGTCAATAAAACTCAGTGAGGATGTCCCAGGGATGATAGCAGCCATGACAGAGTTCTAAATATGACAATTTTTTATCAGTTTATACCACTAGTCAACTAAATGAATATAACATGGCAAAGATGAATGCACATTTATATATTGATTCAATAGCATTTTGAAAAAAAAACTTTTTTTGAATTTCAAAATTTGAATTTTTGCGGAAAAAAATATCAGTTTTTATTATAAATCTTTGAAAATCAAATTATGGATTTGAATTTTGTATGTTTTTATTACCTGAAGATGCTATGTGAAAGTTTATAACAGAAAATGGTGGTTTTCATCTAAATTAGTCAAAATTTATTTATTGCGTTTTGGAACCAAACTCTTCATGTATAAACTTTATTTATCATTAATAATATGTTTAGCTAAGGTCTTTGGACAACTTTAAAGGGGATTTTCTCCAAATGTTGAATTGTTTGACCCCACAGATTCCAGATTTTCAAGTAGTTGTATCTTGGCCAAATATTGAATCACTAGAATTTCACGTGCGGCTTTCACGTGTGAATGAAGCGCATAAACTCAAAATGTTCAAGCGTCCAACTGCACGCGATTAGCGCGTTTTTGCCGCCACTACTGCATCTAGTGTGAACTCTGCATAACAAACCATACATCAATGGAAAGCTTATGATGCATTAATGTCAACTAATTGAATTATCAGCACATAAAACACTTTGCATGGCGAGAATGACAGCGGTTCTAAATTAACCACAAACTCCTGTGGACATATGTACAGTATCATGGATTCATGCTCTATTTTCCTCGCTTTTGTAGTAGCTTTGGATAAATAGTGCCTGCTAAATGCCTAAATGTAAAGCTGCATGTGAGAGTAGGTTTAGGACAATGTCTTACTTGCAAATAGAGTCAATCTCCTGTGTGTCTTCGTCTCTTTGGGCGGTGACAGAAAGACTGTCCCCTAAAGCCAGCAGACACTGGGCGAACCCTTTATAGATGGAGCCGCACTTCCTAGTGGCTGCAGCAGAACATGGACTGGGGAATAACACTAGAACAAAGAAAGACAAACAATATCACTCACTATATTTTCAAGCACTAAATAAAAGTAGCAAAAAACACAAATTCTGCTTTACAGGCAAAACATCTTGAAATAAAAGCATTGCAACAAGACATGTTAACTTTAGGTAAAATGACTGCAGAATGTAGGCATATTATATAAATGTACTATTGTGAATATAAATGTAAATTTTTTGGTATTTGGGGAAATCTGCAAAATCTCATTTAAAGGGACACTCTACTTTTTTTGAAAATATGCTCATTTTCCAGCTCCACTAGAGTTAAACACTTGATTTTATCGTTTTTTAGCATAGCTTAGCATAATCCATTGAATCTGATTAGACCATTAGCATTGCGCAAAAAAATGACCAAACAGTTTCAATATTTTTCCCATTTAAAACTTGACTCTTCTGTAGTTACAAATTCCTTGATTATTACGCCAGAATGAGAGTACAGTTCCTACCCATATCGGCCTAGAAAATCGCTTTTAAAACTTTTAATTTTACGTCAGTCTTAGTACACAAAGAAGCTACAGAAGAGTCAAGTTTTAAATAGGATAATTATCTAACTCTTTGGTTACTTTTGAGCGCGATGCTAATGGTCTAATCAGATTCAATGGATTATGCTAAGCTATGCTAAAAGTGGTACCGCCAGACCTGGAGATCTTCTAAGTGGATTCCAAAACATTAAAAATCAAATGTTTAACTATAGGGGAGCTGGAAAATGAGCATATTTTCAAAAAAAGTGCAGTGTCCCTTTAATATTCAGTATTGATAACAATGGGGAATTGGAGCTCAGTTGGAGCTTGATGTGCAAAAATAAATACAGTTCTAACCTTGAGGAAAAGCAGGAAAAAGTCAATAAAACTCAACTGAATTAAATAAGAAATGAATGATACATTGCTTATGTACAATATATATAGCTACAATATGTTTTCACTGTTGTAACGAAAGGGGCACATCCTGGTTCTTTTCAAGAGACTATAGTCTTCTCTAGATCTCTATAACTCATACCTATTGACATCAAACCACAGATGGAAGTAACAGTGAACCCCAACGAGATATGCGGGAGATCTTAATTGGGTCAGACAGCAAATCACCAGCACTCTTCAAAATCCCTTGAGGAAATGCACGATTAATATTTGATAGGCAAGAAGTGTCTGTCAGTCTTTCTCTCTCTCTTTCTGTCTCTCCCTGCTAGTTTTATTCCCACACTACTGCAAACCTATTGATTTCTAGCTATGTTTTTGCAGTGAGGTCTAAGGATTATTGGTTTCACTCATCGCCATCAACATTTAATGAAGATCTAGAGAAGAAGAAGAAACCAAGTAGTGCATGAGACAAGAAGACAAAGATCTTGTTCGAAATCACCAAGATGAGCCAAGTGGTCAGCTCTCACTTATTATGGAAATCAAACAACCTTAACCCAACTAGATGGCTCATTTAATCCCTCCAACATTAAAGAAACAAAATAATAGTTATAGTTAAAATGTACACACAGTACAACATAAACAAGCAACAAAAGTGAACAGCTTGGAAGAAAACAAGAAATCAAATCATCTAAAAAGCTAAATTGACCCAGCTTTATTGAATGAGAAGTGAGGCAGTAAATGCACACCACCAATTAAATTTCTCAGATTTTCTACCGCTTCCTGCCATTCAAGAAGCTTGAAGTGCAGTCTGCAACAATAATGTTATTACTGATATATCTGAGCGTGATCTGACACGGGCCATTCTGCTCAGCAAGCCGCTGTGACCCACGCAGCAGACACAGGGCTTGTTTGAACCACAGCATTCATTTTTAATCTGTGGTGCCAGTGAACCGTGGGGAGTCCACGAGGTTTCTTAATAAATAAATAAATAAATAAATGATATAAAAAAAGAGAACTTGCACGAGACGAATCTGCAGAGAGTAAATGTGAAAGTAAAACAGAAAAAAGATGTTTGTTGTTTTAGCAGAGATTAATTCACTAATTTTGTATAAATCACAGTAGATTACGAAGCAGGTATTTGGGCCATTGCACAATACACGATGAAGCAATTTTACATCATGGTTTTAAAGAGCAGGTTATGAAACGAAACACGTCATAATAAATAATGTAGCGCTTTAAACCCCAAGGACCACTTAGAGCAAAACAGTTGCATAATCCTTGTCCCGAGAGAGACCCAGACACAATAAGGTTGAATAGAAGTGAATCTTTCTCTCTCTTTCTATTTTGTAGGTCTTTGTTATGTGTTTTGGTCATTGCGCACCCATCTATGACAAGTAAAAAAAGCTGCAACCTCATTTTAGTTTTGCTTTTTTTTTTGGTCACATTTTTGTAACACTGCACAAAGCATGATCCTGCATTATGTAACACCATGCAAGAATCATTATTTTTAGACATGATGACCATATGCTACCCTGTCTGTGAAATTCAGAGTAAGGTCTTATAATATGAGATTAGAAGCATCAAAGTTAAACTTCAATCATTGATTTTACATAGATTTTAATCTTTGACACGAACTTCCTCAGTTAACATTAAACATATCAAATATATATTTTTACAAAATGATCTTTACATTAAAGAGACACTCCACATTTTTGAAAATATGCTCATTTTCCAGCTCCCCTAAGTTAAACATTAGATTTTTACCGTTTTGGAATCCATTCGGCTGATCTCCAGGTTAAAAGGGGACTATTTTCAGGTGCTGCGTAATATCAATACATGTTAAAGCAGCAAAGTCCTTGATTATTGGGCCAGAATGAGAGTGTAATTTTCTGTCTGTCTTACACGATGTAACTACAGAAGTGTCAAGTTTTAAATTGGAAAAATATCAAAACTTTTTGGTTATTTTTGAGCGCAATGCTAATGGTCTAATCAGATTTAATGGATTATGCTAAGCTATGCTAAAAATGGTACCGCCAGATCCGGAGATCAGCTGAATAGATTCCAAAACTGTAAAAAAAAAAAGGGGAGCTGGAAAATTAGCGTATTTTCAAAAAAGTGGAGTGTCCCTTTAAGAAGGATGTTTTCATGTAGAAAACAGTAAATTACTAAAAAATTACTTTATCTGTGTTTTCACAGACTGGGTCACAAATATATGACCTGTCCATGAGCTCCTCTTCTATGCCCTGTACCCTGACAGACACAAATCCTCAAATTCATTACAAATTTAAAGATGCTAAACTCAAGTGACCTTTGAGCATGAAATGGCCAAATAATGATTAAGGTGTATCCTATTTATGCTTTAGTCAGATCAGTGCTGAGCAAACATATTTGCTGCTGAGGTTAGCCACTCCATGTCACCATCTTAGACATCCCATGGGAAGCACATCAAAATAAAAAATAAAAACATTTTGTCAATTTGCGAGGATTTACATATAGGAGTGTAGCGGTGCATTCAAACACTGTGCGTTGAAGGAAACATGCAGGCAGACTGCCAAAGTAAATAATTTCTTGTTTAGCTTACGTTTAGTGAAACTGTTCAGGATGTGAAAGGAGAATATGTGACCCTGTCTGTGAAATGTAGGCTAAAGTCTCAGATGCATTCTTTATTGTTCCAAGGAGGACATTTGTTTTCACAGACTGTACTCAAGCTGTGTACACACATACTAAAATATACCACTGACACCTACATTTTCCACCCAATGCAAATATACACATATTAACATACATATTAAACACACAAAACATGAGATCAGGGTCATCAAAGTGATCAATCACTGATTTCACACTGATTTCAATTTTTGACTCAGGCAATATTAAAGATGTCAAGGTTATATTTTGTAGTAGGTAGAAATCTAAATCTGCTAAATCACAAAAAGCTTAGTTTAGCATTCATGTTTCAATCTCAACAGGCAAACATTAAGGGGTGGTTATCTTAAGCCAAGACTAGTCCTTATTTTAATTAGGAAATATAATATAGCTTGAAAATACATGCCTTAGTAAAAACATTACTTCTGTACATTTTGAGGCAAAACAAAGGGCACTGATGTATTTTAAGATTTGTGGGCCTGAGACAAATTGTAACAATATATGAATAACTCCTTAAGACAAAATCAGAATTCAGTACTGGATTTAGTACCCGAAAAAATAATTTCTCAGGACATTTGCTGAACTCAGACACATTCTGATCAAGACAAAAGAGAAAATCAAGGGAAAGCTAGAGAAGACAAGTAACAGTGATGTAAGAGATATATTGGGCAGAAGTCATTAAAACACCTCAGTGCCTGCTGGGAATAGAGCTCAATCAAAAGCATACTTCATTATATTTATATATAATTATTCTTTCTCTTTTTCCTTTTTTTTGCATTTTAGAATAATAGTAAACTCATCAAAACTATGGAATAAGACAAATGAAACAATGGCAATTATGCTGTTTTTTTTTATTTTAATTAAACAAAACATATTCAGTTATACAATGTAGTGCTGCTGGCAGTGGTGGACGAATTACACAAATCGTGTACTTGAGTAAAAGTAAAGATACCCAGGGTAAAATATTACTCAAGTAAAAGTAGAAGTACTTGCTTAAAATGTTTACTTGAGTAAAAGTACAAAAGTATCTGCCTCAAAATGTACTTAAGTACAAAAGTACTGTGATTTATTATGGCCGTATCATTTTTGTCACAAAACTCAAATTATGTGAAATAACTCTCTTGGCTAACCAATCTATTAATAGAAGGACATTAATAAATCAGACACTGATGTCTATTAAAATTATCATAAGCCTAAAACCTTAAAAACAAAAAATTTCCTTTAGCATCAAATGAAATAACAGGATTTGACAGCAGTAAGTCTGATTTCAAGATTTATTTGTTAAATAATTTAACAGTTTAAGTGTAATAAAAACTTGACTTAAGCACAGGTTCACAATAGTTTTCAAAACATTAAATACATAACGTTATCTAGAAATCAGTCTCCCTTTCTTTGACAAATAAAACAAGCCTTACATAATATAATTTCGGAAACGTTTCATGTGCTTTAGCATGTCATATGTATATTGTAATACATAATTAAATGTATTTATATATTTTGGAAGCAAAACTTTTGAAAATATTAATAACAATCTCAGTTAATAGGGAGCACTCCAATCCACCTGCCTGTTTAAGCATCATACACTGCATGGCTAGTCAAAATGTCATTTATATTTTACAACAGTGTTGATAGTGATTAATTGTCATTTCAAAATAACAGAGCACTGAGCTTCAGAAGTGAAACAGCTAACTATACGGCTAAAAATAGCTTCAGCCTGCATAGCTTAAAGTTCATTCATGATAACGTCCTATATATTTTAGCAACACAATTAACAGTTTTCTGCAAGCTACTGTTAAGATTGCTCATTTAAAAATATAACCAGAATAAAAATGGCTTACCTCTACGCGTTTCCTTAGATTTGAAAGAGTATTCTTTTAAAACGAAATAGCACAGTTTCAAGGCAGGCAGAGAAGACACGAAGGACTCGTTCTTTTATTCAAGGACTTAAAAAAACGCGCGTAAATAAGGCCATTGTTGTTGTGACGGGTCAGTTATCTCCTCCGTTGTTTTTGATTCTCCAAACGATGCATTGGCTGGCTGCTGCACTCGCGTGACTCGCGTAGCTTATGTGAAACAGCGCGGCAACCAAAACAAGTTCAAAACGAAGCGCATGCTGTACCCTGATTGGTGGTTAGACGCATCACGTGTGCATCTTAGTTTTTTTTTTTGTGCAGCTTTAGTTTGCCCAGTTACGTTTTTTATCCACTGATAAATAAAAAGGAACGACAGATTTTTTAAAAATGTAGTGGAGTAAAAAGTAAGATATTTGACTTTAAAATGTAGTAAAGTAAAAGTAAAAGTCTCCCAAAATAAAAGTACTTGAGTAAAGTACAAATACGCGAAAAAACTACTTAAGTACAGTAACGAATTACATTTACTTCGTTACTGTCCACCACTGGCTGCTGGTATCTATATTTTTACACAAAATGTATGATGAATTAATCTATTTTATAAAATATCATAAAACGAAGCCCCCCTGGCACCATCTCGCACCCCCCCAGTTTGAGAACCACTGCTGTAGCTTAATTAGTAGAGCAATGCATTAGAAGCACAATAGTCATGGGTCCAATTCCCAGGGAACTAACATCATTTTGAAAAAGCTTGAATGCATTATGAATCACCTAAAAGCATCCTACATGCATAAACATAAATAGGTTAGTTACAAAAACGGTTTGGCACGACGAGAAATTCAAAAAACTTCAAAGCACATAGTGTATTTATGTTGATTTTATGCAATAAAAAAATTACATTTGCACCATTTTTATGAAAGTTAACACTGATGGACCTGAAAATGTCAAATGTGTAACCACCAATTGCGCCAAAAAGTGAGAAATATTAAATATTTTATCCACCTTGATGGCATGTAAGCGTGATCATCAAAAAAAAATATATTTTAAATATCATTTTATTAGTTATTTCTAAATGTAAATTTAAATGCGTTTTTTGTAAAATTTGTCCAGACATATGCTGAAAACAGCTCTGTTTTAAATAATCTTTGACAAATGATGTAAAAATGTATGTAAAAATCATATTACACTAAACTAGATTATTTTATTCCACATTTTTTATGAATATATTTATATTTTCATTTAAAAAATACTAATTGACACAGACCGGTTACACCACATTTAAATTTTTAAAAGCACCACATTTTTGCAATTACCCCCAAAATATTCTTTCAAAATGAAATAAAAGCAGAAATTTTACACTTGATCCTTAATAAAGAGAATGTATGCAAGTTATCTGCAAATGTATTTAAAATTTTAACCCTTTTACATTTAATTGAGCCACACGGACACAAAATAATTAACGTCACGTCATTGACCCAAATGCAAATATTAACAAATTTCAGGACTACTGAAAACTTTCAGGAGTTTCAGGACTGAACAAAAAGAAAATGCATGATTGATCTCATATTAGAAAGAAGATAGAAACTCATATTGATCAAACAGGAATATATATAGGGAGATATATGGCATGACGTGAGTAAATATGCTACAGCCCTGACTATAAGCATATATATGAAGAACTCTGATTCAAAACTCCCCAAGATTCTTGTAAATTAGCATTTTTATCAGACACTTAATGGATTTCTAAATGACCCGAGGCCGGGATTATGTGATGATACAATAAAAACTGAGATGGCATTTAGTGGCTTTTGCATCAGAGCTTCTCATATGCATTCAAATTTGGAGTTCTTCAAGTCACAAATAAAGATGCTTCTTGGAAAAAATCTGTTTTCGCTCACAATGTTTACAAGCTATCTAAAAGCTTTTTATTATAATGGAAGAGTATATTTAAAAAAATCCTAGCAGCATTTATACAAAATAAAACTCTTTAATAACATTTCAGTGGGTCACAAAAAGCACATGCAGTATGCGTCACTATGCAGTATGTTTGGAGTGATTGATGAAGCGAGTCCTGCTTCTCTCTGAACTCTCTTACTGTGTTTAAGATCAAAGCCTGTGTGCGCATTGCTGTAAAGTTTTCTCTCAGCACTATGGCAACTTTTCCTATGGTAACTGTGTCCCTTTCTTGCGTAGTATCGTTAAGGGCGACAGGCTAATAAGCCTAGCGGTGACAGCATATAGCGTGCGAAAGGCGAGCAGAGCCTCTATTCCCCAAGCTTACTCCGAAACAGTGCTTCAAGGCAAACAACCTGGAATAGCACAAACAAATTCCGATAATTAGCTCATGCCAGCAAAGCCCCCTTTCCAAGTGATTGGTTAACCTCTCCAGTTTTCCATTCACACCTTTCTTCCAAGAACACTGAATGGAGTGAGGATTGCGGGGGATGAGAACAAGCACATTCACCAGCTGTTAATTTCTTTTCTGAGTTGGGGAAAGACTCTGTGTGATACAGATACAGTACAAGACAGAGAACAGTGTAAATTGAGACAGTAACATTTTGCTATTGAATTAATGGAGTAGAAGGTATTAATGAGAAAACTCAGAAGCAGGGACAGACAAGGGCATAATATTAATCCTCTTTAATAAGGGAGAAAAATCATGTTCGACTCAACGTGACATAGCCGGCAATATAAGCCGGCCTTCACAGCCCGGATTGTTCTCCAGGTGAGGACGACTAATTGGAACAAAACCGAGCTCATGAAAAAGGTGGTAGATGAGGTTCCTGCTTGTTAGTAGAGACGTTTCCACATTATTTTTCAGTAGCATTGAGTGAGATGGATCCACCACAACTGTGTCATCTTGCTTTTTGTGTGGCTTAAAAGACGCCGCATTGCAAACCAACTGAATGACATGAAAGGAATAAATATGTCCTACCTCATCCTTGCATGCTGGGAAAAATATTTGTTTTGTGTTGCTTAAAGGCCAGCGGTTGAAAGAAGGATCTTCTCTATTTAAAATTTTGTTTCAAAGGATGCTTTTCTCACACGCATGCCCTCGAATGCTTCTAAAGATGTGACGCATAAACACACCAAATTCCCAGAACTGTTCCTGCAGTTTTTGCAATCCCACTGGGATTGTGGTTTTATATGGAGACCAGACAAAACCGGAGGTAAGGGAGAGGAAGCCGGGCGGACTGCGTTTTTCCCATCCCTAATGTGTGGAACGTTTTCACTTTGATTACAAGATGAAAACCACGAGCAGATACCACAATAACATTCACTCACATGTGCGGCAGTGTATCGCTTTTTAAAGTGGAAGTGAGAGGAGTAACGGAGCAAATGAGACGAGACGTGCTTTTAATTTTATCTCTTCATTATCTCTCGCTCGGAACGGAGAGGATGCAAGGGTTCAGTGATTTTGTAGGATAAAAATGAGGCACGCCGATGCTCACAAAGACTGAAAAAGAGACATCATGGTTCCGTTGGCATTAATTTGACAGCTGCTATCTGTCCAGAACAAGGTCGCAGATAAACCTCCTTCACCGAGACTTTAAATGCTGTTCGAATTAAATTCCCATTTTGGTCTGGTGGAAATGCTTGGCAGTAAATATACCCAATTAAATTCATTTTCACATCAAATACAACTTTACTCTGTTAAACCACGGCAAAAGCATTTCAATTACCAGATAAAAGTGGCTCAGAACAGGCTGGGAGGACAAAAATAGAGGAAATTTGGTGGTCTGCATTCAACTTCAGGTGTACAAGTATGGAACCCATTAATAATAATTCATTACATTTATATATCGCTTTTCTGCAGCACTCAAAGCGCTTTGTGAAAGGGGGATTCTTCTCAACCACCACCAATGTGCAGCATCCACCTGGATGATGCGACGGCAGCCATATTGCTCCAGAACGCCAACCACACACCAGCTTATTAGTGGAGATATAGTCAATTAGTATATGAGGGGATGATTAGTAGGCCAATAAGTTTTGGCAAGAATTCCGGGACACACCCCTACTCTCACCCATACTCCATTATAAGTACCCATTGTACTTGTGTAATGCAGGATATTCATTAATGTAGGCCACTTAATACCAGAATGGGATAATTAGATGAGCATTAGATGAGCAATATCAGCCAAAAAAGGAAAATTATTTTCCATAAGATGACAAACATTTTTTTGAATAACATGCAAAAGACAAAGAAACAGTACATGTACTAATGAAGTAAATATCCATCCATGCACAGGGTTTCCCACAGCACTTTTCAGTTCGGGCGGCCCACCTAAGCTGGGATACCCTACCACCTTAACAAGGTCGTCCAAAAAAAAAAATTGCTGCACAAAAGGCCGTCAAGTGCATCTCGCCACATGGCCGAAATGAGAGAAAGACATGGTTCGTCAATGTCTGGAGGATAACTAGCCGGTTGATAAAACATTTAATTCATTAATAATCTAGTATGTGTTCATTTTCTGTCATAGTTTCTTCAAAATTGAGTTTTATTTGAGTGTTTTAAATAAAAATATTTTCATCATGACGCATACACCCCGCCCCTTTGATTGCCACACCCCCGGCCCACCCACCTGCACAACCCTACCACCTTAACTAACAAATTTTCTGCGGGAAACCCTGCGCATGTCTACTGAAGCCTATCCCAGCATCTTGGGCCACAGGCAGTTTAGACCCTGAATTGACAGTCTTTTACAGAGTATAAAATAAATATGGATAAGCCATTTCTTATATCGTGTTGAGTTAAGTATACAATGCAAATTTGAATATAAATTATATTTTGTTTTAGAATTAAGATATGTCTCAGATGACAAACTGTAAAGCATTATTTATCAGGTTTCTGAGTCTGCCAGACAACTTACATGAACAAATCATGCCATTCGTGTATTCATATAAAAGTCTTAAAAATTCTTGACTATTTGAAATGTAGCCTCTTCAAGAAAGCTGATGTAGTGATATTACACAGTGCCCAAAAACAGTCCCCTGCTATTAAAAGTAACCAAGGGGACAATTTTCTGGCACTGTGTGATATGCCTACGCTTGCTGCAGCCATGTTACAGCAGCAAAGTCCATGATTATTACGCCAGTTTGAGAGTATAGTTCCTAGTCATATCTGCCTAGAAAATCGCAACTGTTAATTTTCCGTCGGTCTTAGTACACGATGTAACTACAGAAGAGTCCAGTTTTAAATAGAAAAATAACTAAACTCTTTGGTTATTTTTAGCACGATGTTAATGGTCTAATCAGATTCAATGGATTATGCTAAGCTATTATAAAAGTGCTAGCACCAGACCCAGAGATCAGCTGAATGGATTCCAAAATGGTAAGAATCAAGGCCCGGTTCCCCAAAACGTTCTTATCGCTAAGTAGGTCTTAACCTATTCCTTAACCTCTCTCTTAACTCTATGGCACGATTCCCAAAATGTTCGTACGCTAAGTATATCTTCTGTAAGTCACACTTTCGTAAGGTTGGTCTGGACCATTCGTAAGCTCTCTCTTACCGTTGTTTAAGCGCAAAACGCTATCGCCCCAGTCTTTAGAAATCAGCGCAGCGCAGTACAAGTCAAACTATGGTATGCTGACAATGATTTTATGTTATGGACATTTTTAAGACTTATAATAAAATATGTTTGTAATGGATACAGGGCTATTTATGCAGTTGACTTTATTTGGTATCAGAACTAATGAATCAAAGACGGCGCCGGTGTTTGTTCCTCATTGAAGTCTGTTCCCTCTATGTTTATAGCGTTTTCTTCACGTTACATTTATAATTTATTTAGAAAGATTAAAGATTTCAATTGGTTATACTAAAAAGCAATAATATCATGTATTCTAATATACAATTTATTAAATATTTCATATTTGACAGTTTTATGTCTTTTAACATATAGCCTGTCTTTTTCTTTTCTTTTTTTCTCTACTGTTTGTTTTAAAACTGTTATGTTTCCAAACATAATAAATATATATCATACATATAATATGATTCATACTGTAAAAATAATTGACTTACAATCAAGAACAGTCAAGATACATTACATAAATGCACACATATTCATCTCAGTAGCCATTAAAACTTTCAATGTATATAAAGAATAAACAAATAATGTGATAAAAATGCTATAAAAACACTACACTAAAGGGAAACATAGGGGGAACAGACTTCCACACAACACCGGCCGCGTAACTGTTTAGTCCATGCCTATTTTTTATTCGTCAACCCTTATACCTTTTGACATTTTGCCTGACGTGGCTAAATAAAAAAATCGCCTGCCAAGACAACTCATTATGGAGCTGCTTGATCTTCTCAGACCATATTCTCTATCTAACTAGGTTGCTTTATATTGAAAACATTAATGGTAAGCAATACCGCATTAAACAGAAATACTGCAGCTGCTTGCCAATCAATTCTGATTGTTAAGTACCTTAACATTCGTATAAAAGTGTATTACATATTTTTTTAAAGTCAAAACCCATGTCAAGAAGCGGCACAAGTGGCACAACGGGATAAGGAGGGTGGATAAAAGCGAGGGATACCCGGTTCGTCTACCCGTATTACTGACAATTTGATCATTTAATTAATAGTCTATATTTTACGGATAACTTAAACTATGTTAAAATAAATGTGACTGGAATAATTTGAGTAATGTTCCATTTGTATATAACGTGTTGTCTTTCTTAACGTCTTAATGCACATTCGCGTGAAGTGGAAAATCGATCCCTGAGTGATCGATCGCAAATAATTCAGCACCTTCACTTGGGACAGCGCCATTGTACGTCGAACTTAGAGGCAGCATGTTAAGAAGCTTCCTAAGAGACACTTCGGGGAACACACTTAGGAACATCAACAACTTTGGTAGAGACAGAGAGAGAGAAAACCAAAAAATTTTCTTGCCTTTTATAACCTAAATAACATTTTTTCACCATATAAAGAACCTTTTGTGAAACAGAAAGGATTTTTGCATGTTTAATATTTATTGTGGAACCATTCAGCCAAAAATTTTTCTTCTTTGGCATCATGAGCACCTTATTTTTTGAGAGTGTATGCTAAATCTAAGCTGTTATACGAGTTGCTGTGATTCTCCTTCTCTATTTCACTCATGTCTAGAAACTAAACCCAGAAATCTTCTAAAAGCTTTAAATAAACAAACCAGCAAGCTATGCGAAATAAATCCAAAATCTAATTGAAAAATGTGGTGGTGATCAAACAAGGCAATACTCAACCAACCAAAAGAATCTGTAGGGCACTTGGGTGTTGTATAGAGTATGGAAGCAAAACACCAAGATCTTAAAACATCCGTCATGTTTAAATTAATGTTTTATGCTCTCACACACACTTCAGACGGATGGTGAAAAATTACAGCTGCATTAAAGCAGTAATATTAGACCTTTACATCTGAGTCCCCCTGCACTACCAAGAGAAGACGATTCTAAGAGCCTTTATGATCATATGCAAATGATGTGTTTTAAACATTCTTTCATCTGGTCATGTTTTGGTGAACTTGGCTTTCTTTAGACATCGAACACAAAACCTCACTTGCCTCATCAAGCAAAAGTTTAAATAGCCTAAAGTAAAGCACACAGCAAAATTCACCTTCCAAAAATAATAATAATTGTGATTTCTAACAGCGATTATATGATGCTGATGAGAGCACAATTCTGAAATGCTGTACACATAGGATAAATAAAGCATTAAATAAACACACTGGGGATTGTGGATGATCTGTGAGAAGGGATAAGTGGTTCTCAATTACATTACAACAGAGCAGGGTTCCGGATATAAAGACCCCATTCATTTTCTTCATTGAGAAATAGATTTTTAACATTAAGGTATAAACCATTTTAGACAGACCTATCGTAAGCTTGGTGGGGTATGCCTTTGTAAACAGCCATCAGCCAGTGTGATCATAAAATGGATTCTAGTGAAGAATATAACTACCCCAAATCCAGAAAAAATCTTCATAAATCAGAGAAATCATAGATTTCTTGTTCAAGAAGCTAAGTAAGGGCATTGCGTTAACAGCACAATGTTTGGGTTTGATTCATACTACTGATAAAAACTATTTACTATAAAGGCACTGTAAGTCACTTGGTTTATGTGGCATTTTATATCCACAATTAAGTTCAATATCTGTTTGCTTTGTTTAGAAATCCATACAGAGAAATTAACAGAGAAAAGTCATTTGCAAGTGCATTACATGATTTGCTCACATAAATCTAAATTTATAATAGTGGTCTAATGCATTCATACACCATACATGTACCTGCTGTTTCGCCTCTCGCTGAACATATTATCAAGAAATGAAAATTTGAACTATTTAAAGAAAATAAAGACTAGAGAAACAGTTTAAAAATACAAGTTTTATGTTGAAATGTTTGTTCTGCCAGTGAAAGGGGCAAGCAAGGCTAAATACTAAAAAAGCTCCATATAAGCTTTATACAAGCTAGTGAGTCATAATATTTCAATGATATTTACCAGGAAGCAGCCAGGACACACTTTTATTTTTCATTGAAGTATGGTTCTCTGAAGTACGCTACAAAATAATCAAAGCTCTTTGGGTGCCCACTTGGCATTGGAATATAATTTTAACCATGTGGCTGAAAAGCAATTATGTTATTGAACAGAAATCATTGCCGCGACAGTGGAAAATCTAACCAATGGAGGATGCTTTTTTCTGGGATGATCAAAGAAAATGATAAACAATTATCAAAATGTTATACCACAGGCCTGTTGAATGCTTTATTCTGATTGGTTGAGAAATGTTCCATGGGTGTTGATTATTTTTCTGTAAATGCACAGCTAACCTGTCAAATGTCTTAAAATAACCACCAAAGCAATGTTTGTGGTAACCGTGGTATAAGAGGATTAATTTGAAAATAATGCACACCCAAGGTGCACATGTGGCACGACACAATGGCCCGCCGTCAATTATTCCTTACATAAGCAGGAACAGCTGAACTGAAATAATGGATGTTCACAAGTTCGACTGTCCATTCAATCTTAAAGGTAGGGTAACAGATTTGATCCTGAAACATTTTTAGTTATGCTGGTTAAAAGTCTCCTCACATTCTGATAGCAATCACTGTGTTAAGTTGTTTAAATGTACAGTATTTGTAAAAATGTATGTCATCTGTGAAAGGCGTAGGACCAAAAAATGTTCAACAAATCATAGATTTCGGTCCGAACGGACGTTTCCTTTTATGTCCCTCATACGTAAGCGTAATTTGAATTCCCACCGCGCAGCGAGTCTACGCAGATACCATACGTCATCGGCGCGTTCACGTGCGCTCTGTCTGTAAACAGCGAGAAAAGCTAACTTTTCTGCTGAATTGACAACCTACACAGGAGCAACAAAACTAAACGCATCTTTTAAAACAACAAAAGCAAAAACTGCCTGGATCAGCAAGATCAAAAACCCAAATTAACATCGGTAACTTTACTGCTTTACCGCGAGATGCAAACAGCTACAGGAGGCAAAGGGTCTGAAAGGGTCGTTGCACTGTTTATTTTGGTAAGGTACGCGATATGTTTGTATTGAGATGGATTCAGATATTCTACTTTGATGAAACGTTGTGTTGCTTATGAAATTTGTGTTCGTTTTCCGGATTAGCATAACGATATAGTTACTACGTCTACACAATCGAACGTGTGCTTAAACTAATTCTGATGTAAACCAGTTGTTTATGTTGGTTATTTTGGAAGTGTTATTCACTTTGTACTGCAAAGTTTTCTCACTGGTGAATGAGACATGAGATGTGACCGTCTGATCTGTGTGTGTTCATGTGTTTGGAAAGAGGTGTGACTTTGGATGGCGATTTGACGTGAGGGTGGGATCGGGATTTCATTGCTAGGCGGCTACCGTTAGCATTTTTCAAAATGTGTTACCCTACCTTTAAATGAACAAATGGTAAAACGACAATGGCCTTGCTGTCCGCGGAGGGAACCTCGAGCCCAAGGCGGGGCTCAAGCTTGGAGTTTAACTCTTTCACCGCCATTGACGAGATTTTCCGTCTTTCCGCAATACCGCTATTCCGCAACTTTTTAAACCCAGAAGTATTGCCCTATGGCAAGCGGCTGCATGTCCGTGTCTGTTTTAAAGATCGCTCTGAATGGGATCTCTATGAAAACTCTGTCACAAAAATGGAATTATCTCTGCTTTTTGCTCAAAATGTGGTGTTTTTGCAGAAACCTACCCATATTATGAAGAACCACTGAAGGTAGGTGTCACGGTTAAATCCGTGTCATGTTTTGTGTCTGTCCCGATTACTGTCACCTGGACTATTCATTCTGGACTCCTCATCACACCTGTGCATTGTTAGTCTGTCTGTATTTATAACCCTGTTTGTGCTATACTCACTTGCCGGATCATTGTCACCATTTGTCTACATCCTGTCTGTTCCTGTTTATTTATTGTGCCCGTTGTTTGATTCCCGTGTTTGTTTTCTGTTATTTATATTAAATGTTATCATTTTATGTGAACCCTGCATATGTGTCCTAATTCCTGTTTCCCGGCGTGACAGAATGATCCGGCCTTTCAAGGATGCAGCGGGTTCAAATAGGAGGTCCCTTGGAGCTTACTGTGAGGGAACGCTCAGAACTCCAGGCCGGGTTCGAGTTAGCCGTCGCCACGCCCGATTCATTCCCCGGGGTGGTGGCTGCGACACTCGAGCAAGGTTATGTAAGGTTCCAATCGGTTCTTGTGATTCTCCTGTTGGTCGAGTCGTCTGGGTCGGTTCCTGGGAGGTCCACCTCCATGATCAATTTGGGGCTCAACACGGACGCCATGCTCGATTTTTCCCCGGGATGGTCGCTACCGTGGAGGAGCCTGCTTTCCTGATATGGAGGGAGTTGACTCCCAGAACTATCGGATACTCGTCGGTTCCCAGGAGGATCGAATCTTCAGAGATGGCCACTCCGGTTCTCCCAGCTTTTCCCCAGCTTCCTGCCCTGCCGGTTTCACCCCGGCTTTTTACACTGCCGGCTTCGCCCCGGCTTCCGCCGGCTCTGCTGTGGTCTCCGAGCCCTCCGTCCCTCCCCTGGATTCACCCTACCAGACTTTTTGTTTGTGTTTTGTCTTGAGTGTCTGGTAGCCACTCTTTGAGGGGGGGTAATGTTACGGTTAAATCCGTGTCATGTTTTGTGTCTGTCCCGATTACTGTCACCTGGACTATTCATTGATTAATACCTTCCTCATCACACCTGTGCATTGTTAGTCTGTCTGTATTTATAACCCTGTTTGTGCTATACTCACTTGCCGGATCATTGTCACCATTTGTCTACATCCTGTCTGTTCCTGTTTATTTATTCTGCCCGTTGTTTGATTCCCGTGTTTGTTTTCTGTGTTATTTATATTAAATGTTATCATTTTATGTGAACCCTGCATATGTGTCCTAATTCCTGTTTCCCGGCGTGACAGTAGGATGAAACGTTTTTTTTTTAAAGCAGAGGGTCTGTTCTTTCATTTGGTATATTGTATGTTTATAAATTTAAAGAAGAACATTTTCTGGAAGGCATTAAACTTTGGTGAAAATCATGAAAAACGCTGGCCCTGGCTGGCAACTATTTTTAAAAACGCTGGCGGGGAAAGAGTTAAGAACCCCCTGAGCTGCGTAGCGGAAGAGATAAAATTAAAGAGGAGGAGGGTTGCCGAAAATAAATTTGTAAAGGAAATAACACAGAGTTTGCGGCTTATATGGCACGTACGTAATGATGATTGACAGGACTGAATGTTTAGGCTCCTCCCGAACCTACGTTTAGATCTTCAATAAATGGCACAGCGACCAAAACTGCTAGAATTTGCTGGAATTCAACTTAAATTGTCTCCATTATTTACATGAAATGTCCATGAAGTAATAAAAATATTTTCAAATCAAACCCAAAACACTTTTAGCATATTATTTGTTTCATTGCTAACTCTTAGCCAATGAGAAATTGGCCAATTAAAATGTATGTGTAAAACAAAACTGGAAAAATATAAAAAAAAAAAAATAACAAAGATGGCAGTTATGCAGCCTGATTGGCTTTTAGTGACACAATGGGATTTAAATGACGGCATACAGTATGTGTTAAGAGTCGATTCAATGCGAGCTGTTTTGAAAGGCCTATACCTACAGTAGACAGAGTCATCTGGCAATCAGCGTTACATTATTTACAATCAAAACTAAACGGGAATCCACTGTGCAACACTGTAAAGAATTAATGGGATGCAATTTAAAAGGTTATATAAAATAAAATAACAAAAAGTGTAAACGCGTGTTATGTGCATTCAATAAACACTTTTTGTGGTCCTCTTCGAGTTGCCAAAGTTTCTCAAAAAAAAAACACAAGGTGGAGAAATGCATTATACAATAGCGCAGGGCCGGCGTCAAGGGGGGGCATTCGAGGGCAGTGCCCCCCCAAACAGGTTGTTGTGCCCCCCTACAAAGTTTTTTATTAATTTAATATATATCAAGAATAATTAAAATAAATTAAACATTGAATGTTTCCTGACTTGTAATGTAATCAAATGATGAAAATATAGTTGATATATGTTTTCTTTAATTAAAATAGACCAGTTTCTCTGATTGGATGTATTGCTGTGTCTCACCCGTCTTACGTCTTTAGCATGTTTGTGACTTGATACAAGCGACGTGTTTTTTCGCGGCATTTTATGGATCGTGTAAAATATGGATATTAGAACATTTAGAATGAAACCAGCACCACCTGCTTCATCTGACTTCATGCAAACACAGACTGGCTCAAACTCAGAGATTAGAGGTTGAGGTGGAATTTACAAATCTACAGGACACTGTTTTAGGGAAGTTTAATGTTCGTACACGCCGTCTTCAGCTATTTTAAAGGTAAGTTAGCGTTGTTTTAAATTACGTAAGCTTAAATGTGAAGTGTGGCAAATAGACCGTTAACAGCATTACGACGTGATTATGGTAAAGCGGCTTTTTTCAAGCTAGGACGCGGTGTGCGCTGCGCTATGCGCTATGAAACCCATTCATTTAATGGCTTGCGCCATGCGAGGGCGGTTTGTTGTTGCGTCGAGCAAAGCGCGAGCGCAGCGGAGCTCAGCTTGCGCTCACGCCGCGGTCGAAGTTCAATAGTTTTGCACATAGTTTGTGGTCTTTTGCACTACGGGAAATGAGCTGACAGTCTGTACCAGTTGTATGAGTGTGTGCTGGACTGTATTTGTTGTTTTAATGTCTTGTTTTGCAAGTTATTGTTGCTATTGCGTGCCCCCCCATTGGAAGCCAAATGCCCCCTGTTAGTTATGGTCTGGCGCCGGCTCTGCAATAGCGACATGTTTGAAAATGTTTTTTGCTAAAGGAAAGGGACTCAGAAGGAATCAAAGGGGTCAAAATTTAGCATGGTCCACTTAACCCATGCTGGTAAATGCTGTATACATTATCCAAAATGCATTTTTCTCCAGTCTGTCACGTTAGCCTAGGACAGTTGCTGGTAAAGCGCTTGGGACTATGCACACTGACTATGTCATTCTACAATCTACTAGTTAGTTTTGTTAAGCTATTTATCGCTTTAGTGATAGGTTAAAAAAAATAAATTTAGTTAATTTTCAATTCTAAGCAGCTGCTATTACAATGAGAATGCTCTCGCACAGCTCTGCTCAGGTATTATAGACCTTGGGTTTAACACGCTCATATCCTGAGGACTGCTTAGGGGAAACACTCTGAGGCTTTCCAGTCATCTCCTTTAAATTAATTTGGGTAAACATGACTGAAATGCTTTTAATATTCAGAGATGGAATGAAGGGAAGGCATTTTGCTAATTTGGGTAGAGCATAGTTTTCTCAGCAAAGCTTCAACCTTTACTGACAAAAGATTTTGTTATACAATAGAGACACAATTGAAGCTGAATAAAGCTAAATATTCTGGGAACGACCTGTTTCAACAAAACTAGCACTCAAACAAAACCTCTGAGTTCACATGAAGAGAGAAACCAAGTTTTCTGCTGTCAGAATGACAAGTTCCTGTGTCGCTGTTCACAAACAAGACAGTCAAAATGCTAGCCATGTTGTCAATATAACAAATATACACTGGAACATGTGTCAGTATTTCCTGATGTACAGTTTTGATGCACAGGGCTGCATTTTTCCTGTATACTCTTTCTATATTTCAATTTAAACAGTAGAAAGTTACATAAAACTGACTGTATGTGGTGTATTGATGGCAAGAAATTGGACAGGATTCACATTTATGCGTTTACTTATTGGTCTGTCTGTACAATGTAACAGAAAAACTGTAAAAATAATTTCAAAATAATACAGGTAAACATAGGAAACAACACTTATACATAACTATACACACAGCGCTATATAGAGAAACAGTGCTGTCTTTCTACATCCCAAGCTGTCAGGGTATCTTCCCTTGCAATGCAGTAATAGAAATAGATGCGCCAAACTGACCCATACTTTGGCAAATTAACCTGAATAAGACCTCTCTCATCATCAGCAATGAAATGCTTGTAAAGTATCAAGTAGGTGAAATATTTATGGCTAAAAATATTAAGATCTGAGTTACTTTCACTAAAAACACCATTGTGCAACGTAGGGATGTCAAATTATGCATTTTCCCATATTCGATGATCATTTAAATTAACGATCAATCAATCGAATAATCGTTAACAGTAATAGTGCAATAAGCCATTACAGAAGTGGCATATAGCCAATGACATAAAAGTGTGTGTAAAAACGCCAGCTTCCTCACGCGAATTAAAAGATTTTATTTTGTCTAAATAATATGCTAGTGGGATTGTAAAATGAGTCAATGTAGTTGGTGTTTTGATAAAAATCATCAATTTAATCTCTTAACAAAATATAATGACTAATAGACACAGTAAACTCCGCCTCATAACGGGCACTCCGCACAGTCGCATGCATCCATGACAAAAAAAAGTTTCATTATCATCAAGTGTTATTTTTCTAGTTGTTCACCTCGCTTTCTGAGTCGTCGATACACCGCTTGATGTAATTATATCCAAGAAGCACACGAAAGGGCACTTTTCCCGTCGTTACCTCAGCTTTAGACCTGCGGCATACTTTCAGCAAAGATGCTTATGTTATGAAGACTTCAACCTTCCATTAGAAAACCCGCAACAGTGTTTAGCGTGTAGCGTCTCAGCCAGTCATGATGATGATCAATGATATATGTTGCGGGCGTTCAGAGTGTAACGACAGTCAGTTACAGTTTACATTTAACAGTTTCTTGCCAGAATTTAAGTTTTTCATTTTAATCTGTTTATTAAAAATGGCTTCTGGACGCCTTCCCTGTGTAAAGCAGCGTTAGCAGCGTTGCTATGCTAATCTTGCAGGCTTCCCTGAAGAGGGTCTTTGCTTTCAGTATCCTAACTGTGTTTAGATTTTCGGCATCAGACCCTCTCAGATCCTCTGCGGATGCCATTTAGTTGCGTTAGCAGCCAGCCCGGTCTCGAATGAGGACAAAAAGCCCAAATGTGTGTTTGGCATCGAGCATCGTTGTGATCATGGCTAGTTTAACTTCTTCGCGCTTGGTTAGTTTTTTCACCAGCTGTGTATGTGCTTTGCGCAGGCGCCGGACACACGTGCTTGCTTTTTCGACAATCGTTAAGTTTTATCGATTTAATTCTTATCGACAATTAAGAGTTATTGTACCTGGCAATGATATATCGTGAGCCTCAAACGTGTCTGTTTCCTCATTTGTATGTAAACCTTGTGCATGCAAAAGACTGTTGGAAAACTGGCCAATCTCAACATCGATGTCACAGTCGAGATGTACGCCCCCAACATTAAATTACACATTAAATTAATTATAAAGTTGTTAAAATATTTGTGACTACTGAGTTAGCAGTAGCACTACATGCTACTTAATGCTATATGCTAACGTTAAGGGTTGAAGTTCTACTATTGACTTTACAGTTACGTTTTGCACGTCCATAATCAAAAAAAGAAACATCCATTTACAATCTCTAAACAATTAGTTGTTCCTTTAAATCTGTATTTTCATCTAATACAGGCTTAAACATATACGGTCTGTTTACTAATGTGAGCTACTGGCATGAGCCTCAAAGCAGAGCAGAGCAATCAGAGCAGACCATTTCATTCAAATGACAAATCCTAGGGTTTAAAATTGAGAACATTTCTAGATAATTTTGCAATTAATAAAGTTGCATACCTTCTATGTGAATATTAAAGAACAATTTAACATACTATTTCAATGCATTCTTTGGCACCTTTAAATGCTTCTAATATGTACAATATACAGATAGGTACAGATTTGTGTACATTTGGTATCAATATGTACCTTAAGGTACTAATATTAACTGTTGTGTAAAGGCATACTTTTTAAGGGGTACCGCCTCAATGACAGCTGTTATGCATGTTTTGACCATTTTTCTTCTTGGACAGATTATTACAATTGTTCAAACATTTTGCATTGGATGACTTATGCAATTAACTAATGTATGACTACTTAACAGAGGTCTGGTATGATGCACTTTGATTGCAACTGATTATGTAGAAAACAGCAGACAATTTTACATGAATGAATGTACCAAAGCATTAGCAGTCTGTTCAGAAGAACAAAAACTGCTTTAATGACGTGCATAAGCAACTTCAATGCTGAAGTTGTTTTTACTTGCAAACTTAGAAATACAACAAAGGACCGGCAGAAATTAACTATAACATACACCCACTGTTAACATAAAGTATGATGTCTCTCTTTATCTCTTCCAAGTACACAGTCATAAGAATGCAGAGCTTAGCTGAAATGCAGGTTAAGACCCATGTTGAAACCATTTTCCATCCGGCAAATAAATGAGCTTCCTGCTAAGATCAATAGAGGCTCCTCTCAACCCCCTCTGATGGAGAGTAAATGCGAGGTTCATTGCACTGGACACTAACACAGTGACCCAGTCCTGCTCTAATGAGTTTTTATCGACTGCAACATTGAAGTTCCCAGCTGTAACTTATCAGGGTTAGTGCATGCTTCCAGGCATAGAGTTTGGTTTACTTCCAATTGCAGCGTTTCTCTCTCAATAGTCTGCAATATTATTCTCTTCTCTATTCTGCGCTTAACTAAACTCTGTCCTCCCACGTATTGCATATATTCTTCGTTCTCGGTTACCTCAGACTGTTTTCACTTCATATCACCTCCATCAAACTAGCATTGTCTGAGTGTAGCTGTCTCTGCTCAGGTGGTTCAGAGGGTTCAGTCATTGAGGGAGCAGTCAGTCAACTGTAAGCAAACCATCCTGACAGCCAGATTAATCTTTTTTTTAATGTCCACCTCCCCATAACACCACTGAATCAGAAAAGACAAACCAAAACTGTATTTATTTTATGGAGGATGCTTTAAAGGCACTCCACTTTTTAAAAAAATGTGCTTATTTTCCAGCTCCCATAGAGTTAAACATTTAATTCTGTTTTGGAATCCATTGAGCTGATCTCCAGGTCTGGCGCACCACTTTTAGCATAGCTTAGCACAATCCATTGAATCTGATTAGACCATTAGCATCCCGTTAAAAAATGACCAAAGAGTTTCAATATTTTTCCTATTTAAAACTTGACTCTTCTGTGGTTACAACGTGTACTTATGATGTAACCACACAATGATATTACACACTGCTCGAAAATAGTCACCTTGGTTACTTTCAATAGCAGGGGACTATTTTCAAGTGCTGCGTAATATCATTGCGCCTCCTTTAGCCATCTTACGGCAGCAAAGTCCTTGATTATTACGCCAGAATGAGAGCATAGTTTCTAGCCATATCGACCTAGAAAATTGCAACTTTTAATTTTCTGTCAGTCTTCGTACACGATGTAACTACAGAAGAGTCAAGTTTTAAATAGGAACAAAATCGAAACTCTTTGGTTATTTTTGAGCGCGATACTAATGGTCTAATCAGATTCAATTGATTATGCTAAACTATGCTGTGTATGAAATGTGCTATACAAATAAACTTGCCTTACCTTGCCTATGCTAAAAGTGGTACCGCCAGACCCGGAGATCAGCTAAGTGGATTCCAAAACGGTAAGCACAAATGTTTAACTCTAGGGGAGCTGGAAAATGAGCATATTTTCCAAAAGAGTGGAGTGTCCCTTTAATAACCTTCTGTAATAAATAAACAGCAATTTAGTCAAATGCGCTATTGACGTAGACCATATTAAAGAGTCTCTTTTTTATTGAAAAAAAAATGTAGAGTGTGCTGACTGTATTTAGCTTCAGTATGCCCTGAAGCACACAATGAGTCTTTAATCTACCTTTGATGCAGATATTCAACCCACACAGCATTAACCACCTGGGAAATAGACTGCACTGACCTTGAATATCCAGTAAAACACCAATGTTCCCTATGCACTGCAGAATCTGTGTCCATTTCAGTCCCTTTAATTACCCTGCAAGTTGTGTCATTCTCCTACTCTCTCACACACACACACACACACACACACACACACACACACACACACACACACACACACACACACACACACACACACACACACACACACACACACACACACACACACACACACACGCACGCACACACACACACACACACACACACACACACACACACACACACACACACACACACACGCATTCTGGTTTCCATGTTTTGTGGGGACATTCCATAGACGTAATGCATTTTATACCATACAAACTGTATATTCTATTCCCCTTACCTACCCCATTCCCTAACCCCAACCATCACAAAAACCTTTCGTGTACCTTAGATTTTCAATAAACATCATCTTGTTTGATTTATAAGCTTGTTTCCTCATGGGGACATCAAAATGTCCCCACAAGGTCACAAAAACACTGGTATTCCTATCTTTGTGGGGACAATTGGTCCCCACAACGTGATAATTACCAGGTACACACACACACACACACACACACACACACACACACACACACACACACACACACACACACACACACACATATATACCTGTAGACATGCACACAAATGCTTACGCCAGTGAATCACTTAAGATTCATTAGTGCTAGAGGACACAAGTTCCTGAAACTTCAATAGTAGTATGGCGTTTTTCTCATGAATATTCATTGTCAGTGTCAGATGGGGTGGAGAGTCGAGGGGATGTCACACCTCAGCTTATTTGGGGACTCAAGTCATATATTGAGTCTATAATTAAAAATCAGGGAGTGGGACGACACACAGTGTCAATTTATACTGTACGTGTTCAGCTCTTCATAAAAATGTTGTAATATAATAAAATGTCTGACATTTGGCAAGATTTTTCATCAGTGTCACATATTTGGATACTTGATTAGATCCAGAAATAATACAGAAGTTCATGTGTGTTTTATCAAAGTCCCTTTAGGGAAGTCACACCACTTGGCGGCCATCTTTCCAAAACCTCCAAGTAGTTATTTCAGTCTTGCAAGACTAAAGTCCTATCTACTTGTATGGTGAAAGACAGGTATCACTATCTGTGTGATAACATGAAAACAGTTTTTCATCCAACAATTTAACCTAACATCAACTTACCACAAATTTTGTAACCAGGTTGGCCAGTGCCTCACAAATAGAGCTGTGTAGAGCTCCTCTCCCAGAGAATCATACTGTAAGTCTCTATTAATTGGTTCTTTTAAAGAGGATATACTGCATCATGAAAATATGACTTTTTCTATGTTTAAGTGCTATAATTGGGTCCCCAGTGCTTCTATCAACCTAGAAATTTTAGAAAATGTGAAAAAGATCAACCCAGTAACTTAGTTTTGATAAACTATTCCTCCACAAGCATGAAAAAATAGGTCCTAGAAATTTGGCTCCTCTTGTGATGTCAGAAGGGGAAAATACCACCCCTTAATCTGTACTATCCAACCACGACACTGCCATTTAGTGCAGAGATCAGCTCATTTGCATTTTAAAGGACACACCCAAAACGGCACATTTTTGCTCACACATACAAAGTGGCAATTTTAACATGTTATAATAAATTATCCATATGGTATTTTGAGCTAAAACTTCACATATGTACTCTGGGGACACCAAAGATTTATTTGGCATCCTAAAAAAAGATTTGTGAAACATCCCCTTTAACTGGAAAGCGGGGGCTTCTGTCGCCAGAGTGGCCATATTGAGCTTTGCATTGTCACCCTGTAGAAGTGCTCAATCTTGTTATAGCCAAGATCTTTGGTTTCATCTATGTTATGCTTTAATGTTCAATTGTTTAACATTTTTGAAAATGCTTAACTGTTTATTTTAGATTGTTATCACAGCTTCTCAGAGATTTTTATTGCACATTTACATATAACATGTTAAGAATGGGAGAAAGACCTTGACCCTTCATACAGCACACCAACAATACTATTCTCTGTGTGTGTCAATACATAGCCTAAAGTAGATTTGAAGTGTGACACATGGGGATTAGCAGCATGTGAATAGCAACTGATTGTAGCGCAACTAGCAGAGCACATTTCTTACAATGGCAAGGTCATTATAAAATGCACCTTGAATGCAGTATAAGTCACTTTGGTTAAAAGTGTCTGCCAAATGTAAATGAACAGTTTTGAAATGATGGTTGCTTAAATGCACATTAGGCAGCATAAAGGATGTGTGCATGATAAACTTGGCAGTAAATATTAGTGTCCTAGTTTTCAGGGAGTTTTAAAACTATCCTTACTCAGAAGTCACATCTACTATTTCCAATGCGGCAAACTGTCTACAGACAGAGCATGCTTTAAAATTTCAAACCAAAGACGTATGAATGTATAAGTGAGGTTGGAAGAGAACGAGAGAGAAAAAGACTGAGGGGATTTTTGCTGAAGATAAAACTAAGCAAAAAAAGTATTCTATTTAAACTACTTCTACAATTCTCACCACCTGCTGTGAGGTTTGTACAGATAAAGATGAAGTGCTTATGATTTTAACTTGAAAGATTATTTCTATCTACATGACATTAAACAGTAAATAGTTTGTTTTATGGTAAACTCAATAAATAATACAACAGTTTTAACTATGGATAGTGCTGTGGTCAACACATTTCCATCTAAAAGCAATAGCTCCTGTCCACATCGTCCACACTATCACAAACAATCAGAAGATATTTAAAGTTAAATCTGCAGTCTTGTGCCTCCCTGTTCGATTCAAAGGAAACAACACTAGCTAATGGTGACTAACAAAATGCCATGTCACTTATCACAGTCAAGGCTGGTTTTATCACTTCTTGTATCTTCAGTATCTGGATTCTGTATTTTGTCTAATTTTATCTTCAATTTTTTTTATTATTTTGTCCCATTATTGACCTTGATCTCTATAAAGCACCAAGTGCAAAAGCATATCCACTTATATTTGTGCTATGCAGTCATCTGCAGTATTTTAAAACAGATTTTTATAAACAATATCGCTGTGGCTACCTCAATACCAGCTTGCTCATTTTATGTTTTTTATGACATTGAAATACTCCAGCTTTTTATCAGTCTACAAACACCTGTCCTTCCACACCCACAAGATCTCTGATCTTCTTTTGCCTTATCTCTCATTGTATATCGAACCTGTCCTATCAAATATATAAAAAAATGCTAATCATCTCACCTTTGTCCCCTGTACATCTATATCACATTCTACAACTGTATCCAGACGAAGAACTATCTAATGCAGTTTCCCGAACAGGAATTAACTCTAGTCCAAGACTAAAATGCATATTGGACTCATCAGACCAGGCAACATTTTTCCAGTCTTCACCTGTCCAATTTTGGTGAGCTTGTGCAAATTGTAGCCTTTTTTTCCTATTTGTAGTGGAGATGAGTGGCCCCGGTGGGGTCTTCTGCTGTTGTAGAAAATCCGCCTCAAGGTTGTGCGTGTTGTGGCTTCTCAAATGCTTTGCTGCATACCTTGGTTGTAACAATTGGTTATTTTAGTCAAAGTTGCTCTTCTATCAGATTGAATCAGTCGGCCTTTTCTCCTCTGACCTCTAGCATCAATAAGGCATTTTCGCCCACAAAACTGAATGTTTTTACGTTTTCACACCATTCTTTGTAAACCCTAAAAATGGTTGTGCGTGAAAATCCCAGTAACTGAGCAGATTGTGAAATACTCAGACTGGCCCGTCTGGCACCAACAACCATGCCACGCTCAAAATCGCCTAAATCCCCTTTCTTTCCCATTCTGACATTCAGTTTGCACTCCTAAATGCATTGAGGCAACTGCCATGTGATTGGTTGATTAGATAATTGCATTAATGAGAAATTGAACAGGTGTTCCTAATAATGCTTTAGGTGAGTGTAAATCCTGTCCAGGAAACGTCCCCCTCTATGTCCTAACATGTACAAATTCCTGAGGCTTTCAAAAGCACCGATATCCATCATAAAGTAATCCATTCCACTCCAATAGGTTAATATATGATACGTTTGTGTATAAAAACTAATATAAATATTATAACTTTTTAACCATTCACTTTTGCCATTTACAAGAAGGTCGAGTTTCCACTGGAATTGATGAACAGATAGAAGATGGAAATGGAGGGGACTGCAGCAGAGGCACAGCCACAAGATTCATGCTGGACATGCCAGGCAATGCCAACAGAGGCAGAAAGCATTTGCTGCTGTGAATATAACTTCTTTCAAATGTCACAAAAAGACAGAATATTTTTACCTGTATATCATTGTTTGGGGAAAGTCATATACACCTGGGATGGCATGATGATGGGTGTTGTATGTGAGAATTTTGGTAAAATATTCCTTTAAGAGACACCGTATGACCTCAACAACTACTCAAGGAACCAGAAATGTCCAACCAGTGTCACTCCATTTGACAGCTAAAGCTTTGTAACACTGGCTATTCTTGCCATTAACATCCCACTAGAACCCCATCAATCAACCTTAAAACTGCTCTGCCGAGACAGCTCTGATACATGAAGATTTCCCATTGACAAATTCAGCACTTGCTTTGGATTTTCGTTGTTATTTTATTAACATTTAAAATATATTCAGAGTTTAAAGAACTTTTACAGAGATGGTCATTTTTGGGTCCTTAATTTCTTGTATAACAGCAGAAAGAGTTGAAATGGCTCAGGTTGGATAGATCACTTTCTCCACCTACACCAGATCACTCTGAACACTCTGCCAATAACATTGCTATCATATTCCTGTTATACTGATAATATGAATTCTCCATCTGCAATTTTAGTAAGGATGTCTGACATGAAACAGGATGTCTACCCTTTACCCCGGGAGCTGATAAGCACTCCTTGGACTATAATATATCCATTTACATTCATTTATTTGGCAGATGCTTTTATCCAAAACAACTTAGAGCGCACTTAATGTATACATTTCACAGGAATCAAATCCATGACCTTGGTGGAGTAATAACTAATAAACGTGAAAACATCTGACTCTTCAGTTCAGCCACACTTCAACCTCCAGACACTCCTCTTCGTCTATTCTAAATGATTTACATGATTCACTTGTACTGTCTCACTGTCTAGACGCATCTGTATAGTCACAATGTCTGTGTACAGTAGCGATGTGACAGTAGCTCTAAGACTAGTTCAGTTCATTTGCAGCTCTTATTTGTTTCCTCCATGGTGTCTCTAATAATGGTCTGTTTGTTTTCAGTTATAAATTCCCATAACTGTAAATAAACTATTTTTACTTTTAAATAATTGGGTTAGGAGTAAAACCGTCACCTATGAGCAAAAACGTACAAGTTAATTTTATGATGGTGAATATGGCAATGCAATTATTTTCTCCAATGTTACTAAATACTTTCACAATTCAATTTAAAGTTTAGAGTGCATTAAAGCCTGCCATACTGGATCTCCTACATATGTTTGTGGAGAGTTAGCTCATATTTTGTGGCATTTTAAATGCATGATAAATGGGGTGTCTCGGCAATAGCTGTGGTGCAGTGGTACTGTATATGAGCCTGGACCATAATGTAGCTGCGTGCACCTGTTGTCTGATCTACTGTGACGCATAATTGTCTGTTTTGATGATATTCTCTCTCTCTCTCTGTGTGTGTAATACTGGGTCCTCCTCTAACTTTATAAAATCTACTTTTCATCCATGCAGTATACTATTTGAATGCTAATGCTACAAAAAATCTATGTGAAATGCTAATCAGATTAAGAATATTTCTAGTAGGCTAAAACAAACGACCTAATAACTTAATGTCTTATGCATCCCATATTCTGTTTTATAAAATAGGGCAAAACTGGTTATTCTCTAGAGAGAAATCAGTGAAGAAAAGAGCAGATGGTTTTATTCATGATTTGCGCTCTATAGTTACGTGTTTTTTTCAGACTAAATCCTCGAGGGAAATAAAGTGTGACGTTCACATTTGCATTGACTCCATATACACAGAGAGATCTACAGTACGTCAGCGATGCCCCGGCAACCCCACAGCTCGCGTGAACTGTTTTCGTTATTATAGATTTCTTCAGTAAATTGCTATTTTGATATGTAGGTTATTATTGACTTGTTTATCGATTCTAATGTTACTTGGAATAATAAAAAAGGTCGCGTGAACTCCTCTAAACCTAAACTCTGCAGCACTCCTCACAGCAGCTCCGTACACTACTCACGCGGGTCGAGTCGTGTTTTAAAGCCGGTATGTTTGCTACATATCTCCAAACTGTTAACTACAAAACAGCCAGTGGACATTCCGCATGAATAACATAATCGTTGTCGTTACAGTACTGATGCTGATTCATCGTTGTTTAAATAAAAAAAATCCAATTGTGTCACTCAGGTGCGTGTGCGCGCGAAAGAATACGCGACCAAACATTTCGTTTAAATTCTGAGCAATATTCATGCTTTGCCATCCGACAAACAACGCAAGAAAATTAATTAAATGTATTTAACTTACGCAGATGTAAAGCAACAGGCAGGATAAAGCAGGCGTTGCAAATAAGATGTGTCATCCTGAAGAAATGCAGATGATCAGAACTGAAGGTAGTGTAGTGTACTACAGATATGTGTGTGTGTGTGTAAAGTCAGCTCGCATTGCGCTCGAGCGATGAATGATTCACTAGAGCTCGTGTCCGTAGTAAAGGGGAGGAGGCTGCGGGTACAGTGATGCTCAACTGAGATTCATCTATTGCTGAACTTTTCAGTATACTCATCTTTGCGTAGACAAAATTGTTTGCTGGTTAGCAGCTCACACGACATTTGATTAAATCAGGAAAAAGCATATTAATATATTTTAACGTATAAAAAAAATTAATGACATTTCTACCTATTTGAATATAGGCTAACGTTACATAAGGAAGCATAATGTCTGCATCCATCCATCCATCGGTAGTGTACACATCAATTTTAATTATGAAAGTTTCTTTTCTCAAACGTCCAGGTTTTAACCATTAAGGGGGACACTGCCAAATAAATATATGGAGTTGTACAATACTGGGATAAATACAAATAGGTTCCATGTACAAGAATTTAAGTATGACTGTGGGAAACCAAAACACAAGCACACACAAAGCCTTCACTGAACAATGTTGTTTTTCTTTTTTTATTCCAAAACGTCTAGGATGAAAGAAACATGTAAAATATACAACATATTTATCAAACACAGAGAACAAAAACTTAAACACAATGGAAAAATGACAAACAATTAAATTGTCAAACAATTTGAAATACGACTTTCAAAGGGAAAATGTGGGTTTAAAGTTTCTGTGCAAGCCTCAGACAAGGCTACACGTATTAGTATAATAACTCTAACATCTTCAGACGTGTCTAAAACAGCATCGAAAACAATTTACCTTGCACTTTTTAAATCCTTTATTAAAACATTACCCATACTTATTTATAGCTGTTCACATGTGCAAGACGACGTTGTCAACATATAACCTGAAATAAAACAGAAAACTCTAACTGATCATGGGTCACCATAGCGTAAGGAAAAAAAAAGATATTAATGCAGGTTTACAGAGCATTGAGGTCTGAACTTTAATGGTGAGGTGTTGTATTTGTAGGTTAACTCTTGGCTGTCACCAGTAGCATGCAAGCATGCTGAGTTTAATATATCCTTAAATTAGAATTACCCTCCATTACACAGCAGGCTCAAGTCTGTTATAAAGCATTTCCTATATCTGAGAATAAGCAAAAGAGGACGACACCCTGACTATACTCTGTAAAAATGCTTTTTGAGCCACGGTAACTGCTGCAAATGGCTATGGATATGCAGAGAGCTCCAAAAATAAACATGACAGGAACGGATGTGTTAACAACAACACAATCAACAGGACCTTTACTTCCCAACAACACCAGCATGAAACTTTGAAGAAATAATGGCTGAAAATAAACTTAGACCACACTTGGTTTACAGCACTTTTAACAAAATTATTCTGTAACAGACCTGTCAATTCCTAATAATTTGTATTTCTTTGATTTAGTAAAAAAACTATTTAGTAGATGCCAATGTGTTTGTGGTCGATCTATAAGTTACCAGTTTTACCAGTATACGATACACAATAGTATGATAAGGCACTTTTTTGTTTTTTCATTATCTGGGGACATGACTAAATATACCCTTTTAGCAGTTCTCATTCTAAAACAAATACAGTCAACCAAATATCCCAGAGCAGGCTTTCCAACTAGTTTCAGCCACCTTCAAATATTTGGGAAGTTCAAGACAACTGTTTAACAGGGAAAATAACATTTTTTCGTTATAAAAGAAAACCCTTGCATTTTCTGTAGTGTAATTTCACAGACAAACAGAAAATCACAGAAGCAGTATATAAAATTAGAAAGATACATAAATGCCTGCCCTCTAGAGGCTTGTGGATGTACTGCAAGTTACAACTCAATGTTCCTTTTGAAGAAATACTAAATAGCAATGTTGCGAGCATTTCTCAAATCAATAAGTCATTTGAAAAATGTGAATTCCACTGTCCAGTTGCTTTGATCTTGGGTATCGCGTCCCTCTCGAACCATGACAAAAAGCAAAGAAAAATTTAAGGAACACATCTGATGCTCCACTTTGACATGAAGAAGCAGCAAGTTTTGCATTTCTTTCAGTAAGCTGGCTGAGCGAGAAAGATGAGTGGCCTAAATATAACCTCAACCAATAAAGGGTAAATGCTCACAAGGTGACGATAATGTCTCTATTTGCAGCGTATTTCAGAACAATAAACAGAAGGGCATAAAGCAAAAAGAGGCAGGACGGTGAGATCATCATCTCTACAACAGAAACTGTCTTCACACTTGTTCATGATGTTTCATCCTGCGGAAACTCGAATCGCCTTTGCCGCATACGAACTGAGGATGAACTTACAAGTTGAGTAGAAAAAATAAACTCAAAATACCATGCGAGACCGAATACAGAGTTGTCCGAAAGAAGGTGCGGCGGGATGGAGTGATGTAGTCCAAAACTAATACATGATAAATCAAATTTCAAAGTCCAAGTCTGGACTACAACTCCGAACAGAGCTTCTGAGAGTAACAATGAGCTGCACAAAACAAAAAAGTAAGTAAACAGCATTGCTGGGGGTGTGGGGTCATAATGACTGTCAATGAGACTGCAGACCAGTGACCGACAGGTTATGAAGATGTCAGCAGCGCCATCTGGGGCTGGATGGTGTCAGCTCTTAGCTCTAGTGATTGACCAGACCCTGAAGCATCATCATGAGGCGCCTAGCACGTTTGCTCAGGGGACTGTGGGTATCCTGCTGCAGGAAGTGGAAGAGCTTCTGTCGTACCTGGGACAGCACTGCAGACATATGGTCTCTGGTAACTGGATCCCCATGGTCGAGGTTCATCACAGCATCCTCCAGATAGCTGTACGTGAATACGTAAAAAAAGAATTGATAAAAGATTAACGCACATATTTACGTGGCTGATAACATCGGTATCATCATTTGCGCCATGATGCAGCAAATATTTTCATTTTTCATCTCTTGCCAGACAGTTTTCAGTTTTTAGTCAACCGCAGGCACAGTTTACATAATTTATGCGATTAAAGCATTTTTTTTAGGAAGACCGAGTTTCTTTTAATCTCTCATTTTAGATCTCCAAATCTCTAAGCCAAATCTCATTACTGTTGGAATCAGTTTGTGTTAAAGGGATAGTTTAACCAAAAATGAAAATTCTGTCATAATTTACCCATCTGTTTAATGCAAAAATAAATAAAAATTTGATTAATGATGTTCAGCACACAGTTGATCCCCATTGACTACCATAGTATTTGTTTTTCTTACTATGGAAGACAAGGGGTACTGTCAACTGTGTGGTTTTCAAAATATCTTGTTTTGTGTTTAACAAAATAAAGAAATTCATTCAGATTTAGAAGACGAGGGTGAGCTGTATACTGTATATATATGTAGCTCTGTAGTAAAGCATTGTGTTAGCAGTGCAAAAAGTCACGTGTTGATAAAATGTATCCCACCTAGCAATGCACTGTAGGTTGCTTTGGATAAAAGCGTCTACCAAATGCATAAATGATGACAGGATTTCCTTTTTGGGTGAACTATCCCTTTAAGGATGGGAATCAACAGGGACCAAAGCAGGATATTTTGTTTATGTTCAGTGTATCGCAATCTTGAATTCATTTTGTTTTCATCTTCCACTGTAAGCTTTCTGCTTAAAATGAAACTAACTGAATGCGTCGACCATGTAGTATGTTGTCAAAATTATTTATTTTCAATGAAATTGATGATCTCTCACCAAGAATATTTTTTAGCACAATATTACAGTGTGTTAAAATATATATCTCCCTGTTCCTACTGAGCACAGGTACTGATCTCAACAATGCATTAATAATGAAACAAAAAACCACAAAGGGCATAAAAAATAGATCAGGGCATAAAAAGCACCCATCGCATCTCTGGACAGCACACATCTGTTCTGGTCACATAACGGAAAGCTGATGTTTTCTGACAGCTGTACAAACAGACCATGTTTGTTATTTCTTTGAACTACAGAGTAAAGCATTACTGTCTTCCCTTCAGGCTGCTTGGGCTCTATATAGTCCAGCAAGGATTAGTAAAACACCACATGCCTGGGAAAACTCTCTAATCAAATCTCTCTTCCTTTAACACTAACAGATACTGCGGTATGATCACACAAACTTCAGCTACATACTAAACAGAGGTCACCTTAATTACCTTACAGGCGATCATTAAGTTTAAAGCTCCCGATTGAAATCAGATGAAAGTGTAATACAATGACCTTAATATCCCCAGGACTATGCAGTGGATTCCTATCCAGATGGCTAAGCTTTAATGCTTCATATCACTTTGGTCTATTTTTCACATGTGTAGGCCCTGTTCCAATTCATTTAAGCCCGCAGTACTGTTATCTCAACTATAATCCACCAGTCCTGACTCCTGAGAGACATTAGTTTCTATGTTCAGCAAAAATATTACCATTTACACCTGAACCCTCACGTTCTGATCTTTCATTGAGGAAAGAAAGGGCTGATGTCAAAATTTGGAGGACATGTGGAGCTGGAAGGTCAAAAAGTATTTACTATGTGTCGATTTTGCTATACCACTTGTACTGTGGTAAAAAAATGAAGAGCTCAGATGAAAACCCAAAAAAATTTTCATGTAAATGAGGATTTTTGATAATTATTTTTAGATAATCCCGTGGCTGGGATTAAGCAGATTTTAAGCAAAAGTCTTTGATGAACGTATAATACATGCCAAGAGTATTCGGTTAATATCAGGATCTCATTTTTGACAGAGGTGGCATTTAGCGGCGTTTGCATTTGTTACCCTGCCTGTGAACACCCAGCTAACGTCTCATTTAATTTTTTTTACATAAAATCATCCTACATAATGTAAAGGACATTCTTTGATATCTTTAATATTGACTGAGTAAGGTCATGTCAAACCATACTTTGATGCTCCTAATCTTATAGTTAGGTAATGAGTCTTACCCAGCCATTATAATTACATGATGATCAATGGACAAGACTGTATTACATTACTGAAACGTGAATGAAGAAGAAACACGATATAGTGTAAATAAACAGAATGACGCGTGCATGAAGTGTCCCAAATCAGTCAAGACCAGAAAAATATTTAAAAATGGCCTGTAATGCGAAGGCAGAGTTTGTTGTTTTTGTTTGCAAAGTCACATCGTAAGGTGTGCTTGTATTGCCTATTTTACAACAGCTTTACACGTAACATTAATATACATAAAATATATATTTACATTAGGTTTTCATTTAATGTTACTTTTAAAGGGACACACCACTTTTTTGAGAATAGGTTTATTTTCCAGCTTCCCTGGAGTTAAATAATTGATTTTTAACGTTTTGGAATTCATACAGCTGATTTCCTGGTCATGCGGTCCACTTTTAGCATACCATAGCATAATCCATTGGATCTGATTAGACCATTAGCATCGCACTCACGTGATATTTTTCCTATTTAAAACTTGACTCTTCTGTAGTTACATCGTGTACTAAAGGGCGATTTATAGTCATGCGTAGGTCCTACGGCGATGTGCAAACACACCCGCAGACCGCTGGTAGGCAGTAATCACGCGTGTAACCACAGTAGCAGCAAAAGAAGTCACAGAAGAAGAAGCTAAGCAAGTTAACCCACAAACGAAGAAGAAACAGCAACTTGTTGTGTATAATTTGAGAAGACCAGCAATGATGGAAGTAAATAAACAGCGACTTATGTTGCAGTTTGAGTTAAATCACTCCTCAACTTGGCTCATCTTTGTTTTCACAGTCTCGAACGGAAATACCTATGACGCAGTTTTTTTTTCCTGACGGGAGGGGTTCTGGTGGACCAATCACAACGCTTGCGGTCCGCGTAGAGCCGACGCGCTGTTAGAAATTTTGTGAGGTGCGCGTCAGGCTACGCAGCGCTACGCACAGGCTACGTAGCTACGGCGTAGGACCTACGCACGACTATAAATCACCCTTTAGACCAACAGAAAATTAACAGTTGGGCTTTTCTAAGCTGACATGGCTAGGAACTATACTCTCATTCTGGCATAATAATCAAGGACTTTGCTGCCGTACCATGGCTGCAGCAGGTGCAATGATATTACGCAGCAACAAAAAATAGTCCCCTTTCAATAAAAAAAACGTTCTTAGTACACGACGTAACTACAAAAGAATCAAGTTTTAAATAGGTGAAACTTTTTGGTAATTTTTGAGAGCGATGCTAATGGTCTAATAAGATTCAATAGATTATGCTAAGCTATGCTAAAAGTGGTAGTGCTAGACCCAGAGATCAGCTGAATGGATTCCAAAACGGTAAAAATCAAATGTTTAACTCTAGGGGAGCTGGAAAATGTGCCCCCATTTTCAAAAAAAGTGGAGTGTCCCTTTAATGAATCCCCCCCGTTAAAATTATAAAACCTAGGTGGCATGATAGTATCATCTATCTTTCAATGGCACTGTGTCAAAGCTTTAACCAAGAATTTGTTTTAACAAAGTTCTACATTTATGTCTGTTCTCCTATACATAAGCATACATCTTTCTCCACTAAAACGACATCCGTATTCTCCCACGGAGAATGGACGCACACTTACAGATGGTAATGTATCTGCACATATGGGCAGTATAAAACACTAGTGTTTTAGAGTGTAATTCAGAGGTAGGACTCGTAGAAAGAGCAGTTTATAGCAGTAAAGGGACTTGGCAGCACATAAGCAAAGCATTAGTCTGTGATTCACGGGAGTTGGTCCTATTCCTTCAGTAGAGAAATCTAATGCAGCCCACGCTGTAGAGGAGTGAACCTAAATAACTGCAGTCCAATGCAGCACTGCCATACCACAGTAGCAGGATGTCCCCTTCAAACAAGGTCATTTACAGAGGATTAAAGAGCAGAGAGATGTAGTGACTTTGATATCAAAGATCTGTACGCCCTTGAGCCTTACTTAGGATTTTAAATAAATACTTATCTGTTTTATCATTTAAAGTTTTGAGAGGGCATGCACGTGCATCCTTTTAGAAACTCAATGCACCTATGGGGTGACTAAAGGAATAGGTTATTTTTAAAGAGTAACTAAACCCTAAACAAACTTTTTTTAGTTAATGATCTGTAAGAATGAGGCTTTATTAGTGCTGTTCGTTGATTTTAGTCAGTTTTTTGACATTTGGATGTAAAGTGTTTCAATACTACAACATATGGTGTAAAAACGTCTGAGTGCTGCCCTCTTCAGGTTGAACTGTGGCTACTGCAGTTGAATTTTCCTATTGGATGGTGGGTCCAAAAAATGACTCGTGACGTAAGCAGGTTCAAGATCACCACGCCCTTATTACGATCTCACCACACACTTAGTTCGTCCCCTCTATCTCCTTGGGATCTGCCCGCTTTTCTTGCATTTTTCAAATATTGCCAGTGGGTGGAGTCAGGCTCTGACCAGGGGTTTAGTTACGCTTTAAGGACATATGAATGAAAGATATTCATTGTGATGTTGTTTTAAGAAACACACCTGATCTTTAGTTCTGTGCGTGTGCTAAGGTTTGTGGAGAGCTGTTGGATGAGCGACAGGAGGACGGCCTGATGGAGTGGACAGGGCTGCTGGCTGAAGACCTGCTGAGAGTCGATGGTTTCGCACACATACAGCACCAGATTCAGGTCGGCTGCAGACAAAGCCTGGAAGAAAAAAAGAACAGTTTAAACCTGGAGAGAACAAACTTGTATAGTGTGAATGACTTTTGACAGCAATCTGAAACCCTTCACATTTATGCATTTGGCAGATGCTTTTATCCAAAACGATTTACAGTGAATTACAAGGTACACATTTTTATTAGTATGTGTGTTTCCTAGGTTTAAACCCATGACATTTTGCACTTTTACTATCTACAAATATTCGATCTGCAATAACAATTTTAAAATGCTATCCGTTTGTTTTTAATGCGCCACCGCAGGGTTAAGGCTACTGCTCATTTAATGCTTTTTCACTTCATCTGTAGGTTTAAATATTTAAGTATTTAGAGTTTTAACGCTGGGTTGTATGTTTTTGGCCATCGGCTCACGTGTTATTTAGACGTGTTTCTCTGCCGCATCAGCGCATCATGAGAGATTTGTTAGCTTCTTGTTATATAGCCTACTTTATTTTGTTAATACAGCTACACGAGACTAAGACATGAAGAACTAAACTGAAAACATTTATTATACCTGGTGCTCTGTGGACAACGAACCGGATAACTGCAGATGTCTGCTTAACAGCAATAGCTCAGTCTTTGCGAAGTGTTGTTAAATTAAGCTCGTAACTTTGCACAGTCGGCAATAAGGTATCAAGCCAGCTTACGTTATTTGTAAAATAATTTTTAATTCAGATATTTTTATTAGCTCCGTCTGTGTTGTTCTCCGCAGCTGGCATTATTGTAGTCAGAAGAACAAGCTTTAACAAGAACGCGTTTGGCTAAATATGGTTGTCTTTCATCACAAAAGCATGTCTATGTTTTTAACTAAATAAAAAAAGATTCATATACCGACTGTGCAGTCTGTTATGTAGTAGGGCTGGGCGATAAAACAATATCAATATGTACCGTCAATACTCCTTTATCGATAATGATAGGAAAAAAAACTTTTGTAAGATGTCTGTTAATGCATTGCTAAAACTGCATTGGACTACATTACATCACCGTTCCTGGATCTTAAACAGCCTATTATATGCCCTGCACGTGTCAGCGCAGCTTTCAAGGCGGTGACGCGCTGATGACAGTGTTCAACCGAGGGCCAACCTTGCATTCTCTAATGAGATTGCAAGTAAAGCCCGTAGGGGGAGCCAAATAGGTGCAAAACCACTTGTTTAAAATCCCCCACCCTAAAAGAGCTATCTGTGAGAGGTTTTTAGGAAGCTTCTAAGGCATTACAGACCCAAACAAAAACATTTTTGTCTACATGTCACATCACAGAACAATGATAAATACCCCGTTCAATCATTCTATGTCACCTTTAATAAAGTGTGTAAATAAAACATACAGGGGTTGAATAAAAACTTTTTTCTACTTGTCTTTTTTTTAAAGCTTAATAAAATGTATCAATAATTATCGCTATCGAATGATATGACATGATGTATATCGATGATAAACATTTTAGCTCTATTGCATAGCCCTATTATGTTTCTTCGTCCGCTCCGGGCTCTCACTTGGTATTTGGAGTCTGTTTACATGATGATAGCGTCCTCAAACTTCGCTTGGGTTTGGAGTTAGGGTATAATTTTTGGTATAATATATTATATTTGTAAGATCGAACAGTACCGAATTCGTGAAACGACCAGCTTTTAACCAAAGATTTAACTCCGCCTTCGTGCCATGCAAGGTTTTAATGCCCTTTATCTTGATTTTTTTTTAAAGAGGAATTTTAAAAACATCTTTTTTTACAATGTTTTTAACTTAAAAATACGCATATAAGCCTTCTGGGAAATTGTGACAAAATGAAAAATACATAAAAATTAAAAAACGTACAGTATGTCTTAATTAATGTCATATAAATAAACTAATATATGAATATTTGTTTTTATGAGCTTAAATATTTGAAAATTATATATTACTGAAAAATGCCCATCCCTACTACTAACGCAATGCTCTACCACTGAGCTATACAGGAAACATTATACGCTATAAAGCACAAGTTTAGTGGTTACCTGTTGAAAAGCCTCGTTGATCTGGCCCTGCTGTAGTAATTGCAGAATGCTGGCCTGTTGGGCTTGGTAGTCCAGGTGTGCTGTGGGGACAGGTGTTCCTGCGGCCGAGCGCATGGCCTGCATGATGCTGGAGGTGACGGCTGCCTGCTGCTCCTTCATTGCCAGGCTCACCTCTCCCTTAACTATGCGCTGTACTTGCGTCAAAATGGAGTCCTGGAGACTGCAAAGAGAACATCACATTAAGTACACAAAACAGGCTTCCTATGAGGTCACAATGCAAGGACTTTCCTGATTTTAAAATATCTTTAGGTGTCTTTAGTTTAATTATCAGTGAGAGAGAATTACAAAGCTTAAAACTACTCAGCTTCTACAAACATCACTGAATAAAGCTAACGGAGTACCTCAGTGCACACTCTTGCAGTTTAATGCAAATTAAATGGCAATAACCAAATTGTAAAACAAATCTTCCTGCGGTTTTAAAATAAGTGCCTTCAGCTTGGATTTAATGCTACATATATTGCATTTGTGGGAGAAACAAACCAGCATCATTTGGTCATTTAAACTCAGGATTAAGCTGGGTACCATCAATGCCAATCTGTTCGTGAGGAACTTACAGCAAGGCTATAAGGCTTACTCTGCATGAACTCCTGAATCAATTGCTTTCTGTGTGCTTGCAGTTAAGTTTTCCATTAATAAACAGGAGGGATAGGTAATTGTATGTGTGATGATAAGCCTTACTTTCCAACGATCATGTGGAGCTGATGCTGAACATCAGAGTGCACACTGGCTGTCACAGTGTTGGCCAGCTGGTCTTGGGAACTCTGGACTGTGTCAATCATCTGTTGCAGCTGGCCAATCACAGGATCCCGTGCATCCTGGTCCTGCTGCTTCCTGTTCTTGATGTGAGTTTCCAGCTGCTGAATGTCTGTAGGGAATGTAGAATTATTAGATATTTAGTCACAGCAACACATTACAGCAAACACTTTTGACCCCATATTGCTTGTTGAAAACTATTAAATAAGTATTCACTTCTATTAATTCCACAGACCAAGTATAAGTCACGTTTACTCATTACTATGTAATATGTGCTAGAAAACATCAAGAGAGATCTCACAACCTCACTAATCACTGATATCTCGCTAGTCGGGACACCAGACGACAAGGCATGATTTTAAACATTTGAAATTTATGGTTAAGTCTGTGACTGGTTAGGGTCTCACAAACATGCAGACTTTGTAGGAAGGTGACAGTCTTTGGCCTTGATGTGTATGCATGACATTTTACACAAATCTATGCTGTATTTAATAATATGCTTTTAACTGCAATAGTTCTTACATTCATTGGTCCCCTGTTTGAAGCTGTCATTGATCTGCTGAAACATGGACTGGCAGCCTCGCTCAAACACAGGCAGGACGATGCTCTGGAAGGTCTCTTTGTAGGCTGCCTGGATGGGACCCTGCATGGCCTCTGCAGCAGCACGGCCGATCGCATCTGTAGTGTTCTGTGAATGCAATGACGGGACAAAAACGGATGGAGAAATTAACAGTTTTTCCTAGTTTGTGCTTATTTTGGGTTTTATTAACAATTAATTATTCAGGGTTAAGGATGCTCTGCTTGTAAACTTCATGTTTCTTCTGATAGAGAATTCAAAAACAATTGTACACCCTCATTTTAATGTAGTTAAGACTTTTGAATAAACAACACATTTATCTAGACTTATAAGCCACTAACCTTGGACTTAACAACTTTGGTGACATTTTCTTTCAATGCTCCTTCGACGGCGGTTAATTTAGCAGCGATGGTGCTGCTCATTTGGCTAGTCATGGGTTCGAGACTCTTTGATATGGCTGTATTAAAACAGGAAAATCAATAATTAGTTTTTCATAGAGACGAGCAAAATGTACTTTGCTGTCATTCAGAGCTAAAACAGAAAACTTAACATGCTTGGCACTCACTCTGTGGGACGGTCTTCTTCATTTCTTCACGTACAACTTTGTCCAGCCGGTTGGACAGACTGTTGCTCATAGTCTGGACCAGCTGCTGAACCAGCTGGTCTTGAAGCTGTTGGTTCCGGCTTTGTCCCTCTGCCAAAAATCGTTCCATTCTTCTCTCTATTAAACCAGTTAGTTAAAGCCAACCACAGATTGTTCGGGCATGACCATTCCAAAGTGATCACCCATTATTGTCATATAAAATAGATATCATCATAAAACAGACAGTACTTTGCAAAAACCTGATCCTAAAGTTTCTATTTGTGAACAAATGCATACAGTGAAAGCCTGATAGAAATAAAACTGAATTGAATATTACATACAGGATTATTCCTTTCAAAAACCTGCTTTGATGAACTCAAGTAAAAAAGAATCAGTAAATGTTTAAAAAAATTAAAAGTTGGGGACATTCAAACATGAATACAGTGCCGTGTAGGCTAATTCACTTTTCAGTAGACTTTTGGATTTTGTCAAAAAATAAGCTGCGTTTAACAGAAGTTTTTGACACTTAAACTTTTATGAATTTTTAAGTCAAAAGTCAACCTTTTATATTTCTAGTAAACACATTTACACTTTAAAGGAGTCAAATCAGACTTTTTCCATGTTTAAGTGTTATAATTGGGTCCCCAGTGCTTCTATCAAGGTCAAAATGTGAAAAAGATCAACCCAAAAACTAAGTTTGGAAAACCATTCTCTGCAAGCATGTAAAAAATAGGTAATTGAATTTTGGCTCCCCTTGTGATGTCAGAAGGGGATAATACAGCCCCTTAATCTGCACTATCCAACCACAAAGTTGCCATTTAGTGCAGAGATTTTTTGCATTTTAAAGGATACACCCAAAACGGCACATTTTTGCTCACACCTACAAAATGGCAATTTTACCATGCTATAATAAAGTATCTAGATGATATTTTGGGCTAAAACTTCACATACGTTTAAGGAGACATCAAAGATAAATTTTTAAAAAAGTATTGTGAAACGTCCCCTTTAAAATTCATAAAATGTATATTCACCTGTAAAGACTAACTTGAGTTAACTTAACGCAAAGTTCATACTGCATGATTTTCAAAGTAGTCTGGTCACAGATCTTTTCACACTGAATGACTATCAGGGATAGCGTTCAGTCGCTGCTGTTTTCACACTGCACAATGGATCGGCAACAGGTGGTTTCACACGGCAAGACTTTACCATAGGAAGAATCAATGACAACTTTGTCCCGGTCAGCAAACTATGTCTCGCAATCAAATGAAAGCGAGAAGTGACAAGAAAACAACATGGGGTCACGTGTGCAAGACCGGAGTTCGCACGTGAGACTGTGATCATAACTCCTCTCCGAACTTTCAGCTGCCCTGTACGTTGCGCACTCATTGGCTGTAGATAATTGTCAATGTTATTAACACATTCTTTTCCTACATGATTTTGAATCGCTGATTGATCGCAATTCGTCAGCGATTCTCTCAAAACGCATGTTTGATAATTAACACTATGATTGTCACTCACGAGCACTGATTAGTCTGTGATTACTGGCATTTCTCTGCGATTTTTCACAACGGGAGTCAAAATCAAGGCTAAAATCATGCAGCCTGAACTCGGCACAAGATGGACAAAAGTGTCATAAATTTTTGTTAAACACAACTTATTTTTTGCGATAATCCTAAAGTCTATATGAAAAATTAATGGCCTGCTTTGCGGGGAAACCAGCATAATGCAAACTACCGAGTTAACCTACAAAAATACATCATCCCTGCGGATTTCTTCTTTATCTATCTTAGCTCTTATCTTACAAGTGGCTGCGAGTCACCACCTGGTGGAAGGATACGTTCTTGCTCTTGTTGTGCCAGCATGGCGTGCTCGATGTGAGCCATGATTGAGCTCTGTACAGCATCCATGTGGTTTGTGACCCTCTGTAGCAGGTCTAGCTGGTTCTGTCTGAGCTCAGCGATCTCCCTCTGCTGAGTCCTGAGCATCTGCAAGAGCTCGTCCTGTACCTCCACGCTCATCTGATGACACAACATGCATATCTCTTATCTGTGAAGCTCAAAAACTCTATCACAGCAGAACACTCAAATGCTATTCTTTGTTTTCATCTCCACAGCATTATGTTTCATTTATGTGATGAATCAGACACTAGACATGCATTTAATGTTCCTACTCAGCAAACTTTCTCTTTAGAGCCATTTATGAATGTTGATGGCGTTTACAAAACACAAATACTTAGAAATGTATTCTTATAGTAATGCAGGGGATCAAACAAGACTTACCTGGCTGTCAGTCTGTCTTGACTGTGAGGACTCGCTGAATGTGGAGAGAACGAATACGGTCTAATCAGATTATGAGGCTGAACAGCTTAACCGCACAAATTCATATGAGACACATAAATCAGAATATTTCTACAGTGTCGAATGTCATCCCCTTACCCCTCATCCTTCTTGCTCTTCCTCTTGAGTTTAGGAGAACCGCGAGGTGACGTCTTCCAGTCTTTTACAGGAAGTCTGTGAGAGGCACGAGGGCCACAGTTTCCAGAGGATGAGGCCAGACTGGCAACTTCATCATCATGATCGCTGTTAGTCAGAGCAGGGAGAGAAAAGACGAGCAAAAATTGTAACAATGGAAACTAATAGTGAGACTGTATGCAAAACTCAGGAAGACAAGTCAATTGAAGATTGTTTCTAAACACATTATAAATGGTAAAATAAAATAAATAAATTTATTGCTGAAACACTTCACAAAGACTGTGAACTATGTAGTACTAAATTGCAGAGTTATATCATTAAAAACTTTTTCACCATTTCTGAGTTCAGAATTTTGGGCAGGCCTAAAACAATGGCTCAATGACACAATTGAGCCACCGTGCATGGCCCCACCCCTAACACAATCGTGGTGTCAGCGCCAACAGGGGACACGCCCCCAGTGTTTGAGAACAGAGAATCCTGCCTGTTTTTTCACGATTTTGATAACCTATTTTATTTATTTGGTTTCTTTAAAACATTAAAATTTGTCTGAGTGGTTAATATCACATTTTTCTGTGGTGTCACAAACTCAGAACACATTTAATATCTGACTTTAAACCGAAACCATGAACACTGACCCCTAACACAAACTGCAAAAAAATAACACCTCCTGAGTACAATAGAGTAATGAGATCTCAGACTTTGTCATGTACCTCTGCTCTGCGCTTGCATCTTGACTGTCGTTCTGTGTCAGGTGATAAGTGCGTCTGTGGTATGGTGAAGAAATGTGTCTGTCCTTTATCTCCTCCCTGGAGCTGGAATGATACGTTCAAAACAAATGTTTTAGTGTTTTCATGAATGTGTCCACAAAATTATTGGTAAATAATCTTTACATTATGTCATATCTTCTATACAACAGAATATGATAGCGATTATAGGCTGTCATTACCGAAAAAGGACAAAATATGAACAAGAAGTGAATGTGACTACTTTTATGCGCGATGTTTTGTAAATCTAGTGAGGTCACACGATGGTGTAATCCTGTTTGTAATCTAATCTAATCAAAAAATTGGTTTAATTTAGAGACATTTAAAAGAAATTTAAAGGTGTGGTTCAATGGTATTTCAAGCATTCTGACTTATTAACACAGTTATAGAGTTGTTTCCTCATGCTAAACATAGGCAAAGTGTCAAAAAAGCAGTTGGGCGTGTTACAGAGTATTTCTGTGCCGAATGCACTTCACCAGGGTTTGTACAAGTTTCTGAAAGTTTTTTTCGATTACAGGTCCAGCTGACGTTTCAGGGGTTTCTATACGCATCACTTCTTTATATGGGCACTTCCCCCGGAAAACCCCGCCCACCCGTCAATCAGCGGGAGATGCTAGAACTTGCAAACATCTTATCACGCAACACAGCTTTGTTTAATTTCAAAACTCAACAATGGCACGAAAGAAGTGTGTTTTTGGATGTAAGGAGAAGAAAGCCAGCCTTATGGAAACAATAAATATAGTTTATTATCCGGGGTAGCAGCGGAGTTTTGCGTGTGTGTTTGATGCACTGGATTTTCCCAACCGGGTCATGAGTTGCATGCGGCAAGTAAGACTTCTGTCTTATGTTGGAAATAGGCGCGTGCATATTATATAAATGACACGAACATGTAGTGAATTATAAGTTAAACAGTGTTGTATAAAGTGTGCAAGACTCGTACTCGCTCCCCCGCGGTATAACTCCTCCTTCTTCATTTGTTTCATACGTTATCGGAAAGATTCGGTTAAGCTTATCTTTCTTTTATAAATCTGATTAAACTAAAGACTCTGAGATATAAAGGATGTAATACTACTCTATAGGTTCTCCAGATTAACATCAGAAATACAGAAACAGCGTGTGTTACATGAGCTTTAAGTCACCGATAATCTTCAACTTTTTTTAGGTTATGTAGCGCACAACAAATAACAATAACTTCAATCGCCATGTGTACCTGAGGGAGTGTCACATTTATACATTAGTGGAGCTTGACTGTCAATGTTTACTATGAACTGTTATTTAAGTGAAACAAGTTTGTTTTTGTGCATTTTCCATGAAAAAAAAATTTTGGAACAACATGACAGCAACGATAATGACACAAAATGATGATTTTCTGGGGTACAGAGTTGTGTATGGAGCTTGTCCACCTGTGTGGCTATTTGAGCTTAAAGGGGCACCTATATCATTGCTAAAAACAATGTTATTTTGTGTATTTGGTATAATACAATGTGTTTGCGTGGTTTATGGTTAAAAAACATTTTCACATACTGTACATTTTTGTGACTACAGATATCCTGCCTTTCTCAAACGCATTGATTTGAAAAGCTCCGTGTCCCTGATTGGCCAGCTAAAATCTGTATGTTGTGATTGGCCTGAATACCTCTGACGTTAGCCGGAAATATGACGCTCCTTACCATGTTTGAAAGATTTGCTCCCAATGCAATACTGAAAGGAGTTAACTTGCAGGCTGCGAGTCAAAGCAGGAGGAATTATGATAATGTCGGTCCTGTCCATGTCAACAGGACCAGAAAGTAAACTGTTGCCTACAATCTGTCTGTTTGTTGTAGTCCAAGAAAATTCAAGAGAAAAGTCAAGAAAAAGATTTACAGTACATTGGAAACGATAACTTTCGTCACCGTTTACTTTGGGGTTTGTACCTTTAGCATATCATTAACCAGATACCAGCACGCATTTAAACACCAAAGGAAACGTAAAATCGTGAATCGAATGATAGTTGCTCTGTAAAAAAAAACAACAGTATGGAAAATGTTTTCTAATTGTAATCTTAAATCACACAATTTTAAAGATATCCATCTATCCCTTTTCAAGTAGATAGGACTTTAGCCTTGTGTGACTGCTCGGAGGCATCGGAAACATGCCCAAAATACCAAAATCGTTTTTTTATAATTGCTTAACTATTCCTTTAACAGTAAAAGTCTTCTGACTGTTCAGAATCAATCAGTCCTCTGCACAAAGCACAGAAAGACAAAGTACACTGTAAAATTCCCTTAACAAAAATCAATACACAAAACAGATAAAAGCTTTATACACAGACAGGAAGAGACTCTTACCAGTCTCCCAGACCATTGTCTCTCAGGCTATTGCGAGTCTCACGTGTAATATCCGGAGCCGCAGGCCAAGCATGGTTCACGCTGTTGTCTGAACAGGATCCCGCGGCAGCAGCCGCGTTCTCCTGCGAAAGAGCCGTCTCCAGCAGGGAGGGCGTGTTATTGAGTCTCTGCTCTCCATCCACAGCAGTTACGACCCGATCCAGAGGCAGCATGCTGTGTTCCGCACCGCTCCGACGTCTTGGGGACAGCAGGTGGAGGACGGATGCAGCTGATGCCATGCTGTCCGAATGCAGAGCGGAAATGGGGTCGGCGGATGCACCACCCAGCCCTCTCTGCAAGGTCTCAGAGGCGATCTCGGGGATGTCTTGGGACATGGCGGTAGATGCCGAGGAGATGACATCCGGAGAGCGAGCTCTGGTCGGAGAGGCCTGGGGGACCACCATGGGATCTATAGCCTGGAGGTCCAGGGAGAGAGGGGGGTTTGGAGGGGAAACCTGTGGAGGGAAAGAGGGGAAATATGGGAGGGGAAGAACGTGAGAATAAGGAGCGGCTTCGCATAGAAGAGATGCCTCTCGAAGAAGAGATGGAGAGAGAAGGAGTGGGGGAGAAAAACTCTAAAAGGATTTAAATGGAGTGGATGGAGGGTGCCAGATAAAAGAAGAATTGTTAAATAAGGTCTAAGGTTTTTATTCACGCAGCTCTACTAAACTAATCTCCAGGTACAAATTATTTTGATTTGCTTGTTCTGAAATGTTTCCTGGGTTTATGTGCATGGCATGACATCTCTCCCAGTGTTTACAGAGATCCATGAAACATCAAAGATTACTGAATTACAGTGATGCATCTTAACATGTCTATACTAGTTTACTAGTCCACAACAAATTAAACCGCAAGTGGGAATTCAGATGAAATGTGTGTGACATCATGCCCTAAAGCATGTTTTAAACATTCAACTCATACACACATCAACTGCTTCAATAGCAGAGTCAATGAATTCTAGATACACAAAAAGTCCCTTCTTGTGACAAAAGAAATAAACCATAACTGTTGCGGATGAATTTGGATATGCAAATAATAATAATAAAAAAATCTAACAAACTGGATCAGTTTCTTCGAACAAAGTTTTAAACTAGGAGTAAAATCCACCACACAACGTAACATTTTATAAACAAACAAAAAGACAGAACTGGATACTATATGCAGTTTGCCATATTCATCATTACCTGGATGTTGTCCCCAAGGCCTGAGATGAGGATGGAGTTGGATCTTGGACTGCTTGTGCTGGCATTGAGAGCCAAACTGCTGCTGCTACACTCCACAGACATTTTGGGGCTCTGGGCCAGATCATCTCCACCCCTAAAAGTATCAAACAAAATGAGTGATAACTACTTCAAACACTTAAATTCAGAATAACATTAGACTTCAGTGTTTCCGCTATATACATTCAACCGTGGCGGCCCGCCACTGCTAAAACATCCCCGCCACGCCTGCGGTTGTGGATAGAAGGGATACAGCAAACGAAATCTCGTTGGATGAGCACTGTTTTATCCTAATCCTTTAACCAAACCCAACTCTAAACACAAAATTTCACACGATTGTAGGATGTATTTGTATCTAATTTAGCCAGAACCGCTGTTTTCATCCTAATAATCCTACCTCCAAATCTAATCCTTAACTTTTCGGCATTTGCTGTATCCCTTCTAGACAAAACCCACAGCGGCAGCTCGCAAAAAAGCTACCGAAATGTCCGCTCTGCGAGACTGGCTGTCTAGAAATAAATTCCTTTCCGGATTTGCGTTGTTCACTCATTTATAAATAAATCTCCTAAAATATCATAATTTCCTCCATGGGTTTAGTTTCGTGCACAAATAGATTTAAATCAACAGAGGATTATTAAGCTACGTTTCTGTTTGAGAAATAATAATTAAATAAATAAGCCTATACGAAATATGTTGCACTTAAATAATTATTAAATTGACAAAACGAATAAAAAAATATTTGAGTTTCTGTTCTTTTTTTGTGACGCGCTCTTAAACCAAACCAGCAGAAAGCACGTCATGTTTTTAATGATTATAAATAAGCACAAGGTTTTCTCCTTATTGTGAGTTTACACAAATAAAAATACATCATTTGAAGTTTCGAATGTTGTTTTACTTTTATCTTTATGGCTATAAATTTAGGGTAATTTAAGCTGCAAGGTCATCACGCATATGATGTTCACCGGCGCATATCTACACCAACACAGCGCAGGGCTGCGAGAAAAGACATTATTAAACTTTTGATTTAACATATTACGAGTTTTTTGGACATTCATTTGGAATCACTGTACTCATATTATCAACTTATCTGGCCATTAGTTATTCAGTATAGGCTATAAGCGCAGCGCGCTGCTGATCGCTCAGCTGTCAGTCAATCGTCTGTGCTTTAGATCGACACTCACAAAGTTTCACATTAAATGATAAGATATTTGTCCAAAAACAAAAGGCTAAATACTGAATACTACTTATATGCGACTGCAAGACATTAATAGTCGAATCTGTTTGTAAGGAAACTTACATAATTCCCGTGGAAGAGAAGAACGTTGGTAATAGAAACTTGAGGCAGACGGTGAGACTGTTTTATCTGTTTTCAGACGAAACAGCAGGGTCGGGGTACCCGCGGGTAAACCGCATAATATTTGATCTAACGGGTGTAATAGGCTATTCGTGTGTCATTTGTGTTGTAGATGCAGGTCGGGACTCAATAGACAAGAGTAAAATGCGGGTCTAACATCCAAGACCAAAATTCGACTCGTTTTTAAATGTCCCGTGCTTATTTGTGTTTAAGATCTGTCTGAAGACCGGTAAAGGTTTATATTTAACTGCGCGATTTGCGGTGTGACCGGCTCGGGGTCACAGTCTTTATGTCAAATGGTACGGGTGTGAAATAAAATTGCTGCTGATGTCGGATAACTGGTCGGTTGTTCTGTCAATCACAGCGGTGCGGATTATCAAACAGGACTGCATGACTTTGTAACAGCTCTGTACGCTAAACACGAGGACGAACTTGCAATGCAAACTACATTAAAACTACAATAAAATATACGAACTACGTACGTAGCTGTGTAACGTTTTTTTAAGAAAATACAGTTTAGATCAAACATAGAAAAGCAATATGCTATAAATATAAGGAAAAGTAAATGACAGCGTGAAAATTATAAAAAAATACATGTTAGTTTACTGTAGCCTATTTTCTACATTAAATTTTTTTTACATTTATAATCATCATGGGCGCCCCCTGCCGCCACAGCTGAAAAAAATCCTAGAGGAAACACTGGACTTACACATTTATCATCACATATCATGCAAAAAGCAAACTACACTGTTCATATATCCCATCCCAAGTGATAGAATCGACTTCTACCTTCGAGACATCGAAAAGATGATGTGAATTCCTTACCTTGTTCCGCTGTCTGAACTGCTCATGGCTGTTACGATAGTCAGACTGCTGGCACTGCTGCCAGGAGAGGCGGGCATCTGTAATAAAGACAGCGAGGATCAATAATCAGCTAAAAAGCAGGGATGTAAGGGCCAAGAAGAAACCGGTCATTTAAATGGACTATGATGAGCTTACGGATGTGCTGGGGGTCATGAAGGCGTCCGGGGTCATGAGGGTGGGCATTGCTGACGGAGCTGGACTCATGAAGTCAGCTGGAGATGGGAGAGGCAGAATCTTACTCAAGTCATTCTGTGACCCGCTATCTGCAGACTCCTTGTCAGAGCTCATGGCCTCCACATTCAGATCTGCCAAGGGGTCAGAGAAGCCTGCAAGGAGCATAAAATAAATTAAACATGAGAAACATTGTTTATACAGGGTCTCCAACAGAATAAGGAATTTCATTATAGTTGTCAAATGAACAACCAGTCAATAATACTGTTTTAATTACTCCAAAGTACCCAAATCTTCTTTTAGAGCTGGACAAGACATAAAACTAAAGTATACTTCATTTTTCTGCATATCCGAGCGTACCTGTACAGTTGAATGAACAGCCTTGCGCACAGCTGTCATTTGACTCAATGCGTACACAGTGCAACAAATTACATTACAATACCTTGCAATACCTCCCCTGGCCAAAATACTGTACCAAGAATCTGGTGGTGTACAACCCAAAAAAAAAATCTGGTGGTGCACAACAACAAATACAGATTTAAAAATACTGTACTGGCCAAAATATGGTGCACAACCAAAAACATCAGGTAGCACAACCAAAAAAAAAAAAAAACAATCTGGTGGTGCACAACCAAAAAAGAAATATCTGGTGGTGCACAACCCAAAAAATAATAATCTGGTGGTGCACAACCAAAAAAAATAATCTTGGGTGCACAACCAAAAAAAATAATCTTGGGTGCACAACCAAAAAAAATCTGGTGGTGCACAACCAAAAAAATCAGGTGGCGCAACCAAAAAAATAAATAAATCTGGTGGTGCACAACCAAAAAACAACCTGGGGTGCCAACCAAAACAAGAAATCTGGTGGTGCACAACCAAAAAAAAATCTGGTGGTGCACAACCAAAAATACTACTCAAAGTACAGAAAACCTCCTTTAGAGCTGAGCAAGACATAAGACTTAGGGGCTGTCCACACGGAGACGCGTATCACTGTATACGTATAAATTTGTTATCGTATTGGCGTTTCATCCACACGGATCTGGCGTTTTGGGAGACTGAATCCGCTATTTTTTGAAACCGGGTCCTAAAGTGGATAAATCTGAAACCGACACCCTTGCGGTTTCGTCTGTACAGCCAATCCGTATATTTTGTGAAGCGAAAACGTCATCACATCACGTGTCGGAAGCGTCACACGTAACAGCAACAACAATAACGGCGGATTACGTGATTGTGTTCGTGCTACAGAAGCTACTAAAGCCTACTAGCTTTATTACAGCAAAATCTATTGCTTCTATGCAATTGTGGTGACCAACAGGCGATAATGGACAACACCATACGTGGTTTCGTGTTTACGGAGCAAGGAAAAAAATGATCGGATAGGGAATGCACCGGCTTCGTGTGGACATAGCCTAAAGTATACTTTATCCATTTTTACGTACACAAGCGTACAAGTACAGTCGAACACACAGCTATGCGCACAGCCTTCATTCAACTCGTATGCATACACAGTCGTTCAACGCATGCACGTTGCAACAAATTGCAACACCTCTCCTGGCTGAAATACTATACACTCTTGAACGCACATGCACAACCAAAAATCCGGTGGTGTGCCTACAGTATGTGTATACTATTCGGAATACTAAATTTGCATACACGTAAAAAGTAAAGGACGCCTTATTGTTTAATAGACAAGATGGTAATTCTGTAATTGCCAAAATAATTATGGTACAGAAATAATTGGTATACAGAATGTACAAAATAATCATATAAAAGTGATTAAAAATTGCATCTCCAGACTCACCAAAGCCACCCTGAGATCCAGTCTGAGGCATAAAGTGGGATGATGTGGCACCCTGATTGGGTTGGAACCAAATCTGCACATCCTGTAGCGATCTGGGGGCAATAAGGGTATGTTACAAAACAATGTCATGTCTTTCAAATGAAAAAGAATTGCAATCAAATCTGATGACGGCATGCAGAGGCCCGCAATCTGAGATACATACTTTGTATGCACACAGTAAAGTTTAATCTGGATTCCTGATCTGGACTCTGAAGGTCCTTGGCTTCCTTCTGTTAGAACACATTAAGACAGCCGTTTATAACAAGCTCAACAACATAACAAGACTAAAAAAGCATTCGCACAAGCAACAGTAGTATTAAATAAAGAAAAAATACAGACCTGCCGTCATGCTTTCGCTTTCCTCATCCGGTGGTAGAACCTCAGTGTGGCGCAGTCGTGTGTGGGTGACATCCTGCACACCAAAGCTTAGCACAGGGTGTGTAAGCAGGAATTCAGAAACTGCGGTGAAGCTAGCGTGACCTTTTTCCTGATCCTGTAGAAGTTCCATTACGTACAATACCTACATGTGAACAAATAAGTGCCGTTAATAAATAACCTCAGCTACTCATAATCCTGAAAAGACATTCCACATTTAGATAATAACATGAATTCAGACAAAACATTTAAGTATTTAGTCACTGTTCATGAAAGGCTGTTTTGAAACGACTATGAAACCAGTTTCGTAAATCGTAAAAAATTTATTACACACTCCGCTCCCTCCACTACAAATTCACTTGCCTATTCTGAATCCATAGCTTTTGTTTGCTTGTAGTAAAAGCAACATTGGCCCGACTTCAAAAAACCTATTTAGCAGTACACATTCTGCAGTTGGCAAACCAACGAGACATTTATTTTTCTACTTCCTGCACTTATTCATGCCAGTACTACAGTAACAAGAGATGAAGATTCATATGGACATCTCTGGGCTTTCTGGTAGGAGAAAATGATTTAAAAAAAATTGCTATGGTTCCTGGTCATAAAGTTCTAGATAAGCAAGTAAATGACCTCATTTACATATTTTCTATGTAAAGCTATTAAAAGGAAGTTGATGAAAGAAATGCAATTCTGTTATAACTACACTATCGTCAACAGAAGCCTAAAGGAAACCTTAAGCCGTATCTCATATGGGCAACTTCTAAAGATTTACAGGTGCTAGTTAAAGGATTAGTCCATTTTCTTAAAAAAAAAAAGACTTCTTCAGTCGAGAAGAAATCACTTTTTTAAGGGAAACATTACAGAATTTTTCTCATTTTAATGGATTCCAACACTTAACACTTAACCGTTTTTTCAACAGAATATCAAAGGACTCTAAACGATCCCAAACGAGGCATTAGGGTCTTATCTAGCGAAACGATTGTCATTTTTGACAAGAAAAATAAAAAATATGCACTTTTAAACCACAACTTCTCGTCTATCTCCGGTCCTGTGACGCGCCGGCGCGACCACACGTAATTGCGTAGTGATGTAGAGTGATGACACAAAGACATTAGTATCATTCGACATACAACAACATTGGAACGGTCCTCTTTCTCCACACTTGTAAACACTGGGGCGTAGTTTCGATACGTCATCCATGACCTCTTGACATGGTGACGTATTGCGTGAGGTTGCGCTGGCGCATCACAGGACTGGAGATAGACGATAAGTTGTGGTTTAAAAGTGTTTTATTTTATTTGTCCAAAATGAAAATCGTTTCGCTAGATAAGACCCTTATGCCTCGTCTTAAGAGTCCTTTGAAACTCTGTTTAAAAAAACTGTTAAGTGTTAAAGGAATATTCAATTTTCTTAAAAGAAAAATCCAGATAATTTACTCACCACCATGTCATCCAAAATGTTGATGTCTTTCTTTGATCAGTCGAGAAGAAATTATGTTTTTTGAGGAAAACATTGCAGGATTTTTCTCATTTTAATGGACTTTAATGGACACCACCACTTAACACTTAACTCAACACTTAACAGTTTTTTCAACGGAGTTTCAAAGGACTATAAACGATCCCAAACGAGGCATAAGGGTCTTATCTAGCAAAACGATTGTCATTTTTGACAATAAAAATAACAAATATCCACTTTTAAAGCACAACTTCTCGTTTAGATCCAGTCGTCATGCGCTAGCGTGACCCGACGCAATACGTCATGACGTCAAGAGGTCACAGAGGACGAACGCGAAACTCCGCCCCAGTGTTTACAAATGTGGTGAAAGAGGACCGTTCCTACTTTGTTGTTTGTCAACTGATACTAATTAATGTCTTTGTGTCAGTTTATTGTTTAAAATGGTCCGCAAATGTGCGTTTTATATATGTAACACGTGACCTCCCTACGTCACTACGCATTTACGTTAGGTCGCGCTGGACCGGACCTAAACGAAAAGTTGTGCTTTAAAAGTGTATATTTGTTATTTTTCTTCGCAAAAATGACAATCGTTTTGCTAGATAAGACCCTTTTGCCCTTGTTTGGGATTGCTTATAGTCCTTTGAAACTCCGTTGAAAAAAACTGTTAAGTGTTGAATTAAGTGTTAAGTCTTGGGCTCTATTAAAGTCCATTAAAATGAGAAAAATCCTCTAATGTTTTCCTCAAAAAACATACTTTCTTCTAGACTGAACAAAGAAAGACATCAACATTTTGGACGACACGGTGGCGAGTAAATTAGCTGGGATTTTTTTTTAAGAAAATTGAATAATCCTTTAAATTTTGTTTGCATTGCATGGCAAACATCAGCTGAAAGAAGCGCTTTTGTGTTCTCCAGAAGAAAATGATACAGTATTGGAGCAACAGGAAAGGAAGTAAATTGTGACAGCAATCTGAATTTGAGCTCTGACCTTCCTCTGAACATCACTAAGAATAAGAAGCTCTGCAGATAGGTCCAAACTGGCTTTCAGGCTGGGTAGCACACTACTGTTGAATGGATCTGGAGAAAATCTGAAACACACAATTTAGAAGTTCTTCAAGTGTTCATAAACATCTTTTTTAGTCTTATTCAGAGACTTAAACATCAAGCATTGCTGGTGGTGTTACACCTACACTTTAACAACATCATAGCACATACCACAAACATATTCCTATCCAGATTTCTGCTAAAAAGACCAAACCTGATAATTTGCAAGCAGGTCCATGATACTGTGCACCACATCTTCAGCTCCTGGTTCTGATCAGCTCCAGTGATGAGGAAGCGCCAGAAAGGAACGCTTTAACACAACAGAAATAATTTAAGCACAATTGCAAAGACAAGTAAATTCATCATATTCAAATAATCAGTTTGTGTGTGACAAAAAAAAATTGGGAATACCCAAGAGTGTCAACAAACCCAATACTTACTCTGCGTCTTGCTTCTTGTGGTTGTCACAGAAGAGCAGGCAGGAAAGAGGACGTCCATTATGTGGCTGCCATTCATGCAGGCATCTGCAAGAGTAGTGAGGTTACTTTAAAAAATTTTATTAAAAAAATACAAGTATCTGCCCTCAGGCAATCTACTAACTAACTGCACACCTATTGAAGGATCAGATGTGTCACAAAAATGTACCTGGGTTGGTCCTGTCCCTCAATGTAGATCTGCCAAAACTTGACATAACCATCATGACTAGCTGTGGCCAGAACTGTGCCGTCAGGGGAAAGTGCTCCCTCACTAATGCGCTGCGGAGATTAAATTAAACATCATAACACATATCTCATAATGATGTGGTTTAAATCCACTTAATCCAAGTTCACAATCACTAAATACAGCAATGTATGGAGAGAGGCTATAAAAAGACGAGCAGGGCTTACTGCCGTGTGTCCTTTGATGGTGATGAAGCCCTCTTTCAGGTCTGTGGCATCCACAGGCCACGAGCTGTTATGGGAACGGAGGATATCAAGATCCCAAACCTCGGCCTGCAGGTAATGAGTGAAAATCCAGTTACCAAAGTGACAATGTGAGAAACAACCTCTAATCTAGGAGCGAATTAAAATGATGATAAAAGATAGTGATAAAAATGTCACATTCTACAGGAAACCCACTCTGTCTTCGTGAAGCAGGGCTAACGTCTGACACGCATCCTCTGGGTTCTCCTCATTGTCCTCTGGGATAAAGGGACACCAGATCAGTCTGCGGTTGGAGTTCAGTGGTGTGTCCTCAGGCCTACGGATGTGAACTATCACTTCATCTCTGAGACGCAATGTTAAAGAGAAACATCAAGACACACCTGTTCAGGGTTTCCTGCAGAAAATGTGTTAGTTAAGGTGGTAGGGTTGGGCGGTGGGTGGTGCTGGGGGGCGTGACAATCAAAGGTGCGGGGCGTACGTGTCATGATGAAAATAGTTTTATTAAAAACACTCAAATAAAACTTATTTTTGAATAAACTATGACAGAAAATGAACACATACTAGATTATTAATGAATTAAATGATTTTAACAGATACCTCGAACGAAAATAGCTGCGTGATAAAGTGAAACTAAAGGGTTAATAAACACAAACTGAAGCAGATGTTGTAGAACATTTAGGCCGTGTGGCATGCGTGCCCGCTCGCGGTGTGAAGTGTGTCCGTGCTATTCTCCGAGATGCACTTGACGGCCTTTTGTGCTGCAAAATTATTATTTTTTGGACAACCTAGTTAAGGTGGTAGGGTTTCCCAGCTTAGGTGGGCTGCCCGAACTGCAAAGTGCTGCGGGAAACCCTGCCTGTTCACTTTACAATGCTACATGCAGAATCAGACTGAGGGAGATACAGAGAGACATTTTGCCATTTAAACCTGGAAAAACTAATTTTGGGATCATGAAGAATCTTAGCAAAGAATAGTTAAATACAATAAAGATTCTCCCGATTCGGCTGATGGCATTGCCAAAAAAGGATGCTGTATTTTGCTGTTTTGGATCGTGAGCTGCCAAATGAACATGTTTCCAGCCTCATCCACGCAGCCCAACAGGGTGGAGCCCAGGTGGGCGAAGGCAAGGTCTGTGACTGCACCAGTGAAGCCCTTTAATAGGGAGCGTTCAGCAGAATCCAACCGAAACACACGGATCATGTGGTTGTTTGCACCTGTGAGTAATTAAAGCAATTACAAACGCTGATTGAACTATTCGAAACTTATAATTTCAGTGATCTAAATACGAACACAGTGAAAGCAGCTTTAGGATAAACTTTTGAACCAACCTCTGATGGCATAAGCCAAGTATGCATTGGAGACGGCTATTAAATTGCCATAGTAGTACTTGTGCTCCCAGTCATATTTGGCGACTGTTTGAATTTTCACCTTTAACAGATATACAGAAGAGATTCAGCATTACAATTGGTATAACATTATAATTTGCCAACATTTTACTCCATTTAAATACTGAATTGTCTTGACTTTTAAATTGCCTGATGACTGGATAATGATATCACAACATTTTTGCATTGCATTTCACACACCTTGTTGCTACCACGAGCCTTACTGTCAATGCTAGAGTCACGACTGGACACAATTTCCACGTTGTTTGCTCTGATGGGTACATAGGTGGACTCATCATCTCCTGAAAGGCAACTAGAAGACAACAAAAAAACTATTAACTTTTTTTTTTTAAGCATTGCCTTCCAAATAGGGATGCTTAACGATTAATCGCGATTAATCGTTAGCAGAATAAAAGTTTTTGTTTACATCATATATGTGTGTGTGAACTGTGTATAATAACTTTGTATAAATAAATGTACACACATGCATGTATATGTTTTAGAAATGTTTACATGTGTATATACATTTGTATATTTATGTATAATTTATATTATATATAAATATAAATACTTAATATATAAAAAAATTCTTAAAATTATACATGAATGTGTTCATTTTTATATATATACATATTTATTATACACAGTTTACACACATATGTGATGTAAACAAAAACTTTTATTCTGCTAACGATTAATCGCGATTAATTGTTTAGCATACCTACTTCCAAAACATTAGATGAAAAATATAAAGTTGTTGTCAAAGATATGGCTCCTTCGGTACCAAGTCAATATCACTGGTATGTTCAAGTCCTTTTGTGGTTATTCGTATTTACAATGTCAGGTGTGTTCAAGTTACTTTCGTTGGTAAAAGTTGCCAGTGTACCTTTATCTTCTTTAAATGATGTACACAAAAATACTGCAAGGTTTGGACACTCCAATAACAGAAAACAGATAACAAGGAATCTATGTACATCAGGCATGTTTTGCTTTTTTGTTTTTAATTTATGGAGCCACTGTAAACTGTATGGCTCAGTGGTAGAGCATTGCTTTAGAAGCACAAAAGGTCATGGGTTCCATTGTAATGCACTGTAAGTGGTTTTGGATAAAAGCATCTGCCAAATGCATGCATGTTAAAGGAGACATATCATAAAAATCTGAATTTTTCCATGTTTAAGTGCTATGATTGGGTCCCCACTGTGCTTCTGCAAGCATGTGCAAAAATAGGTCATTGAAATTTGGCTCTCCTTGTGATGTCAAAAGGGGATCATCTTATAATAATACCACCCCTTAAAGGCAGAGAGCACAATGTTTGAAAGCCAATGTTGATATTTGAAATCACCTAAAAATACAGATCTGGAACTTCTTTTGATAGACGCGCCCCACACATACGCAACCCCGGCAAGAATGTTGGTTAGTAGACACGCCCCTTACTGCTGATTGGCTACAAGTGTGTTTTGGTAGTCGGCCAGACTCGCTTTTCCAAAGCGTTTTTCAAACATTGTGCACTCCGCCTTTAATATGCACTATTCCACCACAGCACTACCATTTGGTGCAGAGAGATAGCCTGGGTCTCCCCATGCTGCCTTGCGCGCAAATTTATTTATGCTGCAAGTCTAACATGGAAACTATGGACCTTTTTTCCCCTGAAATAGGGAACCAATCAAAGAACGGGGAGGGGACACCAAGACGATTACGACGTCTATGCGACACACCGAAGCAGTTTTGTTTATCCAACACGGCAGCAGATGCAAAGTTACTTTTCAATGCAGCCTTAGATAGTGTTCTTTTTTTTTTTTAAAGAGCAACTTTTGGCGTTAAACAAATCATATCCAAGAAGGATGTTTGGAAATGGCAAGACATGATAGCCACAGAGTTTTATAGGACCAACCTGCTAGGCATCATTGTGGATTAAGTACAATTAACTTATAAATGGTAAGTGGTATTTATTAATATCATATTCAATTCAATTCAATTCAATTTTATTTATATAGCGCTTTTCACAAAAGTCAATTGTTTCAAAGCAGCTTTACATAAATAGAAGCAGTGAAAAGCACAGAAAAACGACAGATAGCACAACAAAATACAAAATAAATTTGCTGCGGCTATGACTCAATATTATAAGTGCACGTATTACTAAAGCAACGTCTAGAAGAGGAAGCTAAGTAAATTTGTCATTATGCCTGTACTGTGGTTGTCACAGTGCCACTAATTTGTGTTGCTTTTCAATATTAATATACAGCTACCGGTTTAGTTGCATAGCCTTTAGCTGTGTGCACACGTACCCGATAAAAGTTGGACACGCTTGAATTTATGTCGCTCTACATACGTCATCTGGTATAATTGAAACAATTGGCTATGAGCTACGTAACAGATGCATTTGATAGACATTCGTAGTGCCCAATAAACGCCTCTAGGCATTTGTAAAACACGCCTCAAATACGAGGAAATGAGCATGTGGTTCCCAGACCACGTTACATTCTCTATTGGCGTTTTTCCATTGCATAGTACCCCACGGTTTGGTTTAGTTTAGTTTGGGTCGGGTCAGTTCTTTCTTTCTTTCTTTCTTTCTTAATGCAATACCAGCTTCAAAGGCTATATTCATGGCGAGAATAAAGTATAAATCAAAGGATGATTAAAAAAGATGTTTCAAATTTATTTCCTCTAAAAATCTTAAAACCATGCTTGGGCTGGTCGGGTCAGTTCACCTCACTTTGGCGTGGTTAGCTTTTCCATTGAGTTTAGTATCACTTCAGAGTGGGAGGGATTATAGGCGTGTCGTTATTTGATCTGCCTACTGCTGTGCCATCAAACAAGTGTCACTGTACATTCCCATACATTTATTATTTCTCAGGCCGCCACAAAATTAAAATTGACCACCACAAATAGATTTTTGCACATCGCGTTTATCACTACCTCTGTCTCGCATGACAGTTTCTGTTCAAACACCCGTGGTGTCAGTCGACGGCGCTCCGCTGAGCCTTATTGAAGTTGCATTTAAGCATATTATAATGCTGACGTGCCCGTCATGAATGTTCCACCACAAACTTCAAGTTTGGAAAAAAACTGTTATGGTGTCACTGATTCTCAACCTGTTGATGGTTTTTCATCTCTAAAAGGGAGTTTGGGAACTTATAGCAGAGCACACATGACAATATGTTTGCTCAAAACAGTGCAAGCTAGCACTAAGGTAAAGCTAATCTTTTACATTATAGCGATGTATAACGCTGGTAGTGACGATTCTCTTAGAAAAATCAGGGATCTACTGTGTTTTCACGTCACGTTTGGTATCAGCTCGCGTCGCTTGGAACACCGACCGAAATGGTACGAAAAAAGTATTGGATACTACGTACTGCACCCAATGGAGAAGATCCCAAAAGTAAGCTGACCCAACCCAAACTAAACCAAACCAAACCGTGGGGTACTATGCGATGGAAAAGTGCCACATTAGCCTAGAAATCTAGACGCACCCTAGCGGCCGCAAAATATATTTGCTGCCAGGGTTTAGTCTAGGCACTCACAATACACTTAACAGCTCCAAAAACCAAAATTTGGTCAGGCCAATCACATCGTGTGTAGCGTCTGTGGGGCGGGCTTAACATGATGACGACAGAGCTGCAACGGTTCCTACTTGAAAACTTCGTTCTTCGTTGCTCTGATTGGTCATAGCGCTATCCTATTGCGTGCAGAGGCATTTTGAGGGACAACCTTATATCCCGCCCCTTGCATTGAGCCGTTTGTGTGAAGAGTTGCCAGACCTTACATCTTGATGTAGGTCTGGCTAACCAGGCTAGTGCCACATGAGACTGGTCTGGTGTTAGCCAGGCTAGCAGAGAGAGAGAACGAGAAAATAATTGACAGCACAATTGAATTTTAACAAACCACCATCATGGCGATCAGTGTTTGCATTTCATCAGCTCATTTGCATTTTAAAGGACACACCCCAAAATGGCACATTTTTGCTCGCACCTACAAAGAAGCAATTTTAATATGCTGTAATAAATTATCTATATTGTATTTTGAACTAAACTTCACATACCCACTCTGGGGACACCAAAGACTTATTTCACATCTTAAAAAAGTCTCATATGTCTCCTTTAATGTAAATATTATATTAATTACAATGCAATCACATTTTATACAGATTTTGCTTTTGCTTTTGTAAAAAAAAAGTTTAACAACCATCAACTACGCAGTGTTTCTCAACCCTGGTCCTCAAGGACCCCCTTCCAGAAAGTTTTAGATGTCTCCCAATTTAGAACACCTACACTAACTCATCAGCCTCCTTCCACAATGTCTCCCTAACAAGCTTATAATTTAAATCAGGTGTGTTAATTAAGGAGACATCTAAAACATTCTGGAAGGGCGTCCTTGAGGACCAGGGTTGAGAAACACTGAACTACAGCTTGCTTGCTTATATTAGTCATGTTTCTTAAGGCACACCCCCAACTCATCATCTAACTTTAAGCAATTATCAAGTTTCCCAGTGGTACTTACGACTTTTCACGCACGCTAATTTTGTAAATACAATATATCTGACATGACTTGAATGCACCATATTATACATAACCAGTACTGATGCACTTGAAATTGAGCCAAAACGTCAGTCCGAATTTTTTTTTTTATTTTGGTCCAACTCCAGTAGCATTAAAAACCTTGTTCAAATAAAACAAACAGAAAGATTGGACTAATGATAAAGTACTGAATTAAAATGTTTCATCTCCCTGTTGTATTTAACACCTAACATATAGTGTTAAGAAATAGAATAAACATACATGGTCTGTGTGTCCTGTCCATTGAGTTTGTCCGAGTTGTGAGTACTCTGCTCCACCGACATATGTCCACTTGCTCCAAGCTCAGCTCCAAGAACTCCATTCAACTCTCCATTGAAAGATGTTTTTCTTTGGCTTTCAACCAAAGAGGACTCTGTGGAATCATATGACCATTAAATCAAGCAAATAAAACAAATGTATTAGAGTTTATGTGCAGTGATTGAAATGATGCTAGTGTCGATGCAGGACAAGTATACAGTCGGTCCCAAAGATGTGACACCTCTGAAAATGCTTTTTTGAAATGTAGGTTGTAAAGTTACATCAGCTGTGAGCTGTGTATAAAGACATGGGATCCATGTAAAAAAAAATAACTTAAGAGACCGCGCTTACGTTGCTCAAAAATTATGTCTAGATAGGCAGCTCACTAAGTCTACTGTCGTGACGTCTTGTTGCCTAAGCGTTACATAAATTAAACAACTCCTGAATTTTCTATGCAAACCTTCGAGAAATCTCTAGTAGTTTTCTAGTTAGTCTGGTGGAATGCAACTTTGGACTAAAATGCACACTTTCTGTCTGTCTGTCTGTAAAGTGATGTGTTATCAAAGATGTTGCTAGTGCAACCAAGGATTTGGCTCAAATACGCCACATAATTTAAAATATCACTTTCCCCATTTATTTAACAACAACATTGAACAAACAAGATGTTCCTTACTTAGAAAATCAAAATTTTTGAGCGACAACAGCCATGCGGAATGCGAGTGCGCAACATCATCCCGCCGCGGCCTAGCTGCTCCTTTTCCCGGCAACTTACCGGCCGAATTACCAGGACGATCCAGTTTCAAGATGTCCCTAAGGTGCTGGGTCGCGCCCTCTATATCCATGTTGGAACTGGAAGCCATAAAGTGGGGAAGGGGGATTAAACCTCTGGAAAAGCCAAACTGTCAATAGTTTTAATTTGTGTCTGAGCTTGCCCCGATGAAAAGCTTGCAACCTTTCCTCAACTTCCGTTGAGTGTTGCGCTCAATTCATTCCCCCTCCCCTGCTGCCCGGATTCTTCGGTTCCGGAATTAATGACTTGACTTAAAAATTAAGACAGGGCAGCTCTGTTATTTATTAAATGGTAATCTTTTTTATATGGATAATACATTTTTAAATTAATTTAGAAACATATTTTGTATACATCAGAAAAAATTTAATAAAAGTCATGCCTGGACATATAACAATTACACCAGATTTCCATATACGGCCGTGGCTAAAAGTGTTGATAATGACACAAACACAAAGTCTGCAGCTTCAGTGTTTTTAGATATTTTTGTCAGATATTACTATGGCATACTGAAGTATAATTACAAGCATTTGCCGGCGGCTTTAATTGACAATTTCATTAAGTTTATGCAAATTGTCCATATTTGCAGTGTTGGTCCCTTCTTTTTCAAGACCTCTGCAACTCGCCCTGTCATGCTGTCAATCAACTTCTGGGTCACATCCTGACTGATGGCACCCCATAATCAATGCTTGGCGTTTGTCAGAATTTGTTTGATTTACTGAGAGCAACTTCTCCGAACCATCAACATTTTGGAGACAAACAATGCATTTTCCAGCACGATGGAGGACCCTGCCATAGAGCACAAGTAATAACCAAGTGACTCATGTAACAAAACATCGAAATTTTGGGTCCATGGCCAGAAAACTCCCCAGACTTAATCCCATTTTTTGAACTTGTGGTCAATCCTTAAGAAATGATGGACAAAAAAAACACAAATTCCGGCAAACTCCAAGCATTAATTATGCAAAAATGGGCTACCATCAGTCAAGATGTGGCCAAGGTGGTGTCTGACAACTTGCCAAGGTGAATTGCAGAGGACTTAAAATAAAGGGTCAAAACTACAGATATTGACACTTTTCATTAAATTAATTGTTAATAATTGTCACCCTTATGAAACGCTTGTAATTATACTTTAGTATACCATAGTAACATCTGACAAAAACATCTAAAAATACTGAAGCAGCAGACTTTGTGAAAAATTATATTTGTGTCATTCTCAACACTTGGCCAGAGCTGTATATTTGGGCAACTGAAGAAGTCTCATTTGAACTATTGATGTTGTTTTACCAAATAATGTTTGTTTTTGAGAGGAGAATCAAGAAGTTGCTCATAACCTTGAACCACAAAATAGAAAGTGGATGTCTGCAGGGTTAGGCAAAGATTTAGAAAGTATTGAACATTTATATTTGTCTATAAAAATATCATGCAAGAAGGTGCATCATTATATTTATGTTCATTCAGTTTTGTCTGGTTCTTTCAGTGCAAAAGCTACATGCAGATGACTATTTTATTAAAAATATTGGTACTACAACTTGGCAAATGTTGTTCTGATTCTAAGAAAGGAACATTATTTCTTTAGTGAAAACATCTCTTATTCTTACACACTAGTATATCTATAATAGTCTAGATATACTAGTCTGTAAGAATAAGAAATGTGCTAGTATATTTTCATGTGTCAGGCGTCCTTAATGTTACCACTTCTCATATTAGTAATGCAAAAACTGAGCAAAACAAACACATTTGGCCACACTACACGTGGTATTAAATGTACATTCGTACAACCTTATTAAATAATTGTTCACATTCCATTACTTTTAAATTTTAGTCAAGGTAAATAAGGGTATTCAAAATTGAAAACACCTTTCAAAAGGGTAATCCGGGCTGTATATTTTAAGTCTCAAACTCCTTAACCTTTATGAAACTCGCTTTACTGATAAAGTGTATTGGTTTAGTGATAAGACCAGAGTAAATTAAAAAAAAATATGCTGAAACTCTTTTCAACTAGAGAATTTATAATTTGAAAAGCTGAAAAATAATATCCTGTAGCCCACTGCTTAGTTAAACTGCTAACTAGTGTTTATCAGGGATTGCTCTGTTGTACTAGATAAGCAAAGAGCTTCTGCAAAACAAATTGGCCACATCTACAAAGACAGAGCATTTTTAGCAAGAAACTGTTTTGCATTCTGCTAAACTGAATTTGCTTTATGATATGAAGCAGCTGCAGCATAACGAACAGGCAAGCATAGAAAGGGTAAAAGAAAGACGCAAAAACAAACAGGGGGATGAACAAGAAAATAGCATTGTTAAGAAAAAGTCAAAGGTTTTATTGTGTATCGTGGCTTGATAATTATTGTTACAGAGAGCAGTGAGCAGAAAATGGGAAGCACACTGGTCTGAAGGGAGGGGGAAATTAGCATGGTGTTCTTTGGATCACTAGAGCAACCTGACATCACATTAAATGGAGACTCCAATTTTTACGGGGGCAAAAAAGATTTAAACTTTAATAAGCAAACTCTAAAAACAAGCTGATAACACTGTACTAAAGCAAAGACAGAGAATAAGACAGATGTTATATCAAAGTCAAAATCAGCAACTAAAATTGTACATTTCAAACGGCTGAGGTTAGGGTTTTTGTCCTGGTCAGGGCGTCCTCTCAGATTTAAGCTCCCCATCAACATGCAGGTTGGCGAAGGGAAAAGGGTCAGTTTGATGAATGTATGGGCATTCTATAAAGAAACATCAGTTTTGGAGTGCAGGCAGTACTGTATGTGCCTGCATGTTTTCTTTGATTGACTGCTGTAATCCGGTGCCGTTTCTCTTGAGTGTGATGAGCGAAGGGGCGATTGACAGGTTCAGGCATCAGCAGGGCAGATCCCTGTCCTCCACCTTCCCCCACTTCCTTCCTGCCAGCCATAGGGTGTTTAACCAAAATTGTGCAGCGCCAGGCGGAACATGTCATTGGTGCAAACCCACGCCTCATTAATGTTCTTCAAGATGAAGCTCTGATGGAATCCCATGATGGGGTCATCATCTGCCTAAATAAAGTAGAAACACAAAGAGCTTAGGCAGAACAATCATGTCATTTCATTAAAGAGGGGAAATAATCAGTCAAGTACTATAAAAGGTAAATATACTATTAAACCAAAACAAGAAAAACATGCCAATTCAATCCCATTTGTATGAAGTAAACTGTCCTTATATTAGATGACCATGTTTTATTAAACACACACATGCTATTTACCGATGTACCTCATTATAAAATAAGGTTACAGGGTTTCTTTAGGTGTAGCATAACTCATGCACACCATACAACAGCACACAAGGCCAGTCACTGCTAAAACCTAAGGAAAAGCTCCAAAATGCTGTCAATTCCTTATCAAACCTTGCCTAATTCTAAGGCCTAAACATTTCACGTTTCACATATTGCCAACAAACAAGTAGCGGGGATAAATTAGTTTTGCAAGAACATTTTATCCTAGAAAAGCTAGATATTTATTAATATTTGCAGGGCATGACATTAACACCCACCAAATGCGGGTAAGACAGTCACTTAACCAGCCATTTTGGTTGGCTGAATATAAAAAATTACTTTCTTACTTGTCATTTTTGTCTTGTTTTTTTAGTATAAATATCTAAAAATTTTCTTGAAGAGCAAAATGACCTTAATTCGTTTTTAGACAAAAAAAAAAACACAATTTAAGTGAATTTTTGTGCAAGCAAAAAATCTGCCAATACGGGTAAGCAACTTTTTCTTAAATTAAGTGTTTAAGAAAACGTGAAAGATTTTTTCTTACCCCAGTGACAAATTTTTTTGCTTGTTTTGAGCACAAATTCATTTAAATGTTACGGTTTTGTCTAGACTTATTTTGTTAGGTCATTTCGCTGATCAAGAAAATGCGTCTTAATTTATGATTTGTTAGTATTTTTGTATTGTTTTCAGTACAAATATCCAAGTAAACATTTTTTTGCTGTGTAAACTGCATGTTTTTTTATTTATATATATATACCCAAATTGAGACTACATATATTAGCTGGTATATACCTGTTATTAATACAGATCATATCACATGTATATATATATATATATATATATATATATATATGATATGATCTGTATTAATAACAGGTATATAGCTAATATATGTAGTCTCAATTTGGGTGTCAATCTTTAAAAAGTATATAACTAATATATGTAGTCTCAATTTGGGTGTCAATCTTTAAAAAGTAATTTTAGCATGCCAAAGTCAATTTTATTTTTAATAATATAAAAAAAAATTCCAACAGCAAAATTGTGGCCAGCGAAAATGCTGAGTGGCTGGTAACTTTGGAAAACCACCGGCCACTGTGGCTGGTGAGCAAAAATGTGAATGTCAACCCCTGAATATTTGGCAACATGGGCGTCAGCAACCGTTGAGGATGTTGGCATATCCAGAGGCTCAAAGCTAAGAAAAGTTTAACTTCATGCAAATGAAGAGCAATGTGACGGTTGAGCCCACATCTGTGAATAAGACAAAAACTCTTCTATTTGACTTCTACTATTGCCCCCATTTGGAAAACAATGTCAGTTAAGTTAAAGCCTGTCAGCAACCAACCATACACACTGCCTTTCAGCAATATAATTACTTTCAGGGTGAACGGGCCATAAAGAACACACACACACACACACACACACACACGTACGTACGATTTCATTAAAACACACCAAGCAAACCTAACATATTTGACATGTCATAGCATTCCCACAATACTAAATTCACAAAGATCTTCAATCTAATCACAGCTTTAATTCATTAGTAAAGTAGGCCTGTACACAGTGCGTGAACCCAAACAGACTCGAGTCCTTACAGACATTAAGAGAAGGAGGAAAGGCCATGTGACCACAAAGAGTCTTTAGGCTCAAAGGTTGTGCAGGGCAAGCCTGAAGACTTCATTGGTGCAAACCCAGGCAGTGTTGAGACATTTTAACAGAAAGGTCTGATGGAAACCCAGCACCTGGTCATCGTCAGCCTGATAGACAAACACACACACTTCCCTGTGCTTATGATATTTATGACTATGCACTATCACACCACATTAGATGGCACGAGAAGGCAATTACGAACTTAAAACTTTTACGACGACACTCAAATTAAATGCAACTGGGAATAAAGTCAATTTAAGCATTTTAGGAGGAGTAAAATAAAGTGCACTTCTAGACTATGATTGAGTAAATACGTGACCCGGTCTGTGAAACCCCAGCTAAATCAACGTCATTAGGATTTATTGTTTTCTACATAAAATCATGCTATATAATGTAAAGAACATTTTATAAAAATACAACCTTGATATCTTTAATATTGACCGAGTAAAGATTGAAATCAATGTGAAATCTTTGATGCTCCCAATCTCATAATTAGAATTAGAATGAGAATTTAGTCTGGATTCCACTAACAGGGTCACATATGTGCAAATTGTGTTAACCTTAAACAGTGATGAAATGGCATATGTTTCTGGCTCAAAGGCAAAAATTAGATCTAAAAAATACTTACTTTTAGTTGACCTACTACCATACTCAATATGCAGCTATCAGGGGTGGGCTGGTGGTCCTGTGCTGTTATGCTATGAGCTATTTTTGTGAAGGGCAGGCTCTGCAAAAACAAGTTAAACACATGCAGTAATAAAACAAATGACTGCAGAGTGAATTAAACAAATATAAACTTGTTAAAGTGTCAAAGTAAATACTGAACAGCTTAGTTTGCATAATTTGTCTAACTGAATGTAGAGATGTAACGATTACCAGTTTAGTGGTTGACTGCAATAAAGATGTTTGGTAAACGGTTAGTTTTACCGCGTCAATTTTTAATGACCTTTTTACTGTGTCCAGTATCAACCAATTTAAAGGTTCCCATTTTTCCTGAGCTTTTGAAGCTTTGATTGTGCTGACAATGTGTAATATATCGTGTTCATATTTCATGTGTAAATTTTTTTTTGTGATTTGCTCACAGCACCCGAGAAGCCCCTGGTGAGGAGCAGAGAGTTCGGTCAGAGTTGTGCAAATCACTCCGCCAAGTGGCAGTGTTTCTTCTTCAGAGAATATAGTTCCCAGTATGTATACTGTTAAAAGTTCGCTGTGTCTCATATCACCTTGTTATTGTACACGGTGTGACTATACAAATCACAACACATAAATAGGAAAATGTTTGCGTTATTTTATCACTTATTGGGAGCAGTATGCTAGCTAAAGCCATTCACTTCCAGTCTTTGTGCTAAGCTAAGCTAGCGGGGGCTGCGTCAGACAGAGTTACAGCACGCACAGAGATGAGAAAGGTATGTATGGATTTATCTAACTCTGGGGGATACGGGGAATAAGCTAAATTCCCAAAATATGGGCGTGTTCCTTTAATGCAGAACTATTTATCAACACAGGTGTCTCTGTTGCCATTTTTAATGGATACTTACAGAGAGCTTTTCGACAATTGCTGCTTTTCCCTGGAATTGCTGACCCTCCCACGTAAGGCATGACGCATCAATCTAGAAAGTAAAAAGACAGCATGTAAATGAGATTAAGATGCCAATGTGAAGGTAATAAAGAAATGCTGTGGCCATTATTCTTATATATCGACAAAATGTATATAAATCTCACGCCTGTAAAATTAGTCTAATTCAATTCGTAACAACGGACAGATGAACTCTTAAGTGAAGACAAATCAGACAAGCATGTATTTTCGAATCTACTAACATACCAATATATAATTGTGTTTGCTGGATTTCCTCAACAAATATCCTATAGTACAATACAGTATTATTTAATTTAACATTGTGTGTATGTTTTCTATCCAATTATGCTTAAAAATACATGAATCCCAAGTATGAGCACTTTAGGCTCTTTTAAAAGGTCCAGTACAGAACCAAATTTCTGGCCTGAAAAGATTCCTCAGTTGAATGCACGACAAAACTTGTTTGTTAGTGGCCATCTAGCGTCACTCTGCAAGACATAAACCAGGGGATGGTTTGAACACTAAAATGATGGCAGGAGGGAACTATCCTGAACAAAATGACTTTACTAAATACTCACATATATTGATCCAAGTTGAGTCCTGTCTGTGTCGAACAGCTGATAGTAATGTTGCACAAAGCTGGATCCTATTTGTTCCCAAATCGGCTTGTCTCCCATTCTGATTCACCCTGCTACAGGCACTGGTCAATATAGAAAACTATACTTAATTTATAAGACAAAATGATGGATGACATCCTTTGAAAAAGATCCTAAGACATAGATAAGAACTAAATAAAATAATCTGAGCTATGCAGAAAAACAGCATAAACAAAAGTGCAAAACAGGTCAAATTAAGGGTGGATTATAATCTTTGTATATTCTGGAATATTCAAGAATTTCAGGAATCTGACACACTCATGCTCCACCCTCCCAAACATCCATATGAATATGTGAGCAAATGACTGTTTAATACATCAGGTATTTTAGCCATGATGAATAAAGTGAGTACATTTTTCAAAGATCCTTTGGTCAATATTAGTTTTCTCTGACATTGTGATTCAGTAGACTAGTCGCTTTAACAGTTAGACTATTATTACTTTTCTTGCAATTATAGTCTGGGTGACAATAACTACTTTCAAAGCTTCGATTAAGCTTGAATTAGCCTAACGTTAGTATCACTCACTATTACATCAACTTAATTCAGCTAACTTAACTATTCTAAAGAGAGCCATCGTACAACCCTAGTTAGTTTATTACCAACTCATAGCTCACATAAATCACGACATTGGCGACACTAATGTTTCCTTATTGTGGTCAAATTGAAACACAAAGAGGAATGCACAAAATGAAGCATTAACTGCTGAAAGATGAAGTCACCATGCTAACATTAGCTAGCTTCCACTGGCCTGGCTTTTTCCTGACTGATTCATTTCAGCGTTAGCAGAAGACGTGCTAACACTGGTCTGTCTGTCTGTCTGTCAATAGAACCAACTCGCCGGCTAAACCCATAGACTAAAAAGTTGTGTTTTACGTTAAAACGGCGTTGACTTAAACCTTGCCTTTCACGTTTGAAAAACAACTGTCGACAGTACATTCCGAGACCAAACGCGCTTTCGTTCCGATCTAAAAATACCTCAGAGCCATATGAGCTGCATGCAGACGCGAGACCATCGCGCGGCCCGTACACGCTCCTGCGCTACAACATAGGCGTGTCTTGCTTGCTAGTCCTAGATTATTTATCCAAAGACCCTCAGTTTTGCTTTTTGAACGAAGTCGTTATAAAGTAGTTAAAGCCCGTGCAAATATAGCACTTGCGCTTGAACAATTCGTTGCTAAAATCTTACCTCCGTGAGCCCTAAACCGTATCCCGGTTCCAGTTATGGCGGCGCGCGCGCGGTGAACACAAGTTGAGCGGCCTCCTCGGACAGAGCATGCGCAGAACGATTACACACGAGTTTCAATTTTGCCAGTGGAAGTCTTTGACAGGCGGTCAACAGATTGAACGAGTAAACACTTCCAAATCCAGAATGCTTCAAACAGTATCCAAGAATAGTTTGCTTTAAATGCTCACAAATATATTCCATCTGAACGCATATTTTAGCAATTTCCTGCTTTTTGCAATTTATGTTTGCAATCAATAATGTCTAAATGAGGAATAACAGATGAAAATGTATGTATAATGTGTAAGATGAAAATAACAGATGAAATGACATTTTTGTTTCATTTTCAATGTAGTTGTTTAATTTCAACAGCTCCCACAAAATCAAACTAACTATTTATTTGTATTTATTTAAAAAAATCCTAATTTTAAATTAAAATTTAACCATTATAACATAAAAAAATCAACATAAATAACATGACAGGTAACTCACTATATAAATGACTTATGATGATGATTCATTGCACATAATACTCATTAACCTTGTTAATTTATGTCTACAAATTCTTATGGATTCTTATCTTTAAAGAGACATAAAAAATTAAGAAGTCTGTTAAATTATTTAAATGGTTATTTAATATGATAGATTGCTGTTCATTGTGCTTGTTATAACTCTGCTATAAATACACCACGCAAGAAAAGTAATGTGCTTGTTTAGACAAAGGTCATTACTTTGGCCCTGCCCTTTTCACATTAGCCACAGAGAGACGCTGTAGCACGACCTCCGTGTTCACATCTATATCTTTTAATTCATGGGCTTTTGTTTGAAAAGCTATACGGAGGTTCCAGTCAAGAGTTTCAGAATCCAGTGAAGGATCTATGGTTTTAAAAGCAGTCCTCAGGTGCTTTGCATTCACCGTCCTATGTTAATGGCATACAAAACAAGACAGACAATTATGCCAAATTTAAACTTAAAGATATGTGTAAAATGTTGGTCTACTTTCAGATTTGTAATTAGTGAAATTTTGAAAACAGTAGATCATAAACTCTCACCCTTTCCCTTCAAGTTGTACCCTCAGCTCATTGATGTATTGAAGTCTTTCAGCAGTAGCCTGGCTTTTCACTAGACTCAGGAATGTTTTGTGCTTTCCATCTGTGTCCTGGAGTGGAAACAACATCTTAGTATCCGTTGGGAATCATTTTGTGTCAGTCGTCAACTTCACAGTACACCTTGTTTAATACATAATAGATTTTTCTTCATGTATTCATACAAATGTTTGGAACTGACCTCTGTGTAAAGTGTCTGATAAGCTATGCGTGCACCATTACTCTCAAGCTGTGTCTGAGCCACCGTCAACAGCTCCTGTATATCCTGATCTGACTTAAGTGGGAAAGCCGCCTTCAATGCTTCACTAAAAATGTGGATTTTACAATAGTCACATGTCATCTTAAAACATTATTATAAATGTATTTAAGCCAGATGGTTAAATTTTTCAAAGAATGCTTACCCAAATTCTAAAACAGTTAGTGATCCACATTCTGTTGTGTCACTTCGAATTAAAACCTTGAGCAAGTGAGATTGCAGTTGTGTTTGTCCATGGTAGATACTCTCATCCACCTGCCACGGCATTACACTCATCAACATATACAGCAAATATAATAAGGCATTACAATATATATTATAAAATGTATATATAGGGGCGGTTTCCCGGACAGGGATTAGTTTAAGCCAGGACTAGGCCTTATTAGAATATTTAAGTCATTTTTAAAAGCATAATTAATAAGTAAACATTACTGGTGTGCATCTTGAGACACAACACGCGCGCACTGATATGTTTTAAGATGTGTCAATCAACACAACACTAACGTTTAAGTTAGTCTGGGACTAAGTCCTGTCTGGGAAACTGCCCTATAATGTTTAAATTAACTGAGCCATCCCCTCAACCATGCCATGTTCAAAGGCTTCATTTTCAAACCTATCCCCTTTGAAATACAGTGGCCCAATCAAGGGTAAAACATATTGATGTTCAACATTGTTACAGACAGTTGTCACAAGATGCTATTGTACAGCCTTAGATTAAGCACAAACCTTCCCAGTCAGGATATCGTTGAAAAGACAAAAGAGATCATCATTGAGATTGTTGTTGATTCTTTCCATTAAGCTATAAGCCCACTCTCCTGCCTTTTCCTTGTACTGATCCACGAGATAGTTGTGAAAAAACACCTTCAGATCTACGCAGTCGTCATTCTTTATTGAAGAAAAAAGAACATAGAAATATGATTATGAATACAACAGAAGCACTAACTATTGAATGCTGTCCTTCACTGACATGTCAAGGAGGATAAGGGTACGTTATACCTTCTCATTGTCTGCAGTTTTGTCTTTCCAGGTATCCTTTATAACTCTAACCACATCAGCTTTCTTGAGCTTAAGATTTTTAAACTTTCCCTCATAACGTAGAAAAATGGGGACGTAATCGGAGAAGCCCTGTTAAAACAACCTGAGTTTGACAAACTGTACAAACACTGATGCTATAACAACAAGCATATTGTAAATCAGTATTTACATTTTAAAGGGTTTGTAGAAAGCTATTTCATGCATTGTGACTTATTAACACTGTTAAGAGTTGGATAACTCAAAGCCAGCAGCCATATCACCCTGTATCCCCAGACAGCTTGCCCACTGAAGCTAAGCAGGGCTGAGCCTGGTCAGTACTTGGATGGGAGACCACCTGGGAAAACCAGGTTGCTGTAGTGGTGTAGTGGTTTGTAGTGGTGTTAGTGAGACCAGCAGGGGGTGCTCACCCTGTGGTCTGTGTGGGTCCTAACACCCCAGTGTAGTGATGGGGACACTATACTGTCAAAAAAGCACCGTCCTTCGGTGAGACATTAAACCGAGGTCCTGACTCTCTGTGGTCATTAAAAATCCCAGGATGTCCTTCGAAAAGAGTAGGGGTGTGCCTCGGCATCCTGGCCATACTTGCCCATTGGCCTACTAATCATCCCTCATACTAATTGACTATATCACTCAGTCTCCTCTCCACTAATACGCTGGTGTGTGGTGGGCGTTCTGGCGCAATATGGCTGCCGTTGCACCATCTTATTTGAGTACTGAGAAAAGCGCTATATAAATGTAAGGAATTATTATGCTAAAGAGTCAAAAAAGCAGTTGGACATATGACAGAGTATTTCTGTGCCACTTGACCATTCAAACAAGTTTCGGAAAGTGTTTTTCGAATGTAAAAATCTTGCTTAATTTCTTTTATAGGTGATTTACATTGGAATAGCGCATGCACACACCAACCAAAAAACATTGAAAACAATGTCACCAAAGAAGGAAATTTAAGCTTGTTTAAAGAACCTAACCACATGGAATCAATGGATAGAGTTTGTTTATCCGGGGTAGCAGCGGAGTTGTGCAAGTGTGTTTATTTAAAACTGAATTTCGTTGAAATGGGGCTGTCCCATCCAGGTCATGAGTCGCAGGTGGTAAGCAAAACTGCACCAAATGTCAGTTTTGTTGGCAATCGGCACGTAAGTGCATATAATGTAAATGACACGAACATGTAGTCAATCATAATGTTTTGATAATAAGCTCTGGCTTTTTCGTAAAGAATCGGTAACAACTGATGTGTCTTACTTATTGATTGTATATAAACCCAACAAAACTAAAGACTCTCTGGATATATGAAAGTATTACAATACTTTTCTATAAATACTCAACATGAGATAAGCAGAAACAGCATGTGTTATGTGAGCTTTAAGTATGCATTCTGAAAATGTTAAATATATAAATTGGTACTTATTTATTTGTTATAAACACTTACAAGTCCGAGGAAAAATTCATCCTGTCTATTCATCTGCTGCAGCAAAATCTCCAACTTATTTTGACTGGACTGACCTTCAAAGAGTATTCCACAGCGCTCATTGCCCACAATAATGTCTATAACACATATGTAACAAGATCACCTCTAACATCTGCTCAAGTGGGCGACATAGACAATAGAAAAATCTAGCTTATGACTGCTTCTTGCAAAAATAAGATGCTCATACCTGAACAATGTTCCCATTTTGGTCTGGGAGTTAAACTGCGTTGCATTATGGCCTGATTAGAGTGTAGCACTTCTGACTGTTAACAATAATAATGTTCAATAAACAAATACATGCAAACTGCCCATCCAAGTTTATTATTTATTTATTTATTATTGTGGCCTCCTCTGCATATCCACCTGCCGATGAACTTCAAGTAGCGTGTCATATTCGGACTTCATCTGATCGAAGTCTGCCTGTAAGTTCTTCAGCTGTAAAAGTTCAAATGTATACATTGAGTTCTTAGTGTTTTATTGGGGTGGCCTATACTGGTGTCTGTGGACATGGCAAAGTATATTGATACATAAGAGTCATTCTTTAAGATGTGCTAGTTTAAACAACATCATCTTACCTGTATTATGTCTGACAAAATATGGCTATTAAAAGTAATTTAAAATTAAATGTGGAAACTGGAGTGAGGAAGCATTTTTTCATACCTTCCCCAGAGTTTCCTCATAGAGACAATTAAGGTTCTCCCAGTCTCGTCGTGGAACCACATCACCATATTCTGCTTGCATGCGGTTAAGCTCAACCTGGGCTTTAGTAAGATCCTCTCTACATACTTGCAAAGCCATCTTAACCAAAACAGGATCTTCAGATTCCGTATCTGAAAGGAACAAGCAAACTTCTCCTCACTGAACCTCACTCTCCTGAGAACATTGTATACATTCAAGATTTTCCCCAATAAAATTGACCAAAATAAAATATTTGAAATTAAACCTATGCAGAATCCTACACTGTTGCTAATATTCAATATACTCTCATGTCTCATAGATGTCTTGTTTGTGTTCCTAACACATGTTTGTAAATTGAGTAATCTCTGGAAATGTATTATACAAATATTATATATTAATAGTACATATATACACACATTAAACATAAAATGTAAATATAAGTGAATTTAACATTAAATACAAAATCAAGCAAACATTTTAACATTTTCATAATTGAAGGGATCAACCAATGATAATCCTGACCTTCCTTTGTGTCACCGTGTTCAGTATCTTGGGTAGAGTGCATCATGCTGTATTTAGTTATGAGCAGCTTTCGTGCATCACGCTCATCCCTGTATAACTCATACTGGATAGCTAAATCCTCTTTTAGACGATCAACCTGTTGAAGACATAACATACAGTTGTAAACATTAAGTATATGGAATACATTTACTCAAAGCAAGCTACTAGGCTTCTCTGAATAATCCAAGCCACCCAGATCTCCACAACATTCAAATACAATGTAGCATCTCAACACTAAAACCAGCTCCACCTGAATCTGCAGGGCGCACTGTTGTCCCCTCGAACTCTCAATGATTCGCTGCAAACGCTGACACTCTTGTTTCAGAGCTCTGATCTCATCCCTCTCCTGTATCATCAGATCAAGAACCCTTTTCTCACATTGTTCTGTGACCAGCACCAGTTTCGCTCGCAGAGGTAGCAGATCCCTGATTTGTTCACGAAGGCATGCTGCAGGGGATATCAATATACCTCTGCTATGGGTTATATAAATTAAGGTTTGTAAAAGTATACAAAACTAGGGGAATTTGCAAGAAAACAACCAAAACCAAATCTCTTTATGTAGTTATACTGACATGGTATGAAAAATATGCATTTCTTTGCAACCATGGTTCCTTTTTTAATACAATACTTATTTATTGACAAGAAACTGGAATGGGTAGTTGTTAAAAGGTTAAGGATGTGGGCTGCTAGAACAAAGGTTCCCCTCCACAAACGTAAAAAAAAAGTGTACAAACCTAATGTGATGTCATACTCCCTTTTGATGGATGAAAAAATAGGCTTATATGTTTTGAACTCTTCTATTAAATATCCAAAGACCTCCTGGTAAACCTTTACGGCAAAGGAAAATAGGCAGCAAAATTATTTCTCAATAAAATGATTGATAAAGAAGACAAAGAATTATATATAATAAAATTTAATTATAAACTATTTTGTAGATACTATATGGATTTTTTAAATAGTCTAGCCATACATCCATTTACTCATGGACCACAAAAACCCAATGTGAGATTATAACCTGAAGTTTGAGCTCCTGAATTTTCGGGTCGTCTGTGTCTAAAGCTTCTAATTCTTTGTTGAGATAGCACTCCAGTTGCTCCAAGAAATGAGGCCTGGTAAGAGATCTGACGTATTTCATGTAATCATTAGAAACAAGACACAGTTATGAAAAAAGAAAAATGGGAAAGACATACTTAGAATACAACTAAACCACAGAAATCTTTTCTGTACTGCATTGCTTTAATAAACACTGCAGTCCTATGATAATGTATGTGCTGAACTCGCCATACCCATGAGCAGGCAAGGTTAAATGTTGAACTGCTGTTTCTCTGAATTTTGTCTGAAAATAATTAGAGTGATACAACATAATTTAGCACAAATTATCTAAAATGTATTAAACTTATGTAAAAAAAATGCCAAGTAAATGTTGTTAATTTAAAGTCACAGTATTTTATCCATTTGCCCTGTTATTTTTTGTTATTTTTATATTTCTTGTATTAATCATGGATTTATTTATGGTGAAACATTTATAATTGGCCAAATATCAGCACAAGGCTGTAAGGCTGCTAAGGCTGGATATTTTGATGTTTTTATTGTTTTTTTTCATCTGTTAAGAATTTAGAAAACAAATTCATAATCAACTTACTTTCATAAACTTTGACATGGCAATTCCACTGATAACTTGTTTCTGATGAGTTCTCCTGCTTTGTCTTTCATCATTAGATAGAAAGTGTGATGACGACCTTTCAGAGAAACAAACAGTTCAAACCACTACTAAATTTTGTATAATTATAATTCCCATTCAGTGTTTATGACACTGTACATGAAATTGTCCAACGTTAAAAAAAACACCACAAATCTCACAACAAAGGACTACTTAAGCTTACTACAAAAAAACTAAAAGGTGATTTAAATGAAAAATACAGAAATCTACACATAGATTTATTTTAATTCATTCAGTAATACATGAGGACTTTGATACTACTGACTGGGTTGCAGTATTCTTAGTAGTGTTCTAATTAGCATAAGCTATTCTAAAACAGTCGTATAGCTTGCCTTTCAGAGTGTGACAGCGGTGGCAGCTGTAGTGCTTTCTGTACCGACATTTTGATTATTATAACTATTTTACATCGTAAACTTAGCGTCCATCTGACTGAATCTTCAACGGCGTGGTATTGTTGTTGTTTGAGATGCGGTTGCCATGGCATCGCAGGACCTTGAAAAAGACCTCCAGTTTGTAGGTGTCCATAGCGTGCCTCTCTGAAAAAATCCGAATAGCCGTCTAAAAAATAAATGTGTGATAAGAAACTTAATAATATATGTAAATAGATGTGTTCATGTTATTTATAAAATAGTCAAAGTGTTTTACATTGTAAAATTTTTCGTGGATGGTAGCGGTGGTCGTTTATTTCCTCATGGCAAAAATTAAATGGCTAACGTTACTGGACTACAGTGCAGAGGCTCATTGTTTTTCTAAACGCATATGTTTAGAGAGTAGAAAGCTTCCCAAGGGTACTTAACTTGTTGAACAAAACGTTGATCAATGAGTGTGGATGTGATCTGGTATTAACCTCATGTCATTGATTATGAACTGTGATGTTAAACGCCTATCTATCCGCATAGGTCAAAATTTATTTTTTAAAAGAAAATAAATCCCGTTTATTATTAACAAGTGGCATTATTTAAATAATGCTTTTGCTTTAATTGTGCACGAACTCAGTCGTGGGATATGGTTTAAATGAAATCTGTTACATAAAGAGCAAAGAGTGATACAACTGTTTTTAATTATAGCAAACATGTAATGACATGAAGTTTCTGTAACTTACACGTTTAAATAATAGCTAACTTTGGATTTAAATAATCGCTCATTGGCGTTTAACAAACATGTTTATGGGGTTGTGTTAAAAACGATAAAATCCTAGACTCAGTTATACAGCCCTATTTTCTTTCCGACGAACTAAAATTCTATTATTTATGGGTCATGTAGTTAATGGCACTTCCCTCATGTCATCAGTGTGCACTGCGCAGGGCTTTGTGCTCAACTACAGTACCCACACGTCACTGTAGAGCGGCTGCTTATCCGGGGATATCTCACCGCTGCTGCTGTTTCTCCTTAGTCTAGCGCTCTCTCCTTTTTAGCGGATTGGCACAACAGGGTAAAATTACTAGCAGGAATAAAAACATAACTAAAAATGGCAGAGCTTGGAGCGGGGAGCCTGCTAACAGGAGATCCTGCTTTTAATTATCAAGAGCATGAGCTAAACGAACGTTTGAAGCGGCTGTACCCGGCCGTGAATGAGGAAGAGACCCCCTTACCCCGATCGTGGAGCCCCAAGGATAAATACAGCTACATCGGGCTCTCACAGAATAATCTGCGGGTGCATTACAAAGGTATCCAGATGTGACACACACGCTACAACATTGCTGAGCTGTCAGCTCCTAGGCCTTGACAATCCCGGTGGTGATGGGTGTTGTGGTTAGCTGCACTCCACAATCTAGTTTGAACTGCTTTTGCTTTGTTGTTTAGAAGGAAAGAGGGATGTCCAAATGGGTTGACATTTAGCAAACAATGTCAGAATTCGGCTAGCGAGAGTAGCCTAGGACGGCTAGAGAGCCCATCGCGTCAGTCCTTCTTTTGGACACATACCTCTGTACCCATTGCAATCCCGAGGACATAAAGTGTTTTTTCGGGTTTGCCAAGCGTATTGTTTGAACTGACATGAATCTCTTTCGGGAAATTAATCGATGCTGTTGTTAGCTAGCCGCAGTAAAGGCAGCTAACCAGCTACACCATTGCAATCGCATAGTTTACACCGCATTGCATAAGCGTATTTGTTATCCGCTATATAGAGATCGGTGATTAATAGGGCACGAGCTACACTATAATGAAAACAAAAACGCTGGAGATTTACTTTTGTATTTTTTGTTGCCATTGTCGAGATGCGTATTTTGGTTGATTTTGGACCACGTAAAATGTCACGTCTAATAAATCGCATTATAATAATCCGAATTCCACAGCGCTTGCTGTGTAAACAGTTGTTGCGTTTCTAAAGACCCAGCCATTGCGTCACGAAGACTCTGAATTTATCCAGTGCAGTTCAACTTCTGTCTACATGATCCCCCCACAACAATACTTTAAAGCCCCCGACTCATAATTTCTCTTTGTTAAAACATTGTAGAGCTTGGCATAATTAGAAATATATACATTTGTTATACAATTTTGTGTTTTAGTTTATTTTAATGCTTGTTTTGTCTTATTTTAAATAATTTTAAGTTATCTTGAGGACCTTTGGATGTTTGTTGAGGCCTTTTATTGGGGCCCAGCCCCCTGTTTAAACACTGTACCAAGGGTTCCCAAACTTTTTCATTCCAGGACCCACTAAAATCTATTCCAAAATATTTTAAAATAGAAATGTGGAAAAATACAAATACAATGATGTAGTAGTTTTTACTTTCCTTGTCATTGTCTAAATTAAGTATGTATAATTTTTATTTTATTTTATTAAGTATGTATAATTGTAATACCAAAATATTTTATAGTAGGAGATCAAAACTATTGTAGCTACTAGTACTAGAAATATTTTGTCTCTCATTCACCTAATGCCCAAGCGACTTTGCACAACCCACCTTATTTACATTTTTGCATTTATGCATTTGGCAGACACTTATCTATAGTTCACAGTAAATTAAAAGCTATACATTTTATTGGTATGTGTGTTCCCTGGGCACAAACCACTGATCTATATAAATATGACTGGATTGCCCATGATGTCACAATTGTGAAGCCACTGCGCCGCCATATTGGTATGCCCAAACATTCTATTAAATCAATGGACGTTATCAGATTTTACTGATAAAACATCACTTTACTAGTCTCAGTTTGTATATCTGAAGTCTCCCTGTAAATTATTACAACCCAAACGTCCTAAGCATGTACATAGTTATTTACTGAATGTTGTACATTTTGCTTTTTAACAGTAAGTTACTTTACATTTATCTTCATTACAGTATCAGATTGACAGTATCAGATCAGCAGACAGACGGCAGCATATTTAGTATTAATGACAAACGTGCTCATTCTGAAATCTAAATAAATTATCATGCTTTGTTTGTACTGTATGTGCCTGCAACAATTAGCTGGTTTTGTAATTATGTTATCTTTACAAGTTACCTTAACTTATTCAGAGAAATAACGCTGACTGTGTAGGTAAATGTCAAAAAACTTTATTTATACCCGTGTCATTAACAGAATGCAGCAGACACACTCACCATAATGTTTTTTATAAATCCCTTATCCTGCCCGATTAAAACATAACAATTGCAAATAACACGAGAAGTAAAAATTAATTTACGTACACATTTCCTAAAAATTAATCTTGTGTGACTGATACGCTGTAAACCAGGTGAATTTACATCATGATTTTGAATCTAAGGCCCTGTCCCAAATGGCACACTCTGGTCTTGTGGTCCTCCTCAGAGTCCACACTTTAGGGACCCTTGATGCGAGTCCACGTGGGTGCACCGGAGTCGTATTTTGGGACAGACTCGAGCATCACACCTCCTGTCAGTGTGAACTCCTCCCTTCCGTCGTCTGATTGGTTTGATTGCCCTTTCGCAAGGACTTCTGGGTTGGTAAAGTGCGCAAAGCTTGCGCAGTGTGGGCTTCGCTGAAGACCGCATCAAGAGGGCAAAGGAGGCGCTAATGAGCATGCTTTAAAGCGTAAAAATGACAGATGGGACACCCTACGGACTCGTAGACTAAGCAAGAATGCGCAATTTAAGGCCATGAGACCGAAAGTCCACATGAAGTGCACCATTTGGGACAGGGCCTAAGTCAATGATACCCTCTGGCGGTTGGGAATACCAAGAGGCCGCTTGAACTCTGCGCTGACTTCACCTCACGCTGTTACGTTGAGCGTTCTATGCTTAATCCTGTCATTTATTTAGATCAGTGGCACAAACCCACAACCTTTTGTTCAACTAACCCAAGTAGGGATGCACGACAATTTGCAATTGCGCATGTCGTCAGTGAAACCGGTTCCTTGATTAGTAGCAAATCGCCATCAACTGTTTTCAAATGGAGCCGCATTTACCACAAAGAGCCGTAGTTCACTTTCAAGCTGAGCATAGATATCGCAGGTCGGTCTTATTATAAGTGAACTACGGCTTTGTGCAGTAAATGCAGCTCCATCTGAAAACAGGTGATGGCGATTTACTACTAATCAAGGAACTGGTTTCTGTCTATCGCATGCAAATTATCGCTAAAACCAAGGCTCTACCACTGAGCTACAGGAACCACAAGCAGGTCCACAGTTTGGAAATGTAAAGTTGTCTGTGCAGCTACTATAACAGAGAACTCTTGTTTAAGCACCTACATGGCCTGTAAAAAGACTTTATTGTGTTGTCAGAACAACATACACCCTGGTTTAGTTTGGGCACAGTTGCAGTGAATGGTAACTCTGAAGGCACCTGGGGCCTCATTTATAAAACTTTGCGTAGGATTTGCGTCAGAAGTGGCGTACGGATGAAACATAAGACGCGCGTACGCACAGAAATAATCGGATTTATAAAACCGTGCGCACGCACATCCTACGCATTTTTCCCTTAATAAATCACAATCAATTCTAAATGTAGCACAGCTTTTGCGGCTTCATGACACGCCCAAAGTTATCCATAAATAGTCCGTGAAACGCCCACAAGTTAATATGCATTGATTGCGAAATCATGGCAAACACAGAGAGGAAATCAAAAAAACTTAACTTCACTCAATGTGAAGTAAAAGTTATCGTTGGCGAGGTGGAAAAGAGGAGAAAAATGTTGTTTGGAGGGCACAGTGTGGGCATTACTAATGCCAAAAAAGGCACTTGAGTGGCAAATGGTGGCAGACTCCGTAAATGCTGTAGCCTCACAACCTCGGACCGTGGCCGAAATAAAGAAATGGTCGGACATCAAAGTCGAGGCACAAAAACGTCTAGCACTCCATCGCCAGAGTGTGTCTGCCACGGGTGGGGGAAAGGGGACATTGTTCAGCGCAAATGTAATTTCTTGTTGCTTTCTGAATGGTTTAGACATACGCCTTACTTTACTAATGCCATAGGGTAGCGGTGCACATGCGTGCGAGGGCCCCTTACATCGCTGCTTGCAGCTTTAATTTCTTGTTGCTTTCTGAATGGTTTAGACATACGCCATACATTGTTTTATCAAAAATAAAACGCACTAAAGGCATATGCATGAATACCATAATTCTGTAGATTATGAAGATATGGTTTACTATGAAAACAACTTTCCCCAGTGGACAATTAATACATCTATCTAATTATTTATCTATCTATCTATATATCTCCTTAATTATCTATCTATCTGTCTATGTAATTGCATCTATATCTGCTCCGCCAGATGGACACATTCGAGAATATCAGTTTTGTACATTATTTCGTTCTGTGAATTATATTCTTTATGAGGATGAATTGCACAACATGCCAATATTATTGCAGAACATATTTCACTTTTCTTTTAGCAAATATGTGTTCATTTGAAATGAATTTCTGTTGTAATTTTCGATTTCTTTATTTTTTTGTTTCACTGCTGATCGATCAAACGGGTGTTCGTGTAAGGCTGTTAATTGTAAGACTTGCTTTGTAAAGTCTTCATGTTATTTATGAGAGGCAGGGTTGTCACTTTCACATGTTTCTTCCATCTGCCGACAGTGTCGCCATTTCTCATTTCACCCGTTTTTGTGTGTACGCCTGGGTCAGAGCTTGCGTGACGGACAGCACATTTTCCCATCAAGTTTGCTTTTTATAAATAACAACTATTGCGTAGAGAGTGGCGTACGCCTTCTTTTGTGCGTACGGCCGTACGCAACGTTTATAAATGAGGCCCCTGGTTCTGATTCGATGTGTGTGTGTCAGTGGGCCTGTTGTGTATTGTGTAATACATTAGGATAGTGACCGTTTGAGGGTCACTGGTGTGACGACCGTAATTGTTTGTTTATTGTCCTACATCATGTGTTGTTTCACACAAGACAGCTGTCAGATAGATATTACGATTGTGTCAATGCTTAGGCCTAGTGAGGACTTCAATATTATTGTTATTCTTTAGTTTATCACCTTTAACTCAGTAATGAATTGCACATTATTATTTTGGTAATGTACACTGCTTTGTGTCTGTGGAAAATTGGACCTCATTAGCAAAGATCTTCTTTCAGGGCATGGGTATGTTTTCCACTTCTTATAGTGGTTGATGTTAACCATGTATTTTGTTTTAGGAACTCTATAAGATGATTTGGGAAGAGTCAGGTGATACTCATATTGATTTCTTTTAGTTTTCAAGGATTTCTGTGTTTGGATTAAGAAGGGTGTTATGTACTGTTAACTTACTGGTCAATATGTCCATGAAACAAGTGTGCAGTGCTAAGTCTTGATGAAACAAATAGATACTGTAATTCATGTGTCCCAGTTTGTAAAATGTATGCTTATTATGAGATTAGGAGCATCAAAGTTTAATTTCAATCATGGTTTTTACATAGATTTTTTTGGATCAAGGTTATATTTTCACAAATGTTATTTATATTATGTAGGAAAATGTTATCTAGAAAATAGTAAATATAATAAAAAAAATGAAAAAAAATGACGTTGGCAGGATGAGGGTCAAATTTATTTCTTTAATAGAATCAATAGGCACATTTTGTACCAGCATACTTAAAGCAGCATCACTTAATGGATGATTTAATCTGTTGTCTGTTTCTCTTATAATGGCCATCATGACTGTTCACGTATGATGAACCACTTTAGTGGTTTTTGTACCTCAGGCAAACTCTGTAAAGTAATGTAATGTTTAAAGAGAATATGTGCAAAGCATGTTACGTTACGTCACGTCATGTAAATTTTGCCTTATTTTGAAAGTTGCATACTCTGTGTGTCCAGAACTATGAACCTCATTTTACTCTCTATCACCATAATGGAGCCACTGGCCCACATTTTGGGAATTTAGCTTATTCACAGTATCTCCCAGAGTTAGAGAAGTCCATACATACCTTTCTCATCTCTGTGCGTGCTGTAACTCTGACACCGCCAGCTAAGCTTAGCACAAAGACTGGAAGTGAATGGCTCCAGCTAGCAAACTGCTCCCAATAAGTGACAAAATAACGCAAACATGTTCATATTTATGTGTTGTGTTTTTTATAGTCACACCGTGTACAAATAACAAGGTGATATGAGACACAGCTATCTTTTAACAGTATACATACTGGGAACTATATTCTCAGAAGGCGAAGCACTGCTACTTGGGCGGAGTGATTTGCAGCAAATCACTCCACCCAAGTATACAAATCACAACAGATAAATAGGAAAATGTTTGCGTCATTTTGTCACTTATTGTGAGCAGTTTGCTAGTCGCGCTCTGGTCCGCACCGAAACAACCACTCCGAGACCACCTGAACGGATCCGTGTATAACCAATCCGACCCAACGGACCAATGAACACGCTATCTAATTGCTTACTTTATTAACAATGAACATACCTGATAGCTCTTTGGTGACGAATTCTGATATGCAATTCTAATTGGTCTTCTCTACAATAGGTACATAGTAAGAATTTTGTCCTGTCACATTTTAAATTCCTGCTTAAAATAATGAAGTACCGTAATATAACCGCAGTTACCGAAAAAGCCACACAATAATCCCACAAAGCTGCTGTGTGTTCATCCTAATGGACAACTTTGATCAGAATCAGAAAATAAACAGATGCACTTTCCACCAATTAAAGAGAGTTAATAGAGTTTACTCACATGTGACTTGTATAAACAAAGTCTGGTCCACATCTACACGTCTGAAAACACCTAAATTAACTTTTGTTGCATTTCACAAATGCAGACATTGTCGTACGTTATGACAACACCACCTTTTGTAAGAACTAAGAAGCTTAAAGCAAAGAAATAATGCAATCAAATAAAGAACATATTACTTTATTAGTATGTGTGTTCCCTGGGCACAAACCAATGACTGGATTGCCCATCACGTCACAATTGTGAAGCCACCGCGCCGCCATATTGGTATGCCTATCAACAGATTTTTGCTCTGTTGTTTTTGGATTGCTGTTAGTTTAAGCTAACTGTAATGTTTGCCTGTGAAGGGCTTTTGCCTGTCTGAGGAACCAATCACGCATGATTACTCAGTATGATGACATCACCAGATTGTGATCGTTTCCCCCAGTTCCTCTGAAGCTTTAAAGCCCTGTTTGCTCACACTAGCACAACACCTTTCAATCTTCTTTCTGTTCTTTCATATTGTAGTTGTTTTGTCTGCTTGGCTATTATGGATGTCAGCTGTAGCTTTGTACTGCTTCCACCATTTCCCTTATGTGTTTTGACAGACCCTTCAGGTCCAAATTAAATCAGAATGGAAGATTCTGTCTTTTAGTGTAAATATGTTAGTCTTAAAGGAATAGTTAACCCCAAAATGATAATTTTATCGTAAATCACTTACCCCTGTGTTGTTCTAAACCACTCTCACAGACCAAGTCCTCTGATTGTCTTCAGAACACATTTTTAGATATTTTGGATGAAAACCGGGTGGCTTGTGACTGCCCCATTGACTTCAGTTAGTTTTCATCTACTGTATACAAAACATTCTCATAATTATACTATCAAATATGTATATGACTTCCTATCTTGTCACAAACTAATAATTTTATTTTTTTAAATGTTGTCATATTACCTTCTTAAATGGGAGCCGCATGGTGAAGCTCAGAAAAGCACAAACATCTATCACTAAAGTACTCCAAATTTCAAATCCAAAGTAAACCAATCTCATTTTTGACGGCGGTGGCTTTTAGTGGCTTTTGCATCTGAGCTCCTCATATGTCTCTTCTGAAGTGAAATATGATACATTTCTGAAAGACAACAATTTATATTTTGAGCTTATTTACCAAAATTGAAATGTAAACAAACAGATTTTATTGATGTCCAAAACATGGCAGCATGACGAGTTTCATTGGTGACCAGTTGTCATATGCATGTTCCGTCACAAAAACCAATGAAATTTGAAGTTATTGAAGTGCCACAATGTTTGAATTTATTGCTCATTTATTTACATTTCAGGTTTGTGTTATTGAATGAGCTTTCAGTGCTTTGCCATTTCATAACATGATGCCATTTTAGTTCAAAATTATTTGTTTGTCTTTAACTCATTCCCCACTAGCCTATTTTTAAAAAGTTGTCCGCCAACATTTTTTTGTGATTTTCATAGAAGTTTCACAAAATGCCTTCCAGGAAAAATGTTCTTCTAAAAATATATAAACATACAAATATATCAAATGAAACAACAGACCCTCTGCTTTCAAACAAAAAAATGGCAAAAAAGTTTCATCCTATCTTTATTTTTTCTCTGTTTATAAAGTCTTAAATATGGGTATTTTTCTTTAAAGATTTTGAACAAAAAACTGAAATAATAGCATTTTTGTGAAGGAATTTTGTTAGACATCACATTCTGAACGATTATCAAAACGTACACGGAGTGTAAAATGAACAAATAATTTTTTTGCTTCAGTTTTTTATAAATTGGTATAAGCGCCATTTAGTGTATAATCGCTGTGTTACCATGAAAACTCATCAGGAACATGTTTTTCCATGCAAATGTTTTCTCTTAAAGGTATAGCGGAAGATTTTCTTTTTCTGGGTGGATCATCAAGACAATTTGTCATCCCATTTGTCATCCCATTTGTCAATCATTCTGGTGATATGTTGATGTAAGGCCGTCGTAGGTGCTCCCTAGGTTCGCTTTCCGCTCATGCGCACTTTCAGGTGTATATGTGTGGTGGTCTACTGTTTCAGCCATTCATTGAAGCTCGCGTTCTCATCGTGTTTTTTCGAAATGTCTGAGGGTCGCAAGAGAAAAAGTGTCTAAGAATTGTATGACAAGAAGAGAAAGGCATATGAAGAAAGAAACAAGACCAGAGTGTTTTGGGACTAAAAAGCACAGGTTAGGTTTCCCACGTGAATTTTCTACTCGACAGGTAAAGTTTTGCATGCTATTTGGAGAAATCAATTAAAAATCACTGCTAGTAAAAGTTGATGTAAGCTATAATTAGCGATACTAGCCCTGGCACAAGTCACGAACCACGCAGACACGGTAAACATGCCGACAGCAACTTGTAAAGAGAGCGAAGAGAAGAACTAGGCTCGTGCATGCTCTCTCTCTCTAGAGTATTGCGCTGTAGTGGCGGTTCTTTTAAAAAATTTGGGAAAATCTTCCGCTATACCTTTAATTGATGAGATAACTCGTCAATGGCAGGGAAAGCGTTATAGTCATATACATCTGAGATTGCATGAGAATGAGTAAATTATGAGAAAATGTGCATATTTGGCTGAACTATTTCTTTACCTAATATACATTTTACATACTGTATATACCTTAATCTTTAAATCACCACATCCCTAAATACACAGTGCCCAGACAGGGTAATGCCGGCAATATAAAACATAATAAGGATTTTATAGTTTCATACAGTATATGCAGAATTTCTTGAGTTTCTCCAGTTGAAATATGACATGAACATGCCGTGACAGTTTTCAAGTGATTAACCATTGGGTCAAGAGGATAAGCGGCACATTCATGCCCTAAAGGGTTAACCGGATTATGATTCGCTCCTATTACAAATGCAAGCGAAAAACTCTGCACATAAATAAAGATGTGCTAATGCAAAACATACCATAAAATGATGTCCTACCTACACAGGGATAGGGCATTGCTGTAACACATAGCAGCCCTGTGATTGTGCACTACAGAGGATGACTTTGTATAAAAGCTGTGTGTGTGTCTGTGTTGCTTTGTGCATTAAACATGTTCGGAGGGAGAAAGACAAGGAGCTAAAGAGGGCGAGAGTCACCCAGGGTCGTCTCACTCTTCTCGGCTCCTAGAATGGTGTGGTCATGGTATGATGTATAAATAGATTTGAGTGTGTGAGCAAGGGGGCGGGGAGGAGCATCTGCACATATGTGCATTTGTAGTTTGTGTGCATGTCTGTGTGTAGGAGTGAAAAGAGAGTCAGGGATTTGCACATACAGGGTCATTTACTTTGGTCATGTCGTGTGAGTTCGGGATATAAATAGATATTTTTTTGCGTTGCTTATTATGAATGCTTGTCTGGGCTTGGCAGGCAAGCCTATTGTGGCTTGGTAGCAGGACTGGGGATGCTATAAATAAAGGTGATTAATATTATTACAGTAATCAGAGATGATGATGATGATGATGAATGTATAAGCTTGTTATTCTTTATGACTGTGGGAATTAAGATGTTTTTTTACACATGCATTCTTAAAATCACACTAACACATCATGATCGGATGTTAATGTGTTATGCACTCCAACTTGTGGGTTGAGACACACAACCAAATGTACACAGAAAAGTTAAACATGATATTTGGAAAGTTTAGCAGTGAAGCTTGAGTAAATTATTTGCTTTGTGCGTTTGGCCCCACAGAATCGAACACTGTGTGTCCATTAATGTGTCAAGTGTTAGCAACCTGCAGGAAACTGGATTAGGAAATTGGAGCACATTGGCATGATGTATGAAGGCTTAGAAAGCAATGACACTCTGTATTCTCATATTTTCACAAATGTGACTTGTCAAATCGTTAGGTTCCATTCTTTCTGTGTTTTTGAAGCTTTGATTGTGTGCACAATATAACGTGTGTTCATGTTTCACATGTGTTCATGTTTCATGTGTAAAAACACAGTATTTTTCACACAATTTACTTAGCTGTATACCGGGCTGATGTCTTCCTTGTTCTGTGAAGTCCCTCCTTTAGAAATACGTATTGAGTTCTGATTGTGTAGTTTGTTTAGTGTGTTGTGATTTAAGAGCAGCTTAGCTTGCCGTTAGCTTAGCTGGCGATTGACGTATTCCTGTGGGCGGAGTTTAGTCAAAAAATTTTTTAGTGATGTCATTAAAGCAGGAAGTAGAGGGCTGTAGTCCAAACCGGCTGTTCGCTGTAGGCTTTAAAAGGCGAATTCTGTAAAAAAAAAATATATCGCCTGGCAGTGAACTTTGAGCGTTATCATGATTTTAGAGGTATTATTTATGCTATTATAGCAACATTGCACACTAACTAGGGTTTAAAAATGGGATCAGAAAGAACGTGACCTTTAAACAGATAAATAAGTGTTGTAGAGGCCTAACATTTACATCGATGAATAGCTTTCCTACAGTTATCTCTGCACATTAACTGTTTTTTTATCATTACTAATATAACAGTTTCACCTAGGGCTGTGAAGATTGTCATGTCATGGTAGTGCAGTGGGCGTCACAAACTATGAAAAATATAAAGTACATTCTTGCCCAGCGAGATGTCTTCAAGTTTGTGTGAACGCAAACGGCCAGCAGACTCAGAGTTGGTGCGCTATTTGCGAGGGGGAGGCAACTGTTTTCAGTGATGAGTGACCCACTGGCTTCACTGATATCAGATATCTGATCTTCGTGTACATTTTTATATTTCAAAATATATGTATACATTATATATAAGCTTATATGCATCAATTGTGCGCATGGACCACTGATCTATATAAAAGACTGGATTGAGCATGACATCACAATTGTGAAGCCACCGCGCAGCCATATTGGTATGCCCAAACATTCTATTAAAGGATTAGTCCATTTTCTTAAAACAAAATCCAGATAATTTACTCACCACCATGTCATCCAAAATGTTGATGTCTTTCTTTGTTCAGTCGAAAAGAAATTATGTTTTTTGAGGGAAACATTCCAGGATTTTTATCATTTAAGTTAGTGAGTTTCAAAGGACTCTAAACGATCTCATACAAGGCATAAGGGTCTTATCTAGCGAAACGATTGTCATTTTTGACAAGAAAAATAAAAAATATGCACTTCTAAACCACAACTTCTCTTCTATCTCCGTTCCTGAAGGCGCCAGCGCGACCTCACGTTAATGCGTAGTGACGTAGAAAGGTCACGTGTTACATATATGAAACTGACACAATGAAATTAATTGGTATCATTCGACATACAACAACGTCGGAACGGTCCTCTTTTTCCTAATTTGTAAACACTTCGCGTTCGTCCTCTGTGACCTCTTGACGTGATGACGTATTGCGGGAGGTCACGCTGGCGCTTTCAGGACCGGAGATAGATGAGAAGTTGAAGTTTAAAAGTGCACATTTTTTATTTTTCTTGTCAAAAATGACAATCGTTTCGCTAGAAAAGACCCTTATGCCTCATTTGAGATCGTTTAGAGTCCTTGAAACTCCGTTGAAAAACCTGTTAAGTGTTGGGTTCTATTAAAGTCCATTAAAATGATAAAAATCCTGGAATGATTTCCTCAAAAAACATTCTTTGTTCAGTCGAGAAGAAATTAAGACATCAACATTTGGATAGTAAATAAGTAATGAGAAAATTATCTGGATTTTTTTAAGAAAATGGACTAATCCTTTAAATCATTGGACGACGTTATCAGATTTCAATGATAAAAGATCACTTTACTAGTCTCCGTTTTTATATCTGATTCTGAAGTCTCTGCGCCGCCATGTTGGTATGCCAAACATTCTATTAAATCAATGGACGTTATCAGATTTTACTGATAAAACATCACTTTACTAGTCCCATTTTTTATATCAGAAGTCTTCCTGTACATTCTTACAACGCAAACGTCCTAAGCATGTGTATAGTTATTTACTGAAAGTACATTTAGCTTTTTAAACAGTAAGTTACTATACATTTATCTTCATTACAATATCAGATAATCAAAATAACACCAGAAGTAACAATTAATTTATCCTAACAATTAAGCTTGTATGACTGATACGCTGTAAACTGGGTGAATTTAGATCATGATTTTGAATGTAAGTCAGTGGCGCTCTGTGCGGTTGGACATACCAAGATGGCCGCTCAAACTCTGTGTTGGCTTCACCTCATGCTGTTACGTTAAGCGTTCTATGTGCTATACAGACATTTATATAGATCAGTGGCGTGCGCATACATGCATATACAAACATGCATTCTATAACAACCGCACCACCGCAGTAAATTGGTGCATTACCTTTGCAGTGGTAAAATACTGCCACCTTCACAGCCCTAAAATTTTACTTTTTGACCTGTTTACACAAGGGTTTACAGTTACATTTAATATAAAAGGTTGATGGCAACAAGAATTTATATTTATGCATTTTGCATACACTTGATTTAAGCCCTTGGTGTAGTCTTTATTTTTACGCATACGCGAGCGAACACACACAGTCGAATGCACAGCTTTGCAAAGCATAGTTTATTTTACTTACATGTATACCTGGCACTGACATTCAATAAACTGCAATATTGCAAAAATCTGGCGGTGCAAGTACAGTACGCGTGCACTCTTCTGATGATAAAAATTGCGCCACGTGCGCTGTACGCAGACCCTCGTGTACTGATAAAAATCGACTACACTTTGTCTTTGGCCGTAACAGTGCATTGAAGCTGTACTTTTTATTAGTATGTGTGTTCCCTTGGTATCGAACCCATGACTTTTGTGTTGCTAACGTAATGCTCTACCATAGATATATACACTTGACTAGATGTCGCCTTGGGGTTCTAAGCATGCGTCAAGCATCTTAGAACAGGGGTCATAGGAAGTAGCTAGGTAAAGCTGCTATCTCCGCCTGTACTTCGAATTCATGCAGGATGCCGGACTTTTGTGCTGCGTATGGATGTTAGGCCTACTAGCACTATGCATTATAGTTAGAAAAAGTAGATTTTCATTATATCAAAACTAATTTTTTTCTGGACTCAATGCTAAATACATGTCTGACTGTTGAAACGAACAAAAAGAAAACCAGGAAAATTGCATTCATGACGATTTATGGTGATTTTATTTCCTTTACACAAATGCCTACAATGACATTGATGCGGGGCTCCCCTGTTTCAAGATGGCGGCTCTAGTTGATGCATTCGGTTCAATGAACTGCTGTAGCCAAGGCGACATCTAGTGTACATATCTATGATGCTCTACCAGTTGAGCTACATGAACATAGGGTTCATCAACATACAATGTCATGTTGGCAGTGTAAATTTTAAAGTGCAGTAGTGTGCTGACTTTTATAATATTTTAAAGTTTTAAAGTTTGAGCTTTACATAAGAGCAGTTTGGTACGTAATCACAAATGTACTCTTCACACCAGTTGTATGTGTCTTTGTTAAATACACCTGAAATAGATTTTACTACCAGATTGCCTTGCCTGCTCTTACACGCCCTGTGCAATACTTGATTCTGATTGGTCAAACACCCCATCCAGGAGTCTGATATTACTCAATCACCGTCACACTTCTAAGAATTAAGATATAGTGGACTCATCCTGTCTTCTTTACTCATCCACCCTTATCCTGGCTGCTTTACTGGTATTACTTAAAAGTTTCAGATTTCAAAATAACTAATAAATAATTTAATCTTAAAATCATGTTGTGTTCAATTCCATACTATGTAGCAATTAGCAAGTCACTAAGTCTACAATTAGCCAGTTGTTATTGCAAATGAAACCCCTTCAGGGTGATAAAAAACCTCTCTGCTGTAGTCCGTGTCTGAGTTTACGAACCTTTATGTGGTGTGCGATCACTGTCCCTTACTGAACCGGTGATGTAGGAGATGTAGTATGTAAAGAGGTCTGTTGAGGCTGCTATTGTGTCTTTGCAGCACTTGACAGCTCCCATGTATGCTTATTATCTTTTCATGCCAGAGTTTTTCCCTTCCCTATGACAGCTTATGTTAGATGTCAAGGGAAGCTATGGTTGCTCCATGTCAATTTGTTTGTGAGACACATTAATAACTCACCCAGATTCACAATGTATCACTAAAAGCCTTGTGTATATATGACCATGAAACATGTTATCATTGATGTAGACCGTCATTCATACCAAAGGGTGTGTTTCGGGTCAGTGACTCACTTCCCTCAATGTTTCCGTCTTGCTCGCAGGCCATGGAAAAAACCACAAGGATGCAGCGTCCGTTCGGGCAACCCATCCCATTCCTGCCGCTTGTGGCATCTATTACTTCGAGGTGAAGATCGTAAGCAAAGGAAGAGATGGGTAAGTCACTAGTGTGTATGATAATTTAACAGGTATCATTATAAGTGAGCATTTAAAGTCCTAATTGTATTTTACATACAATAGAGTTCAAGCATATGGGACCACACCAAACATGAACATGTTAAGAAGATGCACCACTATTCTGATCTTCATTTTTAGTCAAGCTCACCTTTGTCATACCTCTGTCTGTGTTTGCAGGTACATGGGAATAGGACTATCCGCCCAAGGGGTGAACATGAACAGACTGCCTGGTGAGTTAGCAGAAGACAGGGGTGTTTGTGATCACTGATGAGGTGCTCACTGCGGGTTGTAACAGACATTATCAATAACTAAATCATATGTTTTTTGTTTCATTTCGTTTTATGGAGAGTTGTTAAGGAGGTTTATTATGTTAACAAGAGCATACAGTCAAACTACTGTAATGTTCTATTTTTTTATTTCAAGAGAACAAATGGATGAATCGGTTACAAAAAGATAAATCAAAAGCATTAGAAGTATAAGTAATTATATTTAAAGCGTAACTAAACCCCTGGTCAGAGCGTGACTCCACCCACTGGCAATATTTGAAAAATGCAAGAAAAGTGGGCAGATCCCAAGGAGATAGAGGGGACAAACTAAGTGTGTGTGGTGAGATCGTAACAAGGGCGTGGTGATCTTGAATCTGCTTACGTCACGAGTCATTTTTTGGACCCACCATCCAATAGGAAAATTCAACTGCAGTAGCTACCGTTCAACCTGAAGAGGGCAGCACTCAGACGTTTTTACACCATATATTGAAACACTTTATATCCAAATGTCAAAAAACTTACTAAAATCAATGAACAGCACTAATAAAGCACCATTCTTACAGATCATTAACTAAAAAAGTTGCTTTAGGGTTTAGTTACTCTTTAATGTACATCTCATGCCTTTTAAGTAGCCTCAGAGCCTTCGTCTCAGAGGTGTAAAGAGTAGCTGAAAGCCATACTTGAGTAAAAGTACAAATTCCTTACTGTAAAAATTACTCCACTACAAGTTAAAAGTCACCAATTTAAATACGACTTGAGTAAAAGTATTAAAGTAACCCAATTTAAAAGTTCTCAAGTATTTTTACTCGTACTGAATGTTGGCTCAAAGATGCACTAGTCCTCAACACAAAGAGACATTGTAGGTCTGGGCAGTGAAAACTAAGAAAGTTTATTTATGAGGTTTTATTTCCTAATATAGAAAAGAAATCAAACACCTCAAAATTTTGACCTGGCAGAACAAACACAGATTAAACATAGTCATAGTCTTCTTTTGACTAAAATTTTATTTAGTTTTAGTCATATTTTTGTCATCTGAATTTATTTAGTTTTTTGTCTAATTTTATTCATCTAAATGCCATAAGATTTTAGTCTAGAAATCTAAATTACATTTAATTTAAACCCATTTAATTTTAGTCTAGTGTCATTGTGTACTTGAATGTGCCATGCTGAAAAATATATAGCCTAACTTTGTGATATAAATATATGGTAACAATTTACAGTGGGGTTCATTGGTTAATATTAGTTAGCTACATTAGTTAACATGAACTAATAATGAACTGCACTTATACAGCATTTATTCATCTTTGTTAATATTAATTTCAACAATTACTAATACTTTATTAAAATCTTGTTAACATTAGTTAATGCACTCTGAACTAACATGAACAAACAATTAAAGCTTACATTTTTATTAACTAACATTAACAAAGATGAATAAATGATGTAACAAATGTATTGCTCATGGTTTGTTCAAGTTGGTTAATACATTAACTACTGTTAACTAATGAACCTTGTTGTAAAGTGTTACCAAATATTCTTATATAGGCCTATCCTAAAAAAGATATAATTTTTATATTTAGAAAATTCCAGTAAACTAAAATTACACCAACAGAAATATGATAATGCATATTAAAAACGTGAAGTTGTTCATTTAAAAGATTAATTGTAAACACATGTAGTACGTAACACCACTCTCTCACATTAGTGCACTACATTTCTTCCGTCATGCATCCCTCTTTACAGTAAATACATTACAGCATTCTTGATTAAATGTGAGGACAGTAAAATTGTACACTTATTATCAATCTTATAATGTACTTAAGTTACTTGGGCAATCAGTACAGGACCTCGCTGGTTTATTTTGGCTTATATAGTAAGTTATATCAAGTTATGTACCAGCTCAGGTTAGCTGATAAGGTAGCATCAGAGTATATAAACATTTGTGCTTGCCTTTGAGTTGCGGGATGACCCTCCTGCAATCGCGCATCACTTTTGTTTTGATTGTAGCATCACATGTTTAAAAAATGGTCCCTTGACTGAAGCAAATGTGATATGCATCCATATGTTTGCTCTTTATCTCTTCTCTCAGACCAGACGCGAACTTTTCTCTACAGTTTATGACATACGCAGCACGCAGATGTCCCGCTACGGTGGCTCAATGCAAGCCATTCAGCGTTTGACATCAAAGTACCGCGAGACCAGACTTCTCCATATGCATTTGATTCGCTCTCGCAGTACTTTGATTTCATACGGTTGCTCTGCGCAGAGCCAAATGAAGTCCCTCAGTTGTGTGTGTGCGTGTAACCTCGCGACCACAGATTCTATCCATCATCACCCTCTGACACTTTCGTCTTGTTTTTATTTGACGAATAAACAATGTAGCGAGTAACGTTAAGTGTCATTTCAAATGTAGTGGAGTAAAGAGTACAAATACCCAATCAAAAATGTAATTGAGTAGAGAGTAAAAGTTGCCTATATTTTTGATACTCAGTACAAGTACAAAGTAGCCCAAAAAATACTTAAGTACAGTAACGAAGTACATTTACTTGAGTACTTTACACCTCTGCTTCGTCTATTATTTAACCCTTATCTAACCTGTAAGTAGCTTTGGATGAAAGCATCTGCTAAATAAATAAATGTAAATCTAATTTTTCCTTTCTCAAATGTGACATGAAACATGTCTCAACATGTCTGAAAAAGAAAAAGAGGCGGCTTTGAAAATGACCTTGCAAATGTGGAGTGTTCTTCTTGAGTTTTTTTTTTCTGTGAATCCCAAAAATCTTTTTTACCCATGAAGTTATTAAACAAAGGAGTGAGCAAAGGAAGAAGACATCACAAAGTCATTATAATTTAAAAGCAAAAGATAAAAAGATAAAACTTTACCTCTAAAAGTCTTAAGCACTTTGGAAAAATAATAATGTGTGTCCTGTCATTAATAGGCATACAGAGATTGCACAGTAAGGCTGTCAAATAAATGAAACATCCCAAAATAAATGGAATGTCCCAAATAGTAAATTGATAAATAAGTGATGAATTCAATAGTTTTATTGAAATAATAGTGAATGTGAAGTGAATACTAACAATGTTTAATAGACTGATTAATATTAGTGAGGTCTCTGATTAAAGGTATAATCAGGAAGTTTTAGCAGCACCTAGTCGTGAGACTTTAAATTGCAACAAATGGCTCAGTCCAATTGTCACCCATACTTTTCAAAACGCATAGTAAAGCTTCGTTAGTCGCCACAGGACAAACACGTCATCGTCTGAGACAACAACTGGGGCCGAAAACTCAAAATCATGCCTTCTGAGGCAGCTTTCCAAGGCAGGAAAACATTAAGGCACGTCCGAATCAAATGTTTGGTTTACTTGCTGTCTCCATCATCGTCTTGTCCCAAAATTCTGTGTGAGGTCGTGCCGGGGAATGTAATTGGTCGAGCCTGGTCGAGTTCGAAAAATGGTGGCCAAGGAAGGGGCTGGATGTTAATTAATCTTCCTAAATGTTATACACTGTACCTTTTAAAATGAATTTATAATTTCTTGCTAAATATAAAGAACAGCTCGTATAACTAAATTCGTTAAGGTAGATGAGCAAAGTAATCTAGAGAAATAATAAGAAAGATTCAGGAGTCTGTATTTGACCTAACATCACTAGCTTTTTGATGTCTATAAAGCTTTACGGCTGCTTATTCTACATGCATAAATAAGAAATAGAGTTGCTGTATAGTAAACGAAAACCTGAAAGAACAGTAGGTCAAATATGCAGCAAAAGACACCATTCATTTGGACACTGTTTGGTTTATGTCTCTCTCCATGACCTATCACATAATACTGTCACCTGCTTTTTGGCTTCTCCACTGTGCCTAAGCCTTTCAAATGCTTTGGAGCAATCTAGTCAATTCTGCATGTGTGTGCTGGCTATAGCTTGTGTGATTTGACCTCTGTGCCCTCTATGTTAAACCTTTGCTGAGTGCTTTTTAGAATATGGTGGAATTGTACTGGTCCGAGCATTTACAGCCTTTTCAACTGGATCTTTGCTGGTGTATTATTTGTTTAGTTTACATTTAGTTTTTTTATATTTTGGCCACTGTAATAGACACACCTGTGTAATTGCTTGTTAATACAAATCGCTAATCAGGCAATTCATGGCAACAACTCATGCATTTAGTGATATAGACTTGATAAAGATGACTTGCTGAAGTTTTAACCGAGCAACAGAATAAGGAACAAATGGGACTTTGAACGTGGCATGGTTGTTGGTGCCAGACGGGCTGGTTGGAGTAAAAAGGTTGAAAAAGTTTAGTTTAACAAAATTTTTTGGCCAAGGGATATATCGTCATCTGTTGGTTTGGCATGCTCTTAACAGCCCTTCACACCAGGTTTTTGCATGTCCATGTGGACGCAGTGAAATTTTTTTTTTTTTATAAATGAGGGAAAACCTCTTTATAAAAATGTCTTTGTGGACTAGGCCTAAGTGTAATGTTTTTAAGCATCAACCTCTGTCTCTGATCCTATACTGGAGCCCTGCCTATTTCATTAGCATGAAGGGTACACAGAGCTTTGCTTTAGCAGTAATAACCGTGTCCGCACGGCTCGACAGATTAATCTAATACCTCAATGCATGACCCCGCTGCCCACACTTTCTCTTTCATCACTATCTGGGCATCTGTTCGGTTTGTCATTCAAAGAATGCAGATGTTTACTTGTTTTCAAATATAATATAATAGAATATAAATATAAATACTGTTTGTTACCGTGTACTGATCATGTTTAAGCTGTTGAGTCACATTTAAAGGAATAGTTGAACTAAAAATAAAAATTTGATCATTTTCTCATCTTCGGGTTGTTCTAAACCTGTCCTGTATGAATGTGTTTATCAGAAAAAAGACAAAAGAAGATATTTTGATAAATGGTAAGCAGCACATGACTAATTGTAGACTTCCATAGTATTGTGATAAATGATGGCAAGCACACAGTTGACGGTACCCATTGAATTTCATTGCATTTGTTTTTCCTACTTATAGAAGTCAATGGTCACAACAGCTGTGTGCTTGCCATCATTTATCAAAATATCTTCTTTTGTGTTTATTTTTGGGTGAAGTATCCCTTTAAGGACCTGTCAGTAATGTAGTCAGGCCTCTCCTCTTGGTGGCAGTGTGACTTTCTGGTCTTGTAAAATTTATAATGACTGTTCCAGCAGCTCCCCAAGCCAGCTTCAAGATGGACATACACATTTTAAGTTCACTTTTTATACACTACAAAGCTTATTTCAGTGGTTCTTGTAAGGGTCATCCTACCCAGTGAGCGCATGTGACCGACTCTTATAATTTCATTGTCAGCTGGGTTAGTAAATTCACACGAAAGTCCACCACATATTCTTTTCTGCACAATTATGATAACGGGGCAGGGCTCATAATTTATGTATAAAGTTATCAAACTTACCAAACTATAAAACATTGTAGGCTTATAATTGATAAATCAGTATAGAGGATTCATTTATTTGTCATGTATACCTGCAAAACTCATTCATTTCTTATAGTTTAACTTTTACATTTTCTTCATTATCAGTGCAGAACTAAAGTCAGCAGATTCTAGTGTTTTTTGAAAGGAATGACTTTGAAATCACTTTGTTTTTCTGCTCCCTTCAGGTTGGGACAAGCACTCCTATGGTTACCATGGTGACGACGGACACTCCTTCTGCTCCTCAGGGACTGGCCAACCGTATGGGCCAACCTTTACAACGGGTGACGTTATAGGCTGCTGCGTGAACCTTATCAATAACACATGCTTTTACACCAAGAATGGACACAGTTTAGGTAATACTTTATTGGTTATTATGATCATATTAACTTTTACAGCATTGAGTATCGAATGATAAACTAAGCAGCTACAGACTTGTTCTAGCTGTGTTACTAGTTTACTAGTTTGCTTATGTAACCTCTGAATGAACATTACTAAGCAGCCTTGAATTTTTGTGTTTCTCTAGGTGTGGCGTTCACAGATCTCCCAGTAAGTAAACGGATCTTCAGTCATTCTCTTAATGATACAGTAAGGTACAGGAGTCATCGTCTACATTACAAACCTGGGATTACAAATCTAATTTTAACCTGGATTTCGAATACATTTACAAAAAAAGGTTATGATGTAAAATGCATTTAAGATTCTGCATCGTTTCCAGGTTCTTGTGTACTAAAAACAAGATTTCTGGGAATGTATCATGATGTTACATAACAAACCCTTTATGCAATCTCATGTTCTATCTTTGTTTTTCTCTGGCTTTAATTTCAGCCTAACCTGTACCCCACAGTAGGGCTACAGACTCCAGGAGAGATAGTAGATGCTAACTTTGGCCAACAGCC